>NC_135817.1:35315367-35683481 GCF_964213995.1 Mustelus asterias | reverse complement strand
AGTAAATTAATCAAACGTGATTTACCCTTCCTAAAACCATGCTGATTCTGACAGATTAAAGATTGATTTTCTAAATGTCCTGTTACTTCCTTCATAATGAATACTCATAATTTCTCAGTGACAGACGTTAAACTAACTGGCCTTGAGTTTCCTGCATTTTGCCTCCCTCCTTTTCTGAATAAACGCATTGTATTAGCATTTTTCCAAATCACTGGAACCATTCTTGCATACAGAGAATTTTGGAATGTTGTAACCAATGGATCCACTATCTCCAACGCTATTTCCTTTAAAACACTAGGATGTAGGCCATCAGACCCTGGGGACTTGCCTGCCTTCAATCCCATAGTTTGCTCAGTACTTTTTTCCTAGGGATGATAGTTTTAAGTTCCTCCCTTTCTATAACATCTGCATTTTCTATTACTATTTGGATAATTCTCGTGTCTTGACAAAAACATTTTCACACATTCTGCCATTGGGTTTTCTTCTTTTTAAAAAAAGTCATTACGTGATCTGGGCATCGCTGGCTAGCTCATCCTGAATTGCGCTTGAGAAAGTGTTGAGCTGCCTTCTTGAACCAATGTAGTCCCTTTGGTGTAGGTACACCCACAGTGCTGTTTGGGAGAGAGTCCAGGATTTTGACCCAGCAACATTGAAGGTATGGCGATATATTTCCAAGTCAGGATGATGAGAAGATTGGTGGGGAACTTCTAGGTGGTGACTTTCCCATGTGTCTGCTGCCCTTGTCCTTCTAGATGGTAGCAGCCATGGGTTTGGAAGATGCTGCCTAAGGAGCCTTGGTGAGTTCTTGCAGTGTTTCTTGTAAACTGCATACACAGCTGTTACTGTGCGTCAATGATGGAGGGAGTGGATGTTTGTGGAAGGAGTGCAAAATAATCGTTTGCTTTGTCCTGGATGCTGTTGTGCTTCTTAAGTATTGTTGAAGCTGTACTCAACCAGACAATTGGAGAGTATTCCATCACATTCCTGACTTATGCCTTGTAAATGGTGAACAGGCTTTGGGGTGTCAGGAAATGAGTTATTCATCACAGGATTCGTAGCCTCTGACCTAAACTTGTAGTGACGTTTGTTGTTTTGTTATGAACCCTGTTGATGTTCAATGCGAGTGCATCCCAAACCCCAGTAGGAAAACTTGAAATGCCAATTCTTAACAGTTTATTTTTGTCATTTGAAAAAATGTGCGAAAAAAGATGGAACCAGGTGAGGAAAGGAATCGATCTTGTAAATTATTCAAATAACAAAACGTTTATTGAACTTTTAAAACACACAAGAGGCCAACAGTAAAAGACAACATTTACTATTAACTACAATAATGGTTGCTCAGAAAGTATACTTGAATTCCACCCCCCCCAATCTAATTGATTTACTTTCCTAAACTCTGAGAATACACCTTCTCCAAAACAACATCCCTTAAGTTTTAACACAAGTCCAGCAAATGATTACCACGCAAGACCTGTGGTGTTCTTTTGGGAACTTTTCTTTTAATTTATTGTAAAATTCCTGTAGTCTAACACAGACAGTTCTTCTGCTTTAGGCACAACAGCTTGACTATCTGAGAGAAATAAAACTTTGTTTGCAAACTGGGTGTGGCTATGACCTCGACCACTAGATTGCTAGACTCCACTTTGCTTAATGAAGTAATGGTTTTACCCTGCCAATAGTCTAATCTGCATCTACAAGCCCTCAGTCAAATGCCTCTCAACATTTTTTTATCCAGTTCTTTACTTTTCACTTTATTCCAGCCTCCAAATAATATGGCTTCCGCGCCCGTTGGGCACCGCAGGGGCTGGGGTGCATTATCGACCCTAATAATCACATTATAATTTGATGTTTCAAGTTTCCTTTGTACTTTGATTTTGTTCGGGCTGTTCCCCCTCCTTTTGGGGAGCTGCCCCTTTTACTTTGTCCTGATTTAACTTGAGTTTGTTTATTTGGTTTGACCTAAAAGACGCCAAATAATATGGCTGCCCAATTCAGTTTCTGGTCAATGGTAACACCCCAGGATGTTGGTAGTGGAGGATTCAGTGATGGTTATGCCATTGAATGTCAAGGGGTGATGGTTAGATTCTCTCTTGTTGGAAATGGTCATTGCCTGGCATGAATGTTACTTGCCACTTGTCAGCCCAAGCCTGGATTTGGACATGGACTGCTTTAGTATCTGAGGGGTTGAAAATGGTGCTGAAATTTGTGCAATAATCAGCAAGCATCTCCACTTCTGACCTTATGATGGAAGGAAGGTCATTGATGAAACAGCTGAAGATGGTTGATTAACATTGAACTCTGCTCTTCAGCAGGCTTTGCACCTTGTAACAAAATCATGGTAAACGTAGTGCAAATAACTCATGCCTCCATGGATATGGCCATCTGTTCCCATTGTAAAGAATTGTTCTGCAGGTGGGCATGGTAAAACTGGCAATCAGAAAAGTACTGTGCATGTGCGTGCTTCGAGACTTCTTCATGATCTCTTGATGCATCAGCAAATTTAAGTTGAATTGTTTGCCGCTCCCCATCTTGGAAGATTCAGGCCTTTAGTTTTAAGCATCATGCTCTGTCAGAGTCAGTGCAGACTCGATGGGCCGAATGGCCTCTTTCTGCACTGTCAGGATTCTATGATTCTATGATTTCAGAGGCCCACAAGGATGTAATCAGTTGAAATTTGCCATGGTGATTAATTTGATCCGAGGATATGGCTTGTTTTGTGGGAGCGGTTGACTTTTTATGCGATGATCTTGGAAACTTGGCTTGCACTGGACACAATTTACTCTTTAAAACTATGTGACCTTTTGTGCTGTTTTGGTCAATTTTAGATGAATTGCACTCAAAGGAACAGTGGAACTGAGCAGAACTTCCTGTTCTATGTCTTTATCAATATAAAGCTCATTTTTTCCAATGCTTTCCTCATCAGTCTTTCTGTGTCCACTTGTCACAAATTACAAATAAGCCAGAATTCTGTTTCATGCCCTTACATAATCAAAGTCCCACACTTCCATCACTGCAAATTGTTGCTGCAATTTACTGATTAATTCCTAGGTCTTCTTTGGCAAGCATCAAGATGGATAGTGTTTGTGTTGTGTTCTGTTAAATCTTCCAAGTCTACGCATTATTTTTACCTACAATGCCAAATATATAGTGTACAGGTAGTGAAATTATTAATGTTGATGTCAAACGTGTGTAGGGAAACCCTGTACAAACATGTTCTTTGTGATTCCAGTGACATTGACAAGAGAGAAACATTACAAGTTAATTAGAAATATAATGATAATGAGCCTTGTTAAGCACAGATCATGTATTACGTAGGCAGATAGCTCACAGTTAATTAGAAATGTTGTAAGCTGTTGCACAGCTCACAGAAATAGGTACTCAAATTAGATGCTGTGATATCTCAATTAAAGTGCACTTTGTAAAAATCAGTCAGTAATGAGAATGACTGAGTCAGACATTGAGAATCTGGGTAACTTTTGAACCAAATTGCCTTATTACAGAAGATATATTCTGTCTTTAATGCTTTTTTTAAAAAAAAGTCTCCATCCAGCCTTTGATGCTCTTTCAATGCCAATTTTGTTTTAAATTTAAGAGCAGAATTTATTGCAAAATATTAACTGAATCCTATAGGCCTGTTTCACTGACCTTAGACGTACAGTTAGCCTGTGTAACAGGACAAATAGGAAGCAGAAGAAAAAGTTTTGGTTTTAATTTTTTTAAATCCCCACATCTTTTTAGCAGTCAGAGATCACATTCTGACAAATATGAAACTTAACACATTTTAATGCAAATTGGTCTGCATCTCACATCTTTCACGTTGTGCCACAGGTAGACAGGGTGGTGAAGAAGGCGTTTGGCACACCTCATCAGTAAGAGCATCTGACCTTTTGTGCTGTTACAACTGCACAGGACATCGGTGAGGCCACATTTGGAGTATTGCATACTATTCTGGTTGCCCTGCTGCAGGAAGGATGTTATTAAACTGGAACGGGTGCAAAAAAGATTTACAAGGATGTTACTGGGACTGGGAGGTTTGAATTATAAGGAGAGGCTGGATAGGCTGGGACTTTTTTCCCTGGAGCGTAGAAGAATGGGGTGACCTTATAGAGGTTTATAAAGTCACAAGTGGCATAGCTAAGATGAATAGTCAAGGTCTTTTCCCCAGGGTAGGGGAGTCCAAAAGTAGAGGTCATCGGTTTAAGGTGAGAGGGGGAAAGATTTAAAAAGGACCTGAGGGGCAACTTTTTCCACACAGAGGATGATGCATATATGGAATGAGCTGCCAGAGGAGGTGGTAGAGGCGGGTACAATTACAACATTTAAAAGACATTTGGATAGGGAGGGTTTGGAGGGATATGGACCAAACACAGGCAAATGGGACTAGTTCAGTTCAGGAAACCTGGTCGGCATGGATGCGTTGGGCCGAAGGGCCTGTTTCTGTGCTGTATAACTCTGTGACTCTAACGGGAGTGAATTTTGAGAGTTGATCCAGCCGATGTTTGCATGTCTGTACTGTTTATTTTCTGATTTAGCAGAGGCACTGGCCCACTTTCCAGTAAGGAATGATGTGGTACGTGGCATAGAAGGAAGGCAATAATGGGATCCAATTGAGCAGGCACAACTAACCAGGGAAAATGGAGAAACAAAAAAAACTCCCAAAGACCTTATTTGTGTGTAATATAAATATGATCATTAGGCTAATCTGGTTAGCCTATGAATTAGTCATGATAATTAAGGTTTATTTATATTTGCAAACTGATTTGATTACAGATTAATTTTGGTATATTTCTCACAGTCATTACACAACTGGGAAGCCCTGGGGCAGCTGGCCATTAACCTCTATTTATGGAACAGTATAATTAATAATAAAAAAATCAAGTTTTCAATGCTACATAGAATTGATTAAATAAATTACAACTTATCAGTTGTTAGAAATTCTGTTTTAACTGATATCCCACTTGCTGTAAACTCTGAGAAATGGGACTAGTCAGAGAATCAGCACCTGCAAAGACAAATGGGGGGGTGGCACCGTTGGATTTGGACCTGGACCGGTATGTGGGTTGAGGAGTGGGGGTGGGGATAATGGGTTGAACCACGAGATGCAGGATGGGGGGGGGGGGGGGGGGGGGGGGGAGGAAATCAGACTGAGCAAGGGGATGGGGGGAGGAGATGAGTAGTAGGGGCGGGGTGGGTAGGGACAGGGTGGGGGGGTTGGTGTTGGGAGTCAGTCTGGTGGTAGGGGGAGGGGGGGTGCACACCTAAATGCAACGCTTACACCCTTATTTCGATGTAAGACCCTTCCTTAGATTAGCTAAAACATTGACTCATCTTTTGTCTTCGCAGATGCTCTTCATACCTGCAGCAGTTTCCATTTCCGATTTCTCACATTTACTGTGTCCTCTATTTGTTTGCCTCAGTCCCCTGTTTTTCCTTCCGTACCTCTCATGGCCTCTTATGTGTATATACAGATCTTTCTTCTAGTGTCTCATTTATTCATCATTGCACTTGTATTTCTCTGTCCTTGCCTGCGGCTATTTCACTTACATCCCCAGTTTCAGCACTCAGATTAGCAAAAACATTATAATTCCCCAAACACAGTGAACTGCAAAGGATCACAGTGTGGACATAATCAAACTGCTCGTCATCATCGTATGCACAGCAGTGAACAACATAGGAAGTAAAACAGGTGATATAGAAAGTGATCAGCTCCAAACATTAAAGAGTTGAATGAATGAATGCATAGTATTAACTGTAGTGAGGTGTGTACAACATGATTTCAATTCATGGTGAATTCTGCATTCTATGGTACTTGAAAGTTTATTTTTAATTATTCATCACTTTACGAGACACACCTTGAGTGTAAATAACAGACTTTCAAATTAACATTCTAAACATTCCATGCTAATATTCCACAGATAGTCAGAATCTTTTTCCCAGGGTTGAAGCTTAATTACTCGGGGCATAGGTTGAAAGTGAGAGGGGGAAAGTTTAAAAGAGGTGTACGGGGCAAGTTTTTTACGCAGTGGGTGATGAATGCCTGGAACATGCTGTCGGAGGAGGTGGTGGAAGCAGATTATATAACAACGTTCAAGAGGCATCTGGATAGATACATGAATAGGCAGGGAACAGAGGGATATGGACCATGTAGAGGCAAGAAAATATTAGATTAGGGACATCTGTGTCGGCTCAGACTCGGTGGGCCGAAGGGCCGGTTCCTGTGCTGTACTGTTCTTTGTTCTTTATTCTAGAACAGCCCATTCAGTTATCCTGATTTATAAGTCACTTGGGATGCTGGGTGAGTCACAAGTCCAACGTGAGCAGAGTGTGGATTTCTTCATTTTAAGGATGTGAGCATAACAGGCCGGACAGGCATTTATTTCTCTGAAAAGGTGACCGTGTCCCTTCTTCTTCAACACAGTAATTACATACAACTGAGCAGAGAACCAGGCACTTCAGAGGTTAGAGAATTGAGAGTTAAATACTGACTTTCCAAGCTGATTAAAGAATGAAGTCACACATATACCCTGTCAGGAAAGAACAGTAAGTTTATTCCCCAAAGGACACCATTGAACCATTTTGGTTTCTATAGTAATCTCAAAATGCAAGGTCACATTTAAAAGATTGCCATTCAAAATTAAAGAGAGAGACAGATATTTAGATGTAAGGGTGAATTCAGGTGCTAAGTGGATGCTGCATGTGCTAATAGGACACATCTGTTTGGAGGTCAGGTTTTAGCCAATAATTTTGGGACTAATTGCTGATTACTATAATTGGAGCTTGCCTGGAAGCACGGAAACAGAGACCTCCCAGCCATTTCTACTGAAAGTGTGGAGTGCACCAGCTGATGCAAAATGGCAGGTTTCAGGATGACTCTGGAACCAAGGAGGAGAACACACAGGACACTGCACTGCGGGTCCTGATGGAGGAGGGGTATATCTAAGGGAGAAATAAGCCCACCTCATCCTCTGCTGCAGTTACGTTTTTTTAAAGTTTATTTATTAGTGTCACAAGTAGGCTTAAGTTAACACTGCAATGAAGTTACTGTGAAAATTCCCCAGACGCCACACTCGGCGCCTGTTCAGGTACACGGAGGGAGAATTTAGCATGGCCAATGCACCTAACCCAGCACATCTTTCGGATTTGTGGGAGGAAACCGGAGCACCCGGAGGAAACCCATTCAGACGTGGGGAGAACGTGCCGCCTGCGCACAGTTATCCAAGCTAGGAATCGAACCCGGGTCCCTGGTGCCTTGAGGCAGCAGTGTTAACCACCGTGCCACCCTGTAGTCAGTGTCACTCAGTTTGACATGATGATCTCCTTCTATTCCACCTCCAGATCAAAGGGCACCCCTTGCAAAATGTCCATGACCATCCACCCCCTAATCTTAGTGTAACCTAATCTGGTGGAGTAAGCAGAACACCCTTTTTAGACAAAGTCCTGAGAGAATCTCTGGAATAAACATTGATCAAATGTTGGCGAGATCTTGACAACCGGTCCCAGGAAGTCACCTTGTGTCTCGAAAGTCCTCTTTGAACTTTCAGCTTCAATTGAATATTGAAAACTGAGCAATGCTTTAAGTAAGTCCCAATCGTCGGCAATCGCTTTTTTTAGTCCCAATCAGCTGGTCACTGTGAGGAGAGAGCATTATTGAAGTTACAACCACCAAAATGCCATGCAGTCTTTTCAGTGAGCACTAGTAGGCAATTTAATTGGTAATCAGTTCCTCAACAATGCTCCTGGTGGCTGCTCCGACATTTCATTTTTATCAAGTCTTGGGCTAAATCAATGGCTCAAGACCCATCATTGTAACCTCAGAGATTCTTCAATGCCTAAATCATCCAGAAAACATCTTTTTATTTCCAGGCTTTACTTTTATCCTGCCATGGTGGGATTGAACTCGAATTCTCTGCAATGCTTGCCTAATCCTGGATTACTGGTTCAAGAACATAACTACTGCACTGCTATACGAAGAATATGAAGAGATTATAAAACAAGTAACAAAAACAGCCAATTGTGAAGGCAAAGAGGAACTGGGAAATTAAATTATCAGGCAACATGAAACAAAATAGTGAATGGAATTTTTATAAAAGGCGTGATAGGATGAGAATAGGGCCACAAATGGATAAACATGATAAAATTCAATGCAGCAAGAGAGAAATTATGGAAATAAAAAATCATCACTTTGCTTCAATGTTTACTGGGGAGGCAAATCAGCTGGACATGATATCAGAAAATGAGGTTAGAAATGATACAAATATATTTCATATAAATGGAATAGTGATATTAAATTAATCTAACCACAGACACAGAATATAAAACACCAGGTATGGATAGATTGCATCGGCACATTTTTTAAATACCTGGAGGAGAGATAGTGGGGACACTACTACATATATCTCATCATGCATTAGAAAAAGGTTGTTGTGCCAGAGGACTGGGAGACAGCTAATGTTACAATTATATTTAAGAAGGGAGATGGAACGTGAAGATAAGGAGAAACTGCTCCCACTCATGGAAGGATCAGGAATGAGATGGTACAGATTTAAAGAAATTGACAAAACAAGAAAACATAATATGAGAAAAAACATTTTCATGCAGTGAGTGGGAAAGGTCTGGAATGCACTGTCTGAGAGTGGGGGAGGCAGGTTCAAAAAAGATATTCAAAATGTAATTCGACTGGTATCTTAAAAGGAAGTCATGATGTGGAGATGCCGGCGTTGGACTGGGGTAAACACAGTAAGAAGTCTAACAACACCAGGTTAAAGTCCAACAGGTTTATTTGCTAGCAAAAGCCATTCTTTTTTGTGGCTTTTGCTACCAAACAAACCTGTTGGACTTTAACCTGGTGTTGTTAGACTTCTTACTATCTTAAAAGGAAGGCAGGGTTATGGTGAGACAGTGGGGAATGGCACTCGGTGAATTGCTTATTCAGAGAGACAGTACAGACAATGTGGGCCAAATGGTCTCTGTCTACACTGTAACAATTCTGTGAATCTGAATTCTATATCTGAGCAAGACAGTTTAACATTGGTGGTGGGGAAAATAATGGAATCCCTATAGGAGAAAATAGGAAAAGAACATTTAAAACTGGAAGTATAATAATATTAAAAGGGAAAGTTTTCTTTGACCAACGCTAATAAATTTGCAGGGAGAGCCAATAAGGTTAATGTGGTAGATATAATTTATCTAGATTTTCAAAAGGCTTTCAATACAGTGCCACATAACAGACTAATGAATAAGGTCAGTGTTTGTGAAGTCAGGGGACAAATAAGAGAATGGATATCTAGCTGGCTGGTAGTCAGAAAACAAAGGCAAAGGAGAATCCAAAGAGCTTCTACAAATGCATAAAATGCAAAAGAGTAACAAGGGAGAGAGTAGGGACTCTTAAGGATCAACAAGGTCATCTATGTGCGGATCCACAAGAGATGGGTGAGATCCTAAATGAATACTTCTCATCAGTATTTACTGTTCAGAAAAGCATGGATGTTAGGGAACTTGGGGAAATAAATAGTGATGTCTTGAGGAGTGTACATATTACAGAGAAGGAGGTGCTGGAAGTCTTAAAGTGCATCAAGGTAGATAAATCCCCAGGACCTGACGAAGTGTATCCCAGGACATAGTGGGAGGCTAGGGAGGAAATTGTAGGTCCCCTAGCCGAGATATTTGAATCATCGATAGTCACGGGTGAGGTGCCTGAAGATTGGAGAGTGGCAAATATTGTGCCTTTATTTAAAAAAGGCTGCAGGGAAAAGCCTGGGAACTACAGGCCAGTGAGCCTCACATCTGTGGTGGGTAAATTGTTGGAAGGTATTTTGAGAGACAGGATCTACAGGCATTTAGAGACGCAAGTACTGATTAGGGACAGTCAATATGGTTTTGTGAGTGGAAAATCATGTCTCACAAATTTGATTGAGTTTTTTTGAAGGGGTAACCAAGAAGGTAGAAGAGGGCAGTGCAGTTGATGTTGTCTACATGGACTTTAGCAAGGCCTTTGACAAGGTACCGCATGGTAGGTTGTTGCATAAAGTTAAATTTCACGGGATCCAGGGTGAGGTATCTAAATGGATACAAAATTAGCTTCTTGACAGAAGCCAGAGGGCGGTTGTAGAGAATTGTTTTTCAAACTGGAGGCCTGTGACCAGCAGTGTGTCTCAGTGCTGGGTCCACTGTTATTTGTCATTTATATTTATGATTTGGATGAGAATATAGGAGGCATGGTTAGTAAGTTTGCAGATGACACCAAGATTGGTGGCATAGTGGACAGTGAAGAAAGATATCTCCAATTGCAACGGGATCTTGGTCAATTGGGCCAGTGGGCTGACGAATGGCAGATGGAGTTTAATTTAGACAAATGCGAGGTGATGCATTTTGGTAGACTGAACCAGGGCAGGGCTTACTCAGTTAATGGTAGAGCATTGGGGAGAGTTACAGAACAAAGAGATCTAGGGGTACATGTTCATAGCTCCTTGAAAGTGGAGTCACAGGTGGACAGAGTGGTGAAGAAGGTATTCGGCATGCTTGGTTTCATCGGTCAGAACATTGAATACAGGAGTTAGGACGTCTTGTTGAAGTTGTACAAGACATTGGTAAGGCCACACTTGGAATACTGTGTGCAATTCTGGTCACCCTATTATAGAAAGGATATTATTAAACTAGAAAGAGTGCAGAAAAGATTTACTAGGATGCTACCGGGACTTGATGGATTGAGTTATAAGGAGAGGCTGGATAGACTGGGCCTATTTTCTCTGGAGCGTAGGAGGCTGAGGGGTGACCTTATAGAGGTCTATAAAATAATGAGGGGCACAGATCAGCTAGATCGTCAATATCTTTTCCCAAAGGCAGGGGAGTCTAAAACTAGAGGGCATAGGTTTAAGGTGAGAGGGGAGAGATACAAAAGTGTCCAGAGGGGCAATTTTTTCACAGAGGGTGGTGAGTGTCTGGAACAAGCTGCCAGGGGTAGTAGTCGAGGCAGGTACAATTTTGTCTTTTAAAAAGCATTTAGATAGTTACATGGGTACGATGGATGTAGAGGGATATGGGCCAAATGCGGGCAATTGGGAATTGCTTCGGGGTTTTAAAGAAAAAAAGGCAGCATGGACAAGTTGGGCCTAAGGACCTGTTTCTATGCTGTAAACCTCTATGACTGTAAAAGATTGGCTAAAGTTTATTCAGAGTGTCAGGAGATGGAAAGCTGGTTTTCCAAAGGATCAGTGCTGGGATCACTGTTGTTCACAATTTACCTTCATGGTTTAGACTTTAAAATCAGAAACACAGGGTGGAATTCTCCCATCTTGAACTAGTTTTCATGGCAGGGGTGAGAACAAGAGATGTTTCCTGCTGTGGAGGCAGGCAGCAAATCATGTCATATCTTCTGGCCCTGACCTCATTAATTATGCTAAGTTTGAGGTATATTTTGGTGAGAAAAATGGGGCTGCATATCACTTGGAAAATAAGAATCTAAGTAGGGGAGAGGAGCAAATGGAATTGGAAGCACACAACAAATATCACTAAAAGTAGTGAAGTAAGTTAACAAAGCCATTAATTAAAAAAAACAAGCTGGAGAGTTGTTTTTTTAAAAGGCATCAAATGAGAAAAGTAGAGAAGTTATGAAAGATTTACAAGGAATATACCATAAATGTGAAGTTATATAGATCAGGAAAAGATCAACAGACCGGAATTCAGAAGAAACGTCTTTACCCAGAAAGTGATGAGAATGTAGAATCATCACTGCAGTAGTTGAGCAGAACAGTGTTACGATCTCCATGGAGACTGTTAACTTTAAAAAAGAAATTTGAGCATCCAGGTAATAGCTGAAAGAATTTCACCTTTTAAAACTTTTGCGAGAACAAAAGGCCAAAAGAACTATTGACTGAACAATATCTTGGTAGACAACTGATGCTTTCAACTGCAAAACAGAATTTTCCCTTTTTCTTCCAGCGCAATCAAACCACACTTCACAAATATATTTTATACTGTCAGTTAAAGAGATATTCAATTCTCCTGGAACCAGTCCATGGTAATTCTTAACTCCCAAGGTTTACTTCTGTGCCTTTCCTTTCTCAGCTTGGTAAGTTATAATCTCAGAATTGTATTTCAATGTGAGTTTTATTTTGCCATGGATTCTTCCTTGAGTGCAAGCCAGGTGAATCTTCCAGCCTCATTTTAACTCCTCATGAGTTATAACTTTTCAATTGTAATGTGAGCTCTCACCCACATTCCTGCATGCTGAACCATTGTGTCCTGGTGCAGATAGCTGTTCTTCCTCTTATGAATCTAGGCAGGCTAACCTTATCTGTGAATTTTCAGGGGTATGTATCTTAACCCCTCCCTCTCAAAGTCCACTCTTTTTTTAAAGTACAGGCTTGCAGACCATGAACGTACAAAATAAACAAGAGCTTTATTGAAAAGATGTTTACTCTACAGGCTGTTAGGATGTCCATTTGCCCGTGCTACATCACATGATTGTATTCTTAAAGTGACCATCCCCGACTAGGAACAAACGTGAATACACAACACTTTCCTCCCTCTTTACATTAGAGCTTTCTGCAATGAAACACAAAATAATGTTAACAATCAAAATTTACAATATGTACAATTAATAAACAGAATAGTCAATAAGTTAGACATTTTAGAGGACGTTGATATCTGGGCATCTGCTTCATTGTGTTTGACTGCAACCTCAGGGGTATTTGGTTTAGCTTGGAAGTTGTCCATAGCTCAACTGAGTTCACGGAGGGTTCAGAGGCTAACGTGGTGTTGAAGTGTCTTCAACTGGGGTACTGTTGTTTCTGCTATTGTCAGATCCTCAGGAATGTCTGTGTCTTCAATTGCCGCAATTTATTGTGGACCCTCGGTTGACTCTGTCTCTGGTAAACTAGTTCTAGTTGCTCAAAGTTGATCAGCGTGTTTTCACACTACATCGTCCTGAGTTTGTAAGGTGTCAGAGACTGGTCCTGACTGTGCTAAGAGAATGGCAGGTATCCAATTCTCACTGCTGGTCTAGTTCCATGCCAATACTCCCTGACGTTTCTGAAAAGCGCGGCGTTTAGCACTATTCTCATGTTACACAACTTGACTTTGCTGTTTCCTTTCAATAATTTCTCTCATTTTAGACTGTTTCAGCAAATCAAATGCTGCGCGTAACTGACGTTTTATCAACTCCGGATTTGCTTTCTGGGTCTTGCCACGAGCACCATGTCCATAACTTCTAATAGTAATGGATAATTTCTGATATACTTCTTAACTTGTCCTATGGTTACAGAAGTATTACCAATGACTTTTAAATAGAAAATATGACGACTCTTAGCTAAGGGTAATCTGAAGAGTCCATCAGCATTCCCGTGGTGATTTGATTTATGTTATTTTATTGTATATGTGTGTGCTCACAACAGCAAAGCCCGCCTCTGCACCCAGTTCACTGCTAGAAATGGAATGTTGGTGTGCGGCCAGAGTATTGTCATCAGCAGTCGATGATCCATTAGTAAAGTAAATTTCCTTCCTTGAGGTATTGGTAAAACCATTTGATTCCGAAAATGATTCCCAGAGCTTCCTTATCTATCTGTGCATAGTTTATTTCTGCTTAGAATCATCACATCATAGAATCCCTACAATGCAGAAGGAGGCCATTTGACCCATCAAATCTGCATTGACTACAATTCCACCCAGGCCCTATTCCTGTAACCCCACGTATTTCTCTGCTAGTCCCCCTGAAACCAAGGGGAAATGTACCATGACCAATCCACCTAACCCACACACATTTGGACTGTGGGAAGAAAGCGGAGCACCCGGAGAAAAATCCACACAGCAAAAGTGACCTGAGGCCGGATTTGAAATCAGATCCCAAACGCTGAGAGGCAGCAGTGCTAACCACTGTGCCACCATGCCGCCCTGCTTTGTTAAGAGTTCTTGATGAAAACGTTATTGGCTCCTCTTCACCATTTGGCATTGTGTGAGTAACCACTGCGCTCACCCCGTAAGTTGATATGTCACAAGCCAGTTTCAGTGGTAACTTCAGATCAAAGTGTGTCAGGACTACTGACTTTAGTCATGTCTCTTTAGTTTGTACAAAAGCCTTCTCACGCTGACCTACCCATTTCCCCTTTCTGTAGTGACAGAATAAATTGTGTAAATACTTGAGAATAGTTGCTCAATTAGGAACAAACCTTCCAAAATATTTTAAAAGCCCAAAAGTGATAGAAGTTGATTTATGCTTTGAAGTACAGGTGCTTCTGTATGGCTTTTAATTTTGAAGGTAATTTGTGCAGTCCTTTTGCATCTATGACGTGCCCCAGGTAGTCAGTAGACGATTTGAAGAATTGAAATTTATCCTTCTGTACACGTAGTCTGTAATCTTCTAGTTTCTGGATTGTAGCATCTAAATTTTGAAGATGCTCTTTATTCTTCCCAGTAACTAAGATATCCACCGGAACTCTACCACCTGCCCCACCACGGAATCAGAGCGGGCGCGGGTTTGACAAAGAAATTCTCAGTTAACTTTGGGCGGGATTTCCAGTCTTGCTCAAGCGAGGCTGTAAAATCTCGCCCATCATCTAAGTAAAACTATTAGTCTGCTTAGAAGTTGATCCATGGCGTGTTGGAATAATGCAGGTGCAGACGTGATGCCAAATGGATGTCTTTTATATCTGAATAGCCCTCTGAGTGTCACAGTTGTCAAATATTGTTGTGAATCTGGATCCACATTTATCTGAAAATAAGCTTGACTGTAGTCAACTTTACTGAAATGCTGGCCTTTAGCCAACCCAGCGAATAAATCATTAATTAATTACTGCTCGGTACCCAAATCTGAATTGATAGTAACTTTCAAATCGCCACATATGTGTACCGAAGCATCTTTCTTCACCAGGCAAACTATTGGTGTGGCCCAATCACTTAGATTAACAACAAAAACGGAAAATGCTGGAGAAACTCAGCAGTCTGATAGCATATGTGGAGAGAGAATAGAGCCAACATTTCGAGTCAGGATGATTTTTTGTCATGGCAAAGGCCAATGACATCATCAGTACATCACATGATTAGACTCTTGAATTGACCCTGTCCCAATTCGGAACAAATATGAATTCACAACAGTTATCCATGAGACCACAACTGACTTTTATTTTGGAAGTACCTGGACAAATTAAAGCACAAACATTTATAATCCAACATTCTCAACACTTTGCTGTGACTTTGGAGACTCACAGTCTAAACACTGTTCGTCCATAGGCTGCTGCCATTGTATCCGAGTATAAACAGCTTGAACCTTCTTCCCAGTAAAACACTCTGAGCCCCCACCAGTCTCTACCAATCAAACCTCCTAGGCTTGCCGTCAGGCAGACGTCAGGATAGGTCACAGGTTACCCTTCATATTCCTCTAAATTAAACACAGTCCCAAAACATAACATTTTATCAATCTAAGCAAAGGCAGGATAAGAATATGAGGGAAAAGGGAATCAAGGATTTTGTGAATAGCATTGAATGAAGAAGGATGGGATGAGTCTCGAGTTGTGCACGAGCACTGACATGACCTGGTGGGTCAAAGATCTGTGATGTATATTCTAAATAATTCTACATTCTGTATCAAATACTGTAAACAAGTTGGTGAACCTCGTTTGTACATGTTCTTTGTAGCTTGAACCAAGTACTGTGAATTAGATGAAAAACAGAATGTTGGGACCCTTAAGTGGTCGCTGCTCAAAATTGAAGGGGGTAACGTTTCTGGCAAGAAATAATAGATCATGCAAAAAGAATAGGCAGCCCATTGCAGAGGTACAAAATAGGGTCTGTGGACAAATGGCAGAGTGGTACAGCCCACTCTGTTCAATCCACAATGACTCTTTTAAGCCCAACAGCAGATCTACTCCACGAAATCAGAGAGACAAAGGTGCAATACAGAGACAGGTAACTTAGTATTAGTGCTGCCACAGGGGATCCACTAATAATGACTGAATTTAGATGTCTGGAATTAATTTCTTGGGCAGGGAATGCAGCCCTCATGACACAATGGGGCAGTGGCGGGAGTGGAAACTAACCAGACAAGTGCTGATTCTCAGAAACAAATTTAAGAGATTGATGGATGCGCAGATTAACTATCCATCCAACACTTACTTATAAAATCTATGGGGTGTTTAAACGTCTTATGAAAACAAGTTACTGAGGTTTTCCACAGGATGCTTACTACAAACATGATTAATTTCATACAAGGAAGATTCATAAATGAATTCTAAAGTGATCCTCAATATTTGACCGCATTTGAGCTGATAAAACGAACAGAAAATGTCAAAAAGAGGCAGTGGTTTGAGCGTGCTGCTTCAGAGCTAGGTGCAGAGCGTCTTATATTTGTAACATTGTCCTTTTCTCTTTTCAGATTTACTCTTCACTAAAACACAGAGTGTAAGAGAAGGGAATAATTATGGTCCAGTTTGTCTTGCAGTCATCCTACATAAATATGAGGGATTGACAGGATAGATGCAGAAGTTGCCTCTAAGAAAACATATATACAGCCAAGTCCTTTGACTTGGAATGTGGGGGGTAATTATGATTTTCTGCATTATCGTAAAACAGATGATAGCAGCCTGTTTGACATCTCTCTGGATTTTTTATTGCCATTGATTTGGAGATGTGAAGAGGATTGCAGACATACGATAATCCATTTTATACTATTCCATAAAGTCAAAATTATCCTGTGTTTGCAAATCCTCTTTACACACAAATATAATTTAAGCAGAATAATAGATACCTTTTCACCTGATAAGCTGTTACAAACAACAGAGCTGTAATGTTAAAGAAAGGATTGTGGCAATGCACACAAGTGTGACATCTGAACTAATAGCTGAAAACATTGTTCAGGAAGATTTTTGAGATTTCCCATCAGGTAGTTTATTTGCAGATTTTCTGATTGAATGCAGTCACAAGAAAAAGTTTTTACTTTAGAAATGTATTTAATGGAACGATGTTTTCAAATTATCTTTTTGAGATGGAGGAGATTATTTCAGAGAGCAGTCACAATTTGTGCGACTGTCCAGTCATGATCCTGCAAGCTAAGGAATTGTCAAGACACTAAACATGATGTGATGGATTCCAGTAATGAACTCTAAGCGATCATAACTTCATCCGCACATTAGTCAAGGTGACAATAAATATTTCTTCATTGTGCTTTTTTTAAAACCGACAAGCCAGGAAAATTCTTTGGCACCTTTTCTGCTTTGCTAATGTTAATTCACTGGAATAATGACAGAAACTTTGCATACGTGTATGAGGTGTGTCTCTCTTGCAACAATTTATCAAAAGCTTAACTGGACCAACCATATTAGCACCAAATGTAAAAGAATAGGCTGGGATGGGGGAGGACGGTGAGTGGGGCGGGGGGTGGGGGGGGGGGGAGGTGGGATGCAGTTTGGAGGGTAGTACTCTCAGCTTCAAACTCTCACCATCTTCTACAAGTTTCAAACCTAAAGCACGATGGGATACTCACCAATCACCAGATGGGTACCATTGCAACATCCACAAGAAACTTGACATCATTCAGAAAAAAGCAATTCATGTTTTTGGTGTCCCTACCAAGATTCAATATCCACCTCCTCCGTCACTGGTGCATTGTGATTGCACTATGTATAGCTTCCAGGATACATTGTAGCAAGGCATCAAGGATATTTTCAACAGCCTTTCCAACCTTTACCAGAAACCAAGATTTTTGGGAACATCATCACCCATCTTTTCCCAAAGGTAGTGGAGTCTAAAACTAGAGGGCACAGGTTTAAAGTGAGAGGGGAGAGATACAAAAGTGTCCAGAGGGGCAATTTTGTCACTCAGAGGGTGGTATCTCGAAGGAGCTGCCAGAGGCAGTAGTAGAGGCAGGTACAATTTTGTCTTTTAAAAAGATTTTAGACCGTTACATGGGTGAGATGGGTATAAAGGGATATGGGCCAAATGCGGGCAATCAGGACTCGCTTAGTGGTAAAAACTGGGTGGCATGGACAAGTTGGGCCGAAGGGTCTGTTTCCATGCTGTAAACCTCTATGATCTCTGAGTTCTTCTCTCAGGACATATGTGGACACATATCAACATTCCTTTAATATCAGTAGGTCAATAATCTACCAGATTGCACTATCACCATGACCACAGGGGTTCCTGAATGTGGCTTGCTACTGGATTCCCATGATAACTAAGAATGGCTAATCAATGATTTCCCAATTTTGTCTACATCCCAAGTACAAGTAAATTTGAAAAATAATGCAAGGGACAATGCATGTGAAATCTTCAGTCAAGATGCTATCAAAACAAAGACTGTTAAATTGTCCCTCAGGTGCATGTTGCCGCATTGCTTATTTTCTGTTAAGGTGTGTAAAATACATAGAAGTTCAGGCGCAGAAATAGTTCATTGCATTCCCATTCATTCCAGTTCAATTCGGAATTTAGCTTATAATCAGAAAATAGTTCAATTATATTTACCCATGTTGTTCCCTTAGCAAGCGACCCTCCACCCCTTTCCCTTCCATTTGAATTTTGACACAATTTCTGCCTCACCACTAACCTTTAAGGTAAGGGGAACAGCCTGTATTTTAGAGCAACTTGCAAAAGAGATGAAAATAAATAATAAGTCATTTATTCTTCCCCTGTGTGCATGGTTTTCTTCTCAGTGCGCCACTTCCCTTCCCACAGTTCAAAGATGTGCAAGTTAGGTGGATTGGCCATACTAAATTGCCCCTTAGTGTCAGGGGGGTTAGCAGGGTAAATATGTGGGATTACGGAGATGGGGACTGGGTGGGATTGTTGCCAGTGCAGACTCGATGGGCTGAATGGCCTCCTTCTGCACTGTAGGGAATTCTATGAAATAATTGTTTTGTTTGTTTCTCATCATCACGAGAAACAACATACCTCAATATTGCAGCGCAGTGTCAGCAAGATTTTGTGTTCAATGTACTCTCTGGAATGGAACTTGAACACAATTTTTGACTCAACAATAAGAAAAGCTTACATTAATATAGCAACTTTAATATAATGAGACATCCCAAGGCACTTCACAGGAGCATTATGAAAAGAGATATGACAAAGTGATTTAAGAAGATATTAGGTCAGGTGATCAACAGCTTGGTTAAAATAGTGAGTCTTAAGGAGCATCCATAAGGATCAGAAGCAAGGTAGAGAAAGAGCAAGGTTTAGGGAGGGAGTTCAGGAACTTCGGGTCCGGTCAGCTAAAGGTATGCCAACCAACGGTGGAGTGGTTCTGACTGGGAATGAGCCAGAATCAAAGGAGTGCAGATATCTCAGAGAGTTGTGCCGTTGGAAGAAATTTGAACATCAAGGCCTAAGAGGAATTTGAAAAAATATGGATGCAAATTTTTAAATCACAACCTTCACTTTAACAGGGGCCAATATAGATCAGTGCAAGCTCAGAGGTGATAGGGGAATGGACTTGCTGCAAGTTAAGAAATGGCCAGCAGAGCTTCGGATGTTCTCAAGTTAATGGAAGGTAGAATGTGGGAGACCAGCCAGGAGTGTGTTCAAATAGTCGACCCGAATAGTCTTAGTAACAAAGACATGAATGAGCAGTTAACTGATACATTAGGGGAAGATGAACAAAAGTTAAGAAGATAGAAATAAGAATTCTTAGATATGGCATGAATATAATGTCGGAAGCTCATCTCAGGATGAAATGTGACACCCGAGGTTGCAGACAAACTGGCTTAACCTCAGATTCTTACCAGGGAGTATGATGGAATTGATAATTAGAGATTTGTTTGGATTGGAGACCAAAAACAATGACTTCAAGTCTTCCCAATATTTAATTGGATGAAATTTCTGCTTATCCAGTGCTGGATATCAGATAAGCTGTTTGATCATTTAGCCATGATGTGGAGATGCCGGCGTTGGACTGGGGTGAACACAGTAAGAGTTTTAACAACACTAGGTTAAAGTCCAACAGGTTTATTTGGTAGCAAATACCATTAGCTTTCAGAGCGCTGCTCCTTCGTCAGATGGAGTGGAAATCATTTTCAGTATCGTTTAGCAACAGTGGAGAGAGGCGGTAGTGAGGTAGAACTGGATGTTATCAACATACTTATAACAACTAACACTGTCCCTTTGGATAATGTTTCCAAGGGGCAGCATAGAGATGAGAAATAGGAGGGGACCTTGGACTGATCCTTGGGATAGCAGAGGTCATGGTGTGAGAGCAGGAAGAGAAAATATTGCAAGTGATTCTTTGACTACAATTAGATAGGTGGCAATGGAATCATGTGGAGAGGTGCCAGCAAGCTGGATGATGGTGCGGTCAGCCATTTCAAAAACTTCAGACAGTTTCAGAAAGATGAGGAGGGAAAGTTTACCTTCGCCACTGTCACATAGGTTGTCAACTGTGACTTTGATGGGAGCTGTTTTGGTACTGTGGCATGGATAGAAATCTGATTGGTGGGATTCAAACAGGGAGTTTGTGGAAAGATGGGAATGGATTTTAGAGGCGACAACACATTCAAGGACTTGTGAGGAAAGGGAGATTGAAGGTGAGGCAATATTTGTAAGAATGGAGAGGACCAAGAGATATTTTTGAGGAGAAGGCCGTTGATGGAAGATTTATAGGAAAGAGTGGGAGAAGGATCAAAGGAACAGGAAGTGGGTTTCAGGGACAAGATGAGCTCAGAGAGGATATATTAAGAGATGGGACAAAAACTAGAGAAAGGTGCGGGTTCAGGTCTCGGACAATGGGATGCCTAAGTGAAGCTTTGCTAAATGAGCTGGTGGAAGAGTCATGGCAGAGGAGACTGATCAGATTGCTCAATCTTAGTGGCAAGGAAACAATGTGCTCTCTGCACCTCTCGTTGGAGTTCAGGATGGAAAAGACAAGGAAGTGGGATTTAAGAAGACTGTCGGCAATTGAGAAATAAAAGCTGGAAATGAAGCAGAGAACTAAGAGTGTTACCACTGAGCGTAGCTGGAATATAGGAACTGGAGTAAACGGCAAGTTAAATAGTCCGTCGCATTTGCTGGGGGAGACATGCCGTGGTGAGGTGTAAAATCCTGGACTTGGTTTCAGAAGGCAGCCTATCTCAGGTTGAACTTTCAAGTTTTCAATGATCACAGACAGTAGGGTGTGACTTCAAGTCAGGCAAATATGGGCATCCAATATGTAGTGATGAAGGAACCAGGAGCGTCAGCCCTTGACTTTGAACAATGGGTATGAGGTACTTGCGATCTATACAAATAAGAACAGGAACTGCAGAGTGGATGAGCAAACTGACCATGACACCATGATGCAGGATGCTATTCAAGTCGGGGGAGTGAAAAGAAATGTGGCAATGAAAGGAGATAATCTAGTCAAAGTGGTGGATAATGTTCTTTGAAGCTGCAACCTGGACTTCTGAAAACTCTGTTCCCTACCCAGTGCTAGAGTAAAGGACATCTCTTCTTGGGCAGAGATGAACTTGGTCAGGGGGTGGGGAAGTTTCAGGTGTTGCCATGTAGGAATCAAAACATAGGTATAATGATAATAGCAATGATGTTTTGCTGAGAGAGTTTGAGGAGTTAAGGTGCAAATTAAAATGCAGAACCTCAAGTGCAGTGATCTCTGGATTGTTGCCTAAGCCATGCACCAACAGGCAAATGGTCCACTAGATGAGAGAATTAAAAGTGTAGCTAAAAAGACTTGCACAGGAAGAATGGGCATTGATTCATGGGGCATTTTCGCCTGTCCTGAGGAAAGAGGAAGCTGCTCTCTTGGGATAGACTCCATTTAAATTGGGCTGGGATCAGTGTCCTGGCAAATCCTATACCAAGTCTGTGAATATGGCTTTAACCTAAAAGGGGAGACGATGGTGGAGGGTTCAATGGAAGGGAGATTTATAAATCTGCGAAGAAAAGTAGAGACAAAAGAAGTGTAACATTTTGGGGAAAAACATGAAGAATGGGATAGGTAGAGACAGAGACTTTACATCAGTGAATAAGGTATATCCAAGTATACCTTATACTTGGTATGAATATAACGCAGGATGCCATTCAAGTAGGGGGAGTGAAAAGAAACATGGCAATGAAAGGAGATAATCTAATCAGAGTGGTGGATAATGTTCTTTGAAGCTGCAAAAAAAAGGATCTTTACTGAATGCACAAGTAATTTACAATTAAATGAACTGGATGTTGAAATTGAGAAAAACTGTTCACATCTAATCACCATAACAAAGGTTATAAGGTGACCAGGTTTGGGAAACAAATATTCCAGTGCACACAACTGGAAAAGACATGCAGATTGTGCATGAGAGATGATCTGATTGCAACAGACAAGATTCTGAAGGAACTTGACAGGAGTTTGTATCTTCAAGCTCGGAATTGAAAAGTAAAATGAAAAGTAAAGTTAAAGTTTATTTATTAGTCGCAAGTAAGGCTTACATTAACACTGCAATGAAGTTAGTATGAAATTCCCCGCATCGCCACAGTCCGGCGTCTGTTCAGGTCAATGCACCTAACCAGCACGTCTTTCAGATTGTGGGAAGGAACCAGAGCACCCGGTGGAAACCCGCGCAGACACAGGGAGAACATGCAAACTCCACGCAGACAGTGATCCAAGTCGGGAATCAAACCCAGGTCCCTGGCGCTGTGAGGCAGCAGTGCTAACCACTGTGCTACCGTGTTGCCACAGTCTCAGGGTGAGGAACTGATCATTTAGGGCTGAGGTGGTGAAAAAATTCTTCATTTAGGACATTGGAACATATGAAATCGGAGCACGAAGCCATCCCTTCAAGCCTGCTCCATCATTCAATTAGATTATGGCTGATCTTCTCCCTCAATGCCATTTTTCTGCACTATTCCCATATTCTTTGATGCCTTTACTATCTAGAAGTTTATCAATTTCTGTAAGTAACTGAGGCTCCGCAACCCTCTGGGGTAGAGAATTCCAAAGATTTACCACCCTCTGAATGAAGAAATTCTTTCTCATTTCAATATTTGAGGAAAAATATGATCAATAATAAGTATCTGACCAATACCAGAGTCACAGAGTCATGGAGGTTTACAGCATAGAAACAGGCCCTTCGGCCCAACTTGTCCATACTGCCCTTTTTTTAACCACTAAGCTAGTCCCAATTGCCCGTATTTGGTCCATATCCCTCGATACCCATCTTACCCATGGAATTGTTTAAATGCTTTTTAAAGGACAAAATTGTACCCGCCTCTACTACTACCTCGGACAATTCATTCCAGACACTCACCACCCTCTGTGTGAAAAAATTGCCCCTCTGGACCCTTTTGTATCTCTTGCCTCTCACCTTAAACCTATGCCCCCCAGTTTTAGACTCCCCTACTTTTGGGAAATGATATTGACTATCTCGCTTATCTATGCCCCTCATTATTTTATAGACCTCTGTAAGATCATCCCGAAGTCTCTTATGCTCCAGGGAAAAAATTCCCAGTCTATTCAGCCTCTCTCTATAACTCAAACCATCAAGTCCCGGTAGCTAGCAATCATTAGCTGATGATTTTCAATATTTATTCAGGTTAGACAATTAAACAGTTTGTGGAACAACGGGAAACAAATACACAAGTAGATCATATGAAAAGTTCAAAATGCCCCTTGTAGAAGGAAAATTGACAATACAGACTAAACAATTAGTCACGACAATCAATCCCTATCTTCCTTTCTCAGTGAGTGCACTGTGCTCATTCAACTAATTAAGTTTGCATTTGTTGGCTCTGCCTGACTGGTCCTTTACAAGTAACAGCTAGAATTGCAGCACAGTGGCAGATTTTTTCTGCCTTTGCTCTTTTGCTTGATTTCTTCTTTTAATTTAATTGTTTCCATTTTTTTGATAAATCAAATGGAGCACTATCCCAGTTGTTTTCAGCAGAATGCTATAAATTGTGTTGGATGGATGAGTGATGCTGGGTGTTTACTGATTTTACAGTGGTTCCCACTCTTCGAGGCAAAATCTTGAAGGTTATGATCTGCTGTCATTTGCTTTCCCGCTGAGTATTTTTTCTGGTTTATCCTGACTGTCCACATTGTGGGTTTTTTTTCTTGCAGCAAAATTAGTTGCCATACCCTTCATTCCCACTCTCGAATGAGCAGATTTAGAACAAAGAACAAAGAAAATTACAGCACAGACCCTTCGGCCCTCCAAGCCTGCACCAACCATGCTGCCCGACTTAACTAAAACCCCCTACCCTCCCGGGGTCTATATCCTTCTATTCCCAACCTATCCATGTATTTATCAAGACAGCCCTTAAAAGTCACTACTGTATCCGCTTCCACTACCTCCCCCGGCAACAACTTCCAGGCACCCACCACCCTCTATGTAAAACATCTGCCTCGTACATCTCCTTTAAACCTTGCCCCTTGCACCTTAAACCTGTGCCCCCTAGTAATTGACTCTTCCACCCTGGAAAAAAGCTTCTGACGATCCACTCTGTTCATGCCTCTCATAATCTTGTAGACTTCTATCAGGTCGCCCCTCAACCTCCGTCGTTCCAGTGAGAACAAACCAAGTTTCTCCAACCTCTCCTCATAGCTAATGCCCTCCAAACCAGGCAACATCTTGGTAAATCTTTTCTGTACTCTCTCCAAAGCCTCCACTTCCTTCTGGTAGTGTGGCGACCAGAATTGAACACTATATTCCAAGTGCAGTCTAACTAAGGTTCTATAAAGCTGCAACATGACTTGCCAATTTTTAAACTCAATACCCTGGCCGATGAAGGCAAGCATGCTGTATGCCTTCTTGACTACCTTCTCCACCTGCATTACCACTTTCAGTGACCTGTGTACCTGTACACCCAGATCCCTTTGCCTATCATTACTCTTAAGGGTTCTGCCATTTACGCTATATTTCCTATCTATATTAGACCTTGCAAAATGCATTACCTCACATTTGTCCAGATTAAACTCCATCTGCCATCTCTCTGCCCAAGTCTCCAACTGATTTAGATCCTGCTGTATCCTCTGATGGTCATCGCTATCCGTAAATCCACCAACCTTTGTGTCGTCCGCAAACTTACTCATCAAACCAGTTCCATTTTCCTCCAAATCATTTATATATATATATTACAAACAGCAAAGGTCCCAGCACTGATCCCTGAGGAATGCCACTTGTTGTAGCCCTCCAGTCAGAAATGCACCCTTCCACTGCTACCCTCTGTCTTCTTTGACTGAGCCAGGTTTGTATCCACCTTGCCAGCTCACCTCTGATCCCATGCGACTTCACCTTCTGCACCAGTCTGCCATGAGGGACCTTGTCAAAGGCCTTACTGAAGTCCATGTAGACAACATCCACTGCCCTATGCTCATCAATCATCATTTAGAAGACTTCCAAGATAGTTGTGTTTGGAGTATAATCAGAAATTAATTTTGGATGAGTTCATTTGGAGGAAATCTTCACCTCTGACTTTTACATTCTTTCTATATCATAATCTGCATGATGACAGTAGCAAGAATTGGAGCAACATTTGTGGGTGGAAAAGAAAGCACAGAGAAGGGGCAGTGAAATTTGCCCAGGTGAATTTGGGACAACTACAGCCTAGGGGAGGATTGAACACACAATGGCAAAGGTGGATTCTGCAGGGTTGCACAGAAAGAATTTGAGATGTGACCTTGGAATTCCTGGCGATGTCATGAAATTATTTTGGCATTCCAGTCAAATCCTGCTAGAAATGCTACTTACATTCAAATCTCAGTCAACAATGGGTCTTCAAACTCTTCCTCCCACCATGTCTTTCCATCAACAACTCCACCATTGCATCTATAAACCTCAGGTCCAGCTAGAATTCTTGCTACCCCAGTTGTCGCCCTGCAGATCCACAAAAGAAAAGGACTTGTATTTATATCGCACCTTTCATCACTGCAGGACATCCCAAACAATTTAACAGCCAGTTAAGTTTGTTCTAATGTGTAGTTGCTGTTGTAAAGTAGGAAATTAGACGGCCATTGTTTTCATTGCAAACTCTCATATATTGAAATGAGATAATGATCAGATAGCCTATTTCAGGGACTTTGATTGAAGGATAGGCATTGACCAGGGCATGAAGAAGAGATCCCCTACTGTCCTTTGAGTAGAGCCATGTAACTTTTTATGTCCACTTAAGAGTGCAACACTGGGTTTAATGTCTCATTGGAAAGAAAGTACTGTTGACAGTACAACTTTTCACAGGACTGTATTGGACTATCGGCCTAGATTTTGTGCTCATGTTTCTGGAGTGAGACATGAACATACAACTTCCCAATTCAGAGGTGTGAATGCTATACTGAGCTAAATTCTGAAAATATGCCTCTCCTATGTTCACAGAATCTCACAGTGCAGAAGAGGCCTTTCGGCCCATCGAGTCTACACCGACATGTGAGAAACACTTGACCTACCTACCTAATCCCATTTACTAGCACTTGGCCCATAGCCTTGAATGTTATGACATGCCATGTGCTGATCCAGGTACTTTTTAAAGGATGTGAGGCAACTCACCTCTATCACCCTCCCAAGCAACATGTTCCAGACCGTCACCACCCTCTGGGTTAAAAGGGTTTTTCTCCCCTAAACCTCCTGCCCCTCAACTTGAACTTGAGTCCCCTCATGACTGACTCTTCAACTAAGGGGAACAGCTGCTCCCTGTCCATGCCCCTCATAATCTTGTACACCTCGATCAGATCGCCCCTCAGCTTTCTTGGCTCCAACGAAAACAACCCAAACCAATCCAACCTCTCTTCATAACTTAACTGTTCCATCTCAGGCAGCATCCTGGTGAATCTCCTCTTCACCCCCTCCAGTGCAATCACATCCTTCCTATAATGTGCCGACCAGAATTGCACAAAGTACTCCGACTGTTGCCCTCAACGAAAGTAAACTACCCTTTAAAGTACTGCTGGCCTGAATTAGTGTGTGGCCCACAGGAAGTACATTTCCTGCTGCCACCTTGGCTGTGGTGTGTTGAAGCAGAGCGATCCCCACAAACACTGCTGGCCACTTGCTATTGCCCGCCTAAATTTACATGAGAACTTCAAAATCAGCCTCAGTGCTTCCCCACCCACTGTTGTAGCCCAATGAATTTTATACACTAACACAATAGTACAGGATAAGGAAATGGCTGACAGAATTCTAAATAGTGGCATTGTGTATTCGCAGTCCTGGATTTGACGCCTACGGTAAACCTATCCTTCCACTGTCCACAAGAACACAAAATATCCATGCAAAAGTCATTTCATCCATTTCAATTTGTCCATTTGGAAAGAACCTAAAAGACAGGACTTTCCAGCTGCGCTCACCCTAAGGCCAGAAATTCCCACCTGAGGTCAACGGACCTTTGCATGGTTTGCCTCACGATTCCCGTGGTGGGCAGGAGTGAAAGTTCCGCCCAAAGTCTTCTCATCTGGCTTAAATAATTGAAGGTCACTCAACTCCAATGTTCTAACTGAACATCTGCATCATGTGTTCTTCACTCTTTGTAATTAAAATTTGCTGATCAGTTCTAAATTGAAATTTCATAAGATTGAATCTGTGAATCCCTTTGTCCTCCTCTTGCTATTTAGGTTTGAGGTAATTTTTGGCTTTAGCTTTTCCATACTAGTTACTACTTTATCTGCTTCTTTTGGCTCTCCTGTCAGCTGCTTTCTTTAAATGCTGAATCACCCAGTGTCTCCAGTATTTCCTGCTACCTCGCTCTTCTGGCACTGCAGGGTAAATCAACCTTGAGGCAATTTCTTTTGTCAGCATCGAAATGCCTGTCAATCAAAATCACAATTCTCTGTGACAGTGTAGCATATTATCCCATGTCCTGTGAACACCCCTACAGCCATTGGTGCAGCCAATTACACTACAATCTTTAAAAACCTCTCCTCCACTGTTCAGTTTGTTGACATTCCACTCTTACCTATCTGGTTGTCACAGAGAATCTTTTGCAAAGGCTTCTATGAGACTACCATCTCAGGAATATTGAAAGAATTCATCCTTTCCCCGCTGCTGCAATCTGCGCCCTTTGTGATATGAATTGGAGACATGGGGCTAGCTAGCTTTCAAATGTACACAGATGACACGTAGCTGTACCTCTCCATGACATCATTCTTATTTATAACATGGATAAGCTACAATGTCCTCCAGTGAAACAATGGGAAGATTGAAAGCTCTTTGATGCCTGACACAGACTCCATATTCCAACCACTGACTCCGTTCCTCTCCCTGGCCATTGCCTCAGGCTGAACCACACTGTTCAATCTCAGTATTCCCGTTACTTTGCAAGTTGCATTTCAATCCTATATCCTCTCCATCACAACCTCCGTCCCATCTGCCACCTCCATCCCTTTCGCTGCTTATCTGCCACTGAAATCAAAATCCATGTGATTTTTACCTCTTGACTCGTCAATTCAATGTTCTCTTGGACAATCTTGCATACTCCATCCTATGTAATCTCATCCAAAACCAAATTATCAATATCCTATCCAACACTGTATCCTGTTTGCCTATTACCCCAATCTTTGCTTCTCTTCATTGGCTTCTGTTCCCACAGTACCTCAAATATCTACATTTTCAGATTTGGTGTTTGATTTCCTTAAAGGATATCTATCTCTGTGATCTCCCCCATTCCTATAAAAATCTCAAAATGCGAATGTTGACCCTTTTGAAATTGAACAGCATGGTTTCAAACACTGACGATGGAATTTGACTCAGTGATGCGGTTGGTTTCTGAATGACAGGGGCTGGAATATCTTAAGAATGGCAGGGAATCTGGCCTGGATTTTATGGGGTGCCTCAGTCCCGGGATGTCCCTGAGCCCACAATCTTGGTGGCTACCCCACACAACTTAAAGCTGGGAACACAAATAATTGCTTTCAGGTGAGACTTGCACCCATTTCTCAGGAGAAATTGCCACCTCCGAGAGCTGCTGGCTAATTGGATGGATTCTGATTAGATTCTTCTTTTTCAGCCCTCACGGGATTTTGCACCAGGTAGCCATTCACACTTACGGTGAATGTGGGTGCAAAATCCCCCCCCCCCCCCAGTTTTTAAATTAAAAGAGAGCAATTGTGGACTGTATCAAGGAGCTGAGTGAATTTTGAATTCCTCTGAGCAGAAATGTTGTTGTTACTCATGCGGTCCATAAACACAATCCCTTTTAGGCTACAGCATGGTAAGGATCTGGAATTTATTACTGGTCTGCATACCACAATCATGGAGTTGATCAAGTGGTATACCATGTTTTAGATTATTATAGGTGCTATATAAATGCAAAATGTTCTTTTTGGGTAATACTGAGGGTAATAGGTGTCAGCCTCTAATGTTGGGGCAGTTGTGAACAAGTCCCTGAAGTTAAATGAAACATTTTTGAACAGCTACCATGTTATACTGCTTATTTCATATATAAAGGCATTTTATTGTTCATTTATTTCCTTTCTTAGCCCCTGATGTCTGACTATTCCTGATAGCTGGTTCCAGTCTCTCTCTCTCTCTCTCCAGTTCCATGTCCATATCAGCTCATTGTCTGTTTTCTATTCCGTCTCTCCTGGGTTCCATTTTCCTGCCTGCTTTTCTTCCCTGCTCCAACTATCTAATTTAACTAATTTTGATTTGCTGTCTCAATATTCCTCACAATTTACAAAGCTGCAGCCTGAATTTTGATCATAGATCATAGAAGGAGAAGGAGGCCATTCAGTCCATAAAGTCTGCACCAACCACAACCCAGGCCCTATCCCCCTAACCCCACGTATTTACCCTGCCATTCCCCCTGACACTATGGGGCAATTTAGCATGGCCAATCAACCTCACCTGCACATCTTCGGAATGTTGGAGGAAACTGGTGCACTCGGAGGAAACTCATGCAGACACGAGGAGAATGTGCAAACTCCACACAGACAGTCACCCGAGGCCAGAATTGAACCCGATCCCGAACACTGTGAGGCAGCAGTGCTAACCACTGTGCCGTCCCGGAGACTTTTTATTGAATGTGTTGCCAGAATTTATAACATACTAAACTGGCAGCGACTGAGTTACATCTTCACGGTTTATGGTGAACTTTGCTCCATTACTGAATACTAGAGATTGAAGCAGAATGTGCGTTCACTTAAAAAGAAGTGAGATATTTGGTTGAAAAAGAGGACCTTGAAAGAGTACAGGCAGCAGAGTGGAAGGAGATTAGGTGTGAAGCATTATTGGTGCAGATTTGTGTTTGCACTTCTTACACAACTTTCAGAAGATCCTCAACCTGCCCAGTCCCAGCTCCATGTTTGGGTTCAATGACAGCACCATAACCTCAGCAGCTGAGCTGAGAGAAATTGCCTCATCAAAGTTCTAAAGAGCCAACAAGAACCTGAGGGAAAATGCACACCTCGAGATTGATGAGATACCAGGAGAGCTGTATAAACATGGCAAGAACATCATTACAACAGAGCTCATGAATCTGTTCAACAAGATCTGGATTGCAGAGGACATCCCAGGTGACTGGAGGTGAGGGGTAAATGTCAAGCTGCCAAAGAAGAGGAACCTCAGACTGCAACAACTGGAGGTATAACACTGCAGTCAATACTTGGCTAGGTCTTTAACATGGTGCTCCTCAACCGATTGAAAGCAAAAGTAGATGGCATCTTTTATGAAGAACAGGCAGATTTCAAGCACGGCACAACTTGCAATGAGCAGATCTTTACACTCAGGAATGTTGTTGAGCAGAGCCGAGAGTAGCTAAAACCAATTGTTATCAACTTCATTGATTTCAAGAAGGATTTCTATAGCATCCCTTGGCAGTCACTCTGGTATATTTCATCCCAAAACAGTTTAATAACATCTGCAAAGTCTTGCACTGTGTCTCCAGCTACTGCGTCAAGACCCGAACAAGCCATGTACGACAAAGCTGCATATTCTCCCCATTCCTTTTCTTCGTTGTTATTGATTTCATCATGAGGGAGGTGATGATGACTGTAGTATCTTGCAAAGATGGGCGAGCACCAAGTAGATTAATGAATAAATGGTTTATTAAGGCAAGTAACTATGTACAACGAGTGATATAAAGGCTACCGTACTCCAGACTCCTTACCGGCAGGGAAACCCCATGCTCAGCTCCAGGATTTGCATGGTTTGGGCCCAATTAGCTGAATGGGTCACACGATCCTCCAAGAGCTTGCCCCTTAAAGGGGCATGCTACCACAGTGGCACAAACCTGGGCATCCCATGGTTGGTGAACATGGATTTTGTCATTCAAAGATGTGCAGGTGAGGTGGCTTGGCTGTGCTAAATTGCCCCTTAGTCCCCAAAAATGTGCAGGTTAGGTAGATTAGCCATGGTAAATGTGTGAGGTTACACGGGTAAAGGTGGGTGTGTTTGGCGGGGGGGGGGGGGGGGGGGGGGTGGAATCTGGGTCACATTCTCTTCCAGAGAGTCGGTGCAGACTCGATGGACCAAATGGTCTCCTTCTGCACTGTATGGATTCTATGGATAACTGACATTATCTTAGCAGCTGAAGAACCTTTCACGTTCCAAGTCATGCCCACCAGTCTTGGGAGTCATTGCACCAAACTAGGTCTAAGCATCAGCTGCAGAAAACAAGACAGTGACAGGTGGATGGCAGCAAGGCCCTCCCATCACCATTGGGCAATGGAACATTGAGGACATCAATCATTTCCTCTGTATAAAATCAACATTTCCAGGGAGGGTGATGTAGGGATCAATGTCCGTAAAGAATTGGCAAAGCAGCAAATGGCTTCACATGGTGAAGGTATCAACAAAGCTGGATTTCATGTCTATAGTCACCCTAACTGACAGTCTATGCCAGCGAGACAGGAAAAAGAACAGGAAAGATGTCACATAAGTTGGATGTCTTACACCGTCATCACCCACATCAGATCGTGGGCATCATGGGCATAACCAACTACAGAGAGTCCTAAAGACGATGGATCAGAGGCATCTGCACAATATCACAATAGAGAGACAACTAATGCTGACAGGACACATCCTTTGCCACTTGGAGCAGATTGGTAGTAGAATGGATGCTACCAAATGGCAGAATAAGACGAGCCAGCCAAAGAAAACTTGGCGACATATATTTAAGGAGGACCTTTAAGAGCGGCTGGGCTGGACTGGAAGAGATTGCAAACTCAAATGTGAGGTAATGCATTTTGGAAGGTCTAATAAGGATAGGAAATGTACAGTAAATGGCAGAACCCTTAAGAATATTGATAAGCAGAGGGATCTGGGTGTAGAGGTACACAGGTCACTGAAAGTGGCAACGCAGGTGGAGAAGGTAGTCAAGAAGGCATATGGCATGCTTGCCTTCATCGGCCGGGGTATTGAGTTTAAATATTGGCAAGTCATGTTGATGCTTTATAGAACCTTAGTTAGGCCGTATTTGGAATATAGTGTTCAATTCTGGTCGTCACACTACCAGAAAGATATGGAGGTTTTGGAGAGGGTACAGAAAAGATTTACCAGGATGCTGCCTGGTATGGAGGGCATTAGCTATGAGGAGAGGTTGGAAAAACTTGGTTTGTTCTCACTGGAATGACGGAGGTTGAGGGGCGACCTGATAGAAGTCTACAAGATTATGAGAGGCATGGACAGAGTGGATAGTCAGAAGCTTTTTCCCAGGGTGGAAGAGTCAATTACTAGGGGGCACAGGTTTAAGGTTTGAGGGGCAAGGTTTAAAGGAGATGTACGAGGCAGATATCTTACACAGAGCGTGGTGGATGCCTGGAACTCATTGCCGGGGGAGGTAGTGGAAGCGGATACGGTAGTGGCTTTTAAGGGGCGTCTTGACAAATCCATGAATAGGATGGGAACAGAGGGATATGGTCCCCAGAAGGTTAGGGGATTTTAGTTAAGTCGGGGAGCATGGTGGGTGCAGGCTTAGAGGGCCGAAGGGCCTGTTCCTGTGCAGTAATTTTCTTTGTTCTTTATATGGTGGTGGGGGGGGGGGGGGGGGGGGGGGTAGAGTCTTCCTTCCCATTGTTCTGGAAGAACATGGGACCGGAGGAACTATATATCAGTAAGTTTAAGTTCTTACACAATGAATTACTTGTGTGAACTCCAGACACTGATCCCTGTCTAGGAACTTTAGAAGTAAGTCAATCCAGCCTGCTTTCAGCGACTTGCTGGCTGTCAGCTTAAGTGATTACGTTATTCAAGGACTGAAAGTGGCATGTGGCTGTATGGAAATCTAAGGAGAGGGAGGAATATAAGTCTGACTGACAATCTTAAACTAGTTTTCACTGTAATTCTCAGCACAAACTGCAAGTTTGCACGTGCTGTCCAAATGGGGAATCACATCTGATGTTGCACACAATGTTTTAAGTTTTGCTAGCATAGGCTGGTTGGGTATGGTCAGTACTTTGTTGTAAACAGATAAAGTGAAGCGCTGTTTGGTATGATCCATCCACTAATCGTTGGGGTGTCTGGCATGTACAGTTTTCATCACATCAGCACTGAAATTCATATACCACAATGCACATTGTGTGAACATCTTCTTGGCTTGACAGCAGCATCCAGTTAGTGAAGAATACCACTTAGATCATAAGACATAAGACATAGGAGCAGAATTAGGCCACTCAGCCCATTGAGTCTACTCCACCATTCAATCGTGGCTGATATTTTTCTCATCCCCATTCTCCTGCCTTTTCCTCATAACCCCTGACCCCCTTATTAATCATGAATCTATCTATCTCTGTCTTAAACGTATGTTGCGACTGCATGGTAGCAGTGTGAAACAGCTAGCTTCACCTGTTGCTCAACTTATTGAGACGCCTTACCCTTCTAGAGTAATCTGACGTAGACAGGACATATTTCAGGACCGAAGGCCTTAGGCCCATTCATGATTATACATGATAGGTAATGAGCAATGAATGACCTAATCAGGTCAGTCATTATCCCACAGGAACACTTTGAGCCCTATTTCAGCATCAAGCTTGCACAGCTGAGAAGGTCAATTTTATCGCATTTGGAACTATAGGAAGCCTCCTGCATGTATTGACCAGTGAAGTTGGGCTTGCAGTAAACAGGAGTAAAAAACCCAATGGAAGACTTCTCAACTAGCACTTTGAGGAAGGGGAACGCATTTGACTGCTTCATTTTAAACTTAAATTTGAGCGTAGGATGAAGATATGTAAGGAAGTTCTTACAAGCATGTGTGGATTGAAATATTGCTAACGTATCATCTACACATCAGAAATATGTAAAGAGTAGCAGGTTAGTTGTTATTCCACTGATGATGCGTTTCTCATGGCAGCCAACAATGATGTTTACGACAGTTGGCCTGGAGAGGAACCCATGGCATACATGGTGTTGTTAAAACTGAACTGCTCAAGTTGTTGACTTCATAAGTTTAATCAATACAGATTCAGATATTGGTGGTACATCTCGGTCATCATGATTCAGTGACAGGGTGAAAATGTCTATGGCTTCCTTGAGTGGAACATAGATGTATAAGCTGGCAGTGTTAAACAAGCGCATAGACACGGCATTGATAATGATATGCAAGTCCTCTGTGATTTTCGCAAAGGTGAAGGAGTTCTTCCACTATATATATATGGAAAGCTTGCTCAGAACCAGTTGTAGCAACTCGCCCACCTATGAGACCAATTAATGTTGTGCAGAACCTAGCATAACAGGACATAATTTTTGTGTGTCTGGGGCAGTCCATACATACGCATGCACAGGGAGCTGTTCAGACAAATCCTATCATAAATATTCCCTAGCAGCTCGTTACTCTTACACAAGTTGAACAAGCATTTTTGTAACTTGGTTTTGAACATTCACATCAATTTGAGATTGTCTGTGGGGCCCATAGTGTGGCTCCCTTGCACATGTTAGAAGCTACTGATATTCTCACACAGGGCCCTGTTCTTTGCTGACAGAAGGAACATGTCCGCATGTTGTGCTTTTTTCAACTGAACAAAAGTTTAGGGAATAGCTATTCCCTGGATCATTACCCAGGACAATGCCTTGACCAATTAGGATCGACCTGCCTGGTTTGAATTTGAACATAGCTGGGCAATTAACTGTTCCATGCTACGTTCTCCATGGCAAGGCCCCCACCAATTGGAGTTCACTTGCCAACAAATCAACATCCTCTTCTCATGCAGCGTAAATGATTGTTCTCCGCGTTGTGTAGGCAATTTCTTGCAAGCTATCCTGATCAGTGGAAAATGAAGAGTTTTGACAGCATGTCTGTTTTTTCAGCAAACTTATACAGCACTTTATTGTTAATCTAAAGAATGTTCCATTCTCTCTATCGTTTTCTACCGAATTCATGGAATCATAGAAACCCTACAGTGCAGAAGGAGGCCATTCGGCCCATCGAGTCTGCACCAACCACAATCCCACCCAGGCCCTACCCGCTAATCCCTTTTTTTTACCCGCTAATTTACCCGCTAATCCCTCTAACCTACGCATCCCAGGACTCTAAGGGGCAATTTTTAACCTGGCCAATCAACCTAACCCGCACATCTTTGGACTGTGGGAGGAAACCGGAGCACCCGGAGGAAACCCACGCAGACACGAGAAGAATGCGCAAACTCCACACAGACAGTGACCCGAGCCGGGAATCAAACCCGGGACCCTGGAGCTGTGAAGCAGCAGTGCTAACCACTGTGCTGAATCTTCGCAAGACTTCCTTCAAGTTATCCAAAAGTGTTTCATTTAACTAGGGAGCTATTCACAACTTGCCCCAACATATTGTTCAACATTTTTTTATAGTGACCAAGTCACCATTAGTATTCCCCAAAAAGAAGAACAACTTGCATCTTTATGGCATCTTTAACAGAGTAAATCATTTCATGGTGCACCACAGGAGCAAGAAGACAACTTTTGCTTGAATTTTCAGTAATTAACAAAATACTGATCATCAGTTTCCCTAGCTTTGTTCTTCATTGTGCTGAGCTCACAATTCCTTCTGGCCCCATGGATAAAAGTATCAAACGTGATACTACATTTCCTAAATGTTGAATGGATGTAACATTGTGCTGTAATTTCTGCCAAAGTTAGTAAAATTTAATAATGTACTATAAAGTGGACAAATAGATAATAAACATAGATAATAACAAGATGTTCAGGTTAGGTGAATAGGCCATGCTAAATTGCCCGTTAATGTCCAGGTTAGATAGATTGGCCATGGTGGATGCACGACGTTACAGAGATTGGGTGGGATGCTCTTTCAGAAAGTCGTGCAGACTCGAAGGGCCTTCTGCACTGCTTCCTTCTGCACTGTAGGGGTTCTATGGTTCTAAAACCATTTCTTCATAGAAGGGTGTTGAAATAATAAGTGTAGATTTTCATACTATCACCAGTTAATTCTCAACAGTGATGTATTTGTTTAATGAAAAACTTGGGATAAAAGCCTTTGAAGAAGTGCTCTGGTTAACATACTTCTCTGTAGACTGAAATAGTTTAGAGTTAACCTTCCTCAGAGTTCATTTTGCTTCGAGACATCTCTTGGGCTCAGAAGTAATAATTCTCTTACTCTCACATTGTCAGTAACTCTTGCGTTCCTGGTTATAAACCGATTTCCTTTAGATTTGTTCTTTATTGGTGGTAAGTGGCAATAAATAACATTTTTATTTACATACTGATGAATAATTAGATGAACATTTAAACCGGTTTTAGTTTAAATGCTGTAGCCTAATAAATACCATTCTTAAAGGAATACTCCAGAGAATCAGAGCAGATTCTGAAATCCAAAGCCTTGCAGTGCTCCCTGGTGTTTTGGTGTATCGAAAAACTAGACTTCCCACTTCCTTCTGCAATAAATTGTGGTTTTGCAGTCCCCAAACTGTCAATCATTAGGTGCACTGGGCAGGCATCTTTTTCATCTTTGTTTGACCTAGTGTAAGTTGATGTGCTATCAGTAAGACATGATTGTCTGCTGCATTCCTTCTTCCTAATGCTTTTTCTGTTGCAAACAGCAGCACTTGCAATTTACTCGAAATAGAGAATGTTTCATATCTTGTTAATTTGAAGAGGAATTCTACAGTATGAGTGTATTGGAAATTGTTGAAATGAAAAATAAATTGCTTGGGAAATTTCTTTCAACAACAGAACACACAATACAGCAATAAACAAGTTATTTTGCATTTAGTGCAGTTGTTAATAGAAGAGATAGTAGCTCTGTTGCCTTAAGGAAGAATTAAAGATGGAGACCACGGTTTATCATCTGACGCTTGGGGCGGGATTTTACAGCCTCGCTCGGGCGAGACCGGAAATTCCTGCCCGAGGTCAACGGAGATTTCCGTTGTTGGACCATCATCCACACCGATTCCGTGGCAGGCGAGGTGGTAGAGTTCCGGCCTTGGAAACCTGGAATGACAAATGTCTTTTGCAAGCCAGCCTGATTCTGATCAAGGAATACCTGGGCCCAATTCAGAGGTGGTTGTTCCTGGAAAAATAATCTGATTATTCAACCTATAGAAGTTTAAGTTTATTTATTTGTGTCACAAGTAGGCTTACATTAACGCTGCAATGAAGTTATTGTGAAAATCCCATAGCCACCACACCCCGGCAGCTGCTCAAGTACACTGAGGGAGAATTTAGCATGGCCAATACACCTAACCAGCACAGCTTTCGGACTGTGGGAGGTAACTGGAGCACCCGAAGGAAACCCATGCAGACACAGGGAGAACATGCAGACTCCACACAGACAGTGATCCAAGCTGGGAATCGAACCCAGGTCCCTGGCGCTGTGAGGCAGTAGTGCTAACCACTGTGCCACCGTGGCATCCCTAGAAGTGCAAGATGATGAAATCCTTCATGTCCATTTCCTCTGAAAGTCTACACAACTAAATGTATTTAAGATTTTAATCCTCCTTGGCCAGAATTTTCTGGCCATTCACGCCCCAGCCGCTGCCACAAGGATGGAGGATTTGGCATCAGTCAAATCTCCGTTCACTGCAGTGGGAGCAGGGAATCCCACTCATGTAAAAAGTTGGAAAATCCCAGCCCTTAATTTTGAATTCTTAATTCCAGAGCAGAGCACTAAGGTTTGAAGGCACGATCATGTAAAGTGACATTCATTTTATCTTCTGCTATGATAAGCATCATCCATTAAAATTGAGACCAGCCTAATAGGAATGTATCTGTTCCTCAGCTTGGTGCCAAAATCTAAAGATTCCCCAAAAAACAACTTGATAAAAATGTGGGCGTAGCCAAAGTTCTGCCAATCTCATCAGTTGACAGCCATTTCTTTGAATGGTCTCTATCCAACAGAGGAAAGATATTTTTCTCTGAAATCTAGCAATTACACAGTGCAATATTAGCATTTAAATAGCTCAATGTAATTATGTACAGAGGGTGTTAACCTGTTTTATTTTAGAATAGTAATATGTTGACTGAGAAAAAAAGTCTTGAATGCACTGTCAAAAAAAAAATCTCCTTTTTCTCACCATAAGCATTTTCCAGTACTGCCTTCTGGTCTGCCAGCATTTTTTATTAATATGTTTAATATTAAGGGAGTTCTGCATTAAATCAGTATAACACCAAGGCTCACTCTGCACATTCGGATGATTTAGTTGAATGTTGCGTGTCCCAAGGCAAAGAACACTGTCTTCTCTCAGCGACTTGGCCCATGTTAAAACAGATAAAATGGCTATGCATCTCTTAATTGTGGAGTGCAAAATAGCTGCTGTTTGGTTGCACAAGTATTAATTCAATGCTTTGTGCTGCTTTTAATTGATGTGAAAGGGGTATACATGAAATTTGTCTTCCTCCATTTCTGGTCTTTGTGCCTCTAATCAGTTTGTGTTTACAAAGCAAAGGTCAACTGTTGCCTCAGTCCCATTTCCCTACTTCTCCCCAACCATTCTGGCACACGGTGCTTTATAATGCTCCTGAGAAGTGCCTTAAGACATTTCACTATGTTAAAGGTGCTATATAAATATAAGTTGTTATAAATAACAGAAAAAAACACAGTACCTTAAATTCCAAGCTGAGCCAGTCAAAGGATAATACTGAATGTACAATTATAAGTCCCCACATTGTACATTAATCTACTGGTATTGGAAGGTAGAGCAACAAATGGTTCTGCATCTTGACTGATTTCCGTTAATATAAGCCATCTCGTATAGGTTGTTCAAACATATTTGCTTTTGACCCTGCAAGTAACCTTACACTGAAATCAGACTCTATTTCGATTTCAGAATCTAACTCATTTTCCGACTTGTAGCATTCTATCCAAACTTGCAATATTCACAGCAAGAATACATTATTGCTCATGAGAAACGTTTGCTTAAAAAAAACCCACAAAACTGTTTGAACGAAAAACAGCAGTTCAAATGATTTGACTTCCATGATAAGTATTCAGACCATTGACGATTTTCTTTCTTTGTAGCTTGCAGCAAACAGAGGGAGGACTTCTGAAGGGTATCCTCAAGTAGAACTCCATTATAAAGTGGGGAAATCGACTTGAATTCAAGCAAATTGTATGAGTTAGTTCAACTTGGGAAATGCTGATAGGAAGTATGAGTGGCATACTTAAAAACTGAGAGTCTTACCAGCCTTTGCTGTAGAATTTCAAGTTCTGTATGTGACCTCAAACTTATTTAGCCTTGCTCTATTGCTCATCTACTGGGCACACTTGTGACCTGCTGCTTCTGTGACCAAATTTCCATGCACTCAAATTCTAAAAGGCAGAATTTTTCTGAAGACCAATTTGCACTTTTCTCTTGAAAGTATCTAATTAACGTGAAATTTCAAGTTATTTTGGCAGCTTTTTTTTAATCCTTGATTTAGGATGACACTGTAACCAAATGTTCCACGTTAATAGTATTTAATTGCAGTTTGTGTGTTTAGAGAAAATAACCACCTTGGCCCTCAGCACCAATTAATTGCCTTGAAAAGAATCAGGGTGACCCAAGTATTTGAGGAATTTAGCCATGGGAGGCCGTGACACTTTATCTACAGGGCTGACATTGAAATAGACTCCTTTCTTTTCATAGAATGCATGTTTAATTTAGTAAAGAATAAGCAGGATTGCATTTCTGCCCAGCTGGTTTACCGTTCATTAGACAGTTGTTAAAGCAACAGCAACTTGCATTTATTTGGTGCCTCCATTCCAAGGCACTTCAAGGTAGGATTATCGAATAAAAATTAACACCGCATCACAAAAAGAGGTATGAGGAGAGGAAGGAGGTGGCAGGTTTCAAGGAGTGCCTCAAATTAGCTACATGAGAACAACAAAAGATTCTTGATGGGCCCATTGAGTTTGCTCCACCATTCATTGAGATCATTACTGATCTGTGATCTCACAACTTCTGGCGCTCGCCTTGGCCCCATATCCATGAATAACTTTGGTTAACAAAAATCTACCAATCTCAGTTAATTGAGGGAAGGCGCTGGCCTATTGGTATTACCATTAAACTATTAATCCAGAAACTCCTGAAACTGTTCTGGGGATGTAGGTTCAAATCCCGTCACGTCAGAGGGTAGAATTTGAATTCAATAAAAAATATCTGGAATTAAGAATCCACCAATCACCATGAAACTTTTGCCAATTGTCGGAAAAACTCACCTGGTTCACTAATGCCCTTTGGGAAGGAAATCTGCCATCCTTACCTGGTCTGGCCTACATCCGACTCCAGAGTCACAGCAATGTCATAGAGGTTTACAGCATGGAAACAGGTCCTTCGGCCCAACTTGTCCATGCCGCCCCTTTATTTAACCTCTGAGCTAGTCCCAATTGGCAGCATTTGGCCCATATCCCTCTATGTTCAATGTGATTGACTCTCAATTGCCATTGGGCAACCAGGGATGGGCAATAAATGCTGGCCAGCCAGCGACACCCATGTCCCATGAATGATTTTTTTTTTAAATCACAAAATCATTGTGAAAGAGTCCCAAACTTCTACCACTTTTACATGGAGAAGTACTTCCTACAATCCCTCCTGAAAGGCCTAGCTCATTTTCAGATTATGCTCACTCGTCCTCGGCTCCCTCACTGGGGGTAGTAGCTTCTCTCTTTCTACCATAACTGTTCCCCTTAATATAAAATTTCAATCAAATCACCCCTTAACCTTCAAAATTCCAAGGGATACAACCGGTCCCAAATCTCTCCTCTACTTTAACCATGGAGCTCAGTCGGTATCATTGTGGTAAGTCTATGCTGCACTCCTTCCGAGCTGAATACACCTTCCTCAAGTGTGATACTCAAAATTGCTCACAGTCCTTCTGTGTATTCTGTTCCTCCATGTGCAAGGCTCAGCATTGATTAAGATCAATACGGGTGGCACAATGGTTAGCACTGCTACCTCACAGCGCCAGGGACCCGGGTTCAATTCCTGGCTTACGTCACTGTGTGGAGTCCGCACAATTTCCCCATGTCTGCTTGGGTTTCCTCTGGGTGCTCAGGTTTCCTCCCACAGTCCAAAGATGTGTGAGTTAGGTGGATTGGCTATACTAAATTGCCCCTTAGTGTCAGGAGGACTAGCAAGAGTAAATGCATGGAGTTAGTGGATAGGATCTGGGTGGGATTGTGGTTGGTGCAGACTCGATGGGCCGAATGGCCTCCTTCTGTACTGTAGGAATCTATGATGCTATGAAATAGGAGTAGGAGTAGGACATTCAGTCCCCTGAGCCTGCTCTGCCATTCAATAAGATCATGGTTGATCTGACCACCACCTCAACTCCATTTTTGTACCAGCACATGAAAACCACCCCCCCCCCCGCCCCCCCCACGCATTCACCCACCCAAAACCTGTAACCTTTGACTCCCTTTTAGATCAAAATTATATCTAACTCGACCTTACATGTATTCCATGACCCAGACTCCATTGCTCTCTGGGAAAGAGATTTCCAAAGACGAACAATGCTCAGAGAAGAAACTCTTCCTCGTTTCCATCTTAAATGGAAGACCACTTTATTGTGAATGTGGCACTTTAGTTCTAGATTCCCCCACAGGGGAAAACATCCTCTCAGTCTTTCAAGAGTCCTCAGAATCTTATATACTTGAATGAGATCACCTCTCCTTCTTCTAAACTCCAGTATATTCCTAGCAGCTTGCCCATATGGCATGGGTTCACCACATCACTGGTTTTCCAATCAGCCACCTAGCCTCCGGGGTCAGGAAGGCCACCCTCGACTCTTGCACATTTCCTGCCAGTTTTAAATGGGATGGTTGGGGATGGGGTGTGGGGGTGGAGTTAGGAAAGAATGGACTGTCCACCCTACAGGAAGCAATGGCAAGACAGTTATAAAATCACAATAAAACCATGTTGCGATTGTATGAAAGGAAAATAAGTGTTTGCCAAATTTATTGGAGTTGTTTAAGGATGTAACAAGCATGGTGGTATGGTGGATAAAGGGGAACCAGTCAATGTAGTTTATTTTGATTTCCAAAAGGTATCTGATAAAAAGTTATTGCACAAGGTAAGAGCTCAAGGTTTTGTGGGTAATATATTAGCATTGATAGGTAATTGCTTCTTTAACAATGGATTCCAACATTTTCCCAATGACAGATGTTAGGCTAACTGGCCTATAGTTACCCGCTTCCTGTCTCACTCCTTTCTTGAATCGAGGCGTTACATTTGCAGTTTTCCAATCTGCTGGAACCTTATCAGAATCTGGAAAATTTTAGAAGATTACATCCACTACCTCTGCAGTTATATCTTTTAAGACACCAGGATAAAGAACAAAAAGGGGACTGGTTTGCTTTTGGTCCTAGTATTAGTACCTTTCTCTCGTGATTATTTTCTGCAGAGAAACATAAAATACTTTTGTCAGTTATACTCATTGCAGAGAGAGCTGGAAGATATGAGGTCTGCCCCTTGATCCATGCAAGGATAGACTCAGCCAGAATGGTAATGTGGCTAATGTTCATGATCTCAAAAAGAAATCTGATTTCTGCTGAATTTTTAATTGGTTCCATGTTGAGAAAAGAAGTGGAATCAGAAGGGATGCATTTCAAGGGTTTTGGACTTTTGATGCTTGGGCCATGAATTTCTTTTGGAACCTGAAGAAACCCACTGTCAATTGGCAGGGTTCTGTTTCAGTTGGGCCTCTAAAGTCTGTGGATTTTTATCAACCCTTTGTCAGTCTAAGTCCCAAGGGCTGAGCTGTGGGCAAGCTCCCCCTGTGCTTGTCATCCTGCCTCTCTGGTTGAGTTGTAACTTGGCAAAGGCCTGGAGACTGGGATGCTGAGAGCAATGAGACATATCAGCCTCCAGATGGCTGCAAGTGGGGCCTCAATGGAGAGATCCAGCCAGGGAAGCAAATTTAATTAAAACAAGCTGCATATTGATACATGATGTCTACTCCCACCATGCACCATAGGCGATCAAATTGTGAAACTCTCCAAGAATGCAACTCCAATTTCAAGCACGCTGTGCACAGGGAAATCCTTCCCGACAGTTTTTGGATCAAAGAAAACTCACCGGTATTTCAAGAAGATTGAAGTGGTTAATAGTGTTGGCCCTTATGCTTAAAGTTTAGAGAACCACCTATTCACTGTCACATTCAAATGGGCTGTTTTGGGAATAGGGAAATGCTAGAAATATACATGAGTGAAAGAATCAGAATGTTATGCTGAAAAGGTTAAATGAAATAGATGAGGGTCCTTGTGTAGTGAACAAATACCAGTTCAGACCACATTGGCTGAACGCCTGGTTTATGTGTTGTGCTGGAGGCAGGCCTGAGGTAACAATGAAGATGGGTGGATAACTGGGCCGGCAGGCTGGAATTCATGTCTCCATTTACTGCAACATTGACCCAATTGCAATGATCCATATAAGGCCCTTGAACCTTCACTTCTCATACCCCAGACACCGTACATGCCTCATCATATTCCCTCATATCACCATGCCCCTTCCATTCCCTATATCTATCATACCTTCCATGTCTACTCACATACTTCCATGGTCCTCATGTCTCCCATTCCCTCTCATGGCCCCTCATATCTTCCATGCTCCCTCCTATCCCCCATGTTCCTTCCATGCCCTGCATGCATTCTCCATACCGACTCACCCAGTATCCATATGTTCAGAACCAAGGGCCATTGGCAAGTCTGTGAAATAATCCTGAAACTGACACAAACAAAGGCTTTGAAAAGAACAGCTGAAAAAAAATGGACCAGCATATAACTTCCTAAAAGTGTCAATCAGCCACAACCTTTCATAGTGTCAATATCAGAAGATATTCGCCACTTCGGACTCAATAATCTTGAATTTAGAAAATGTAGAGACAGTGAAAATCTCTTCAAAGATACAGCAGGTTATTAGCTACAGAGAAGAAGGAAAGATTTGTTTGGCATCTTTATTACCTTGTGAAAACCTACTGTTTATTGCTTAAATCGTCTTACATTTATGAGGACAATCGCAATCATACCAATGTCAGGGGAAACAACTTTCTGCCGTATGAGAAGAGACTGCTGATTAATTAGCAAGTGAACTCTGATTGGTAGAGGCATTGCCATGGAGAATGCAGCAGTTATAGAGTCATAGAGTCATAGAGGTTTACAGCATGGAAACAGGCCCTTCGGCCCAACTTGTTCATGCCGCCCTTTTTTTTAAAAACACCTGAGCTAATCCCAATTGCCCGCATTTGGCCCATATCCCTCTATACCCGTCGTACCCATGTAACTATCTAAATGCTTTTTAAAAGATAAAATTGTACTCAACTACTACCTTTGGCAGCTTGTTCCAGACACTCACCGCCCTCTGTGTGAAAAAATTGCCCCTCTGGACACTTTTGAATCTCTCCCCTCTCACCTTAAACCTATGCCCTCTAGTTTTAGACTCCCCTGCCTTTGGGAAAAGATATTGACTATCTACCTTGTCTATGCCCCTCATTATTTTATTGACTTCTATAAGGTCACTCCTCAGCCTCCTACGCTGCAGAGAAAAAGTCCCAGTCTATTCAGCCTCTCCTTATAACTCAATCCATCAAGGCCCGGTAGCATCCTAGTAAATCTTTTCTGCACTCTTTCTAGTTTAATAATATCCTTTCTATAATAGGGTGACCAGAATGGCACACAGTATTCCAAGTGTGGCCTTACCAATGTCTTGTACAACTTCAACAAGACGTCCCAACTCCTGTATTCAATGTTCTAACCGATGAAACCAAGCATGCCGAATACCTTCTTCACCACTCTGTCCACCTGTGACTCCACTTTCAAGGAGCTATGAACATGTACCCCTAGATCTCTTTGTTCTGTAACTCTCCCCAACGCTCTACCATTAACTGAGTAAGCCCTGCCCTGGTTCAGTCTACCAAAATGCATCACCTCGCATTTGTCTAAATTAAACTCCATCTGCCATTCGTCAGCCCACTGGCCCAATTGATCAAGATCCTGTTGCAATTGGAGATAACTTTCTTCACTGTCCACCATGCCACCAATCTTGGTGTCATCTGCAAACTTACTAACCATGCCTCCTATATTCTCATCCAAATCATTAATATAAATGACAAACAACAGTGGGCCCAGCACTGATCCCTGAGGCACACCGCTGGTCACAGGCCTCCAGTTTGAAAAACAACTCTCTACAACCACCCTCTGGCTTCTGTCAAGAAGCCAATTTTGTATCCATTTAGATACCTCACCCTGGATGCCATTTGATTTAACTTTATGCAACAACCTACCATGCGGTACCTTGTCAAAGGCCTTGCTAAATTCCATGTAGACAACATCAACTGCACTGCCCTCATCGACCTTCTTGGTTACCCCTTCAAAAACTCAATTAAATTTGTGAGAGATGATTTTCCACTCACAAAGCCATGCTGATTGTCCCTAATCAGTCTTTGCATCTCTAAATGCCTGTAGATCCTATCTCTCAAAATACCTTCCAATAATTTACCACTACAGATGTGAGGCTCACTGGCCTGTAGTTCCCAGGCTTTTCCCTGCAGTAGTTGATGGTAACTGACAGTTAATTGACAAACTTAAACCAGGCAGCTTGACTCTGGTTCATTATGGCCAACATATTAGAGTGGTAATTACAAATAGTAAAACAAACTTGAATTTACAAAGCACCTTCATACCCTCAAGATTTCATAGAACATCGAACATTACAGCACAGAACAGGCCCTTCGGCCCACGATGTTGTGCCGAGCTTTATCTGAAACCAAGATTAAGCTATCCCACTCCCTATCATCCTGGTGTGCGCCATGTGCCCATCCAATAAACGCTTAAATGTTCCTAAAGTGTCTGACTCCACTATCACTGCAGGTAGTCCATTCCACACCCCAACCACTCTCTGCGTAAAGAACCTATCTCTGATATCCTTCCTATATCTCCCACCATGAACCCTATAGTTATGCCCCCTTGTAATAGCCCCATCCACCCGAGGAAATAGTCTTTGAACGTTCACTCTATCTATCCCCTTCATCATTTTATAAACCTCTATTAAGTCTCCCCTCAGCGTCCTCCGCTCCAAAAAGAACAGCCCTAGCTCCCTCAACCTTTCCTCATAAGACCTACCCTCCAAACCAGGCAACATCCTGGTAAATCTCCTCTGCACTCTTTCCAGCGCTTCCACATCCTTCTTATTTCCCAAAACAATTAATTTATTTTGAATTGTAATAATTGTTTTTCTATAGACTAACGTAGTGGCAAATACAGCACAGTATGTTTTAAAAAATAACAAATGAACAGTTGACCAGTTAGTCTGTTTTAGTTGGGGTATGAATATTGGCCAGGGCACTGAAAAACAAAGCATGTGATTCTTTTTTATATCTACATAAACAGGCAGACAGCGTTTTAGGTTAGTATTTCATCCAAAAGATGGCACTTTTTTTCAGCGCTACTTTGATATGACGAGTTTGATTACATGTTCAAATCCTGGATTGGGGGTTGAAACAATATAAAATGAATGCAAAGTAAATTTTAACCACCAATTTACCCAAAATATCTTTGCAAAGAAAGCCCTTTTTAAATGAACATGAATTTGTTTGCATTAGTTATACACAATTTATATTCTTCAATAATTCATAATAAAGTAGCAGTTATGCACTTTCATTTTAAGCTAAAGCTAAAATGTTTGATGTCTGAATCATGCCAGTAATGAGGATGCGTCTCCCATGTTTCTTCTCCCTCGCCTGTTTCCCAAATTTATGGGTTTGCTTGTTTGCCATCTTCAAAAGTTAGAACTGGATTCAGACATCTGACACTAATTATGCTCATCACACTTCTAGATCATTACCTTATATCTGGAAAGGGAGACTTGCATCTGTTCTAAGGACTTGATATCAAACTCAGATTGTGAAGTTGAAAGTTAAGTTTCTTCCCCTTGATAACTATTCCACTTGTTCTAATATTTTCCGGCTTACATAGGAGAAGTAAGAATGAATTACCTTTTGTATAGTGTCTACTTAAATCATTGAAGAGCTATAGCTCCAGTTACCAGTTAAAACTGGGCTCCATTCTGATAGACTACTTCCATTGTAATTATTGTTCATCTTCTGTAAGCATCACTTCAGCTGTCGTGGCAAGTCAAATTACTACTTTAGTAATCCCTTTCTTTTTTGCCTTTCAATCTATTGGCTTGGATTCTTTGTGGTACTGTTTTCATCACATTTGTTCATATGTTTGATTATCACTGACTTATCCAGTCAATTGTGTGTGGAAGTAGCTTTAAAGTACAAATAAATTGATTTGCATAGTAAAATTTGATCTTCAATAAAGCAATTCCTCATGCAGAAATAATCCTGCCTCTTTACCTATGTGTCAATTTGTGGCCAAACTTCCCAGTGGCAACTTGAAATTAAGCCTACATATGAATATGTAAAGCGTACGGTGAGAATTTAGGCTCTTCATAGAACCATAAAATCCCCACAGTGCTGAAGAAGGCCATTTGGCCCATCGAGTCTGCACCAGCTCCCTAAAAGAGCATCCTATCCAGGCCATCCCCCACCCCTCCCCGTCACCCCATGCATTTACCATGGCTAATCCACCTAACCTATGCACCTTAGGACACTAAGAGATAATTTAGCATGGCCAATGCACCTAATCTGCAATTTGGACTGTGGGAGGTAACTAGAGCACCTGAAGGAAACCCACGCAGGCACAGGAAGAATGTGCAAACTTCACACAGTCGCCCAAGCCCAGAATTGAACCCAGATCCTTGGGGCTCTGAGGCTGCAGCTCTCTCCTTTGATGTAAAGGATTAGAGAACCAAAGCAATTATGGAGTGCACATTTTTCTCCTTACCAAATTTATAAACAATTAATATTTCCATATCATGCACATTCATTTATTTTCTCTGAGACACAAGATTATCCACTATTGTGCTGTTAGACTGGAACTACTCATTTTAACATGAAGACTTTGTAGTGTCGAGTTAGACCGCCAGCTCCAAGATACTCTCTAGTCACAGAAATGGTGTGCTATATATGTATGTGAAACATAACCAACAGCCCATCTTCCTTTTTGCTCTAACATTTCCAGCACTTGTAACATTGCTTTCAAGTATTACCCCTACCCCTAAATTTGCCAACCTGATTGTGTCTTCCAGCCGTATCAGTCCAGCTGGTAATCCTTGTCACTTTGACCCTCCATCACCACTGAGGCAGTACTATAAAATCCTGATCTACTGTGCTATAAAAATAAAGCAGCTCCATAAAGAAACCATTTCGAAAACATCTTGGGCAGGATTCTCTGATCCCGTCCATGCCCTCCTCGTTGCAAGTGAGAACGGAGAATTTGGTGTTCCAGACAGAACTCCATTCATTGCAGCAGCACCAGAGCATCCCAGCCGCAGATGAGATTGGAGATCTTCGGTGTTGATTTTTGAATATTTTGTATTTTTGTATAATTTTGATTTTGATGAAATAGAGATCACGTGTCAAACTATTCATTTCAGTTTTAGTTAAGAACATTACAAAAATAATATTCCATCTATTGAAGTTCTTCAAATTGAAAGGGTTTGAGTTATTGCATTGAAAAAGTATTTTTTGTTCAAATGCAGTGAAAAATTCTTGGGTTACAAACTATTGGGCACATTAGCCATGATGCCACTTAATTATGGCTAACTTGTTCCTTTGAAATTGCACATCAATATTCTAAAGACAATCATTTCTATTGCTGGGTAACTGTGGAAAATGTGCTGATCATGGAAACATTATAATTGAGCTTAACATTTTAATTGTTTTTGCAAATCATGATAGTCATGGACTCACGAGTCTAATGATTTTTAGTTCGCATCACTACCTGTCTCATAACTTAGATTTATCTACATATCTATCCATTTTGATAAAATATTCACTGCTGATGTTAAGCTCATCGGTTCAGTAGCTCTTCCTTAATTCCTCTAAGTACAAACTGTATTTTTCAATTTGTAAGTCAGTGCCTGGGAGTAAAACTCAATAACTATTATTTATCTCTTTTCTAAAAAAACAATTGTCATGAGGGATGTCAGTGTTCTAATGTAAGAACTTAAGGAAAAGGAGTGGGACTAGGCCATTTTGCTCCTCAAACCTGCTCCACCATTCCTGCATCAAAGCTAAGCTAATGGTTGCCTTGACTCCACTTGCTTGCCTGCTTCCCCCATAACCCTTGACTCCTGTGAACATCTGTTTAACTCAGCCTTGAATATATTCCATGACCCAGTCTCCACGGCTCACTGAGGGCGAGAATTCCATTGACCCTCAGAGAAGAAATTCCTCATCCTTACCTCAAATAGAACTGCCACCTCGTTCTAGATTCACTCACAAGAGAAAACATTCTCTCAGCATCTACCCTATCAAGCCCCCTCAGAATCTTTTATGTTCAATAAATTCACGTCTCATTCTTCTAGACTCCAGTAACTTATCTGTTCAATTGTTCTCAGGAAAAAAAACCCTCAGCCATGGAATCAACCTAGTGAACCTTCTTTGAACTGCTTCCAATGCCAGTTTGTCCCTCCTTGGCCAAAACTGTACATGGTACCCTAGATATGGTTTCACCAATGCCCTGACTTCTCTACTTTTAAACTCCATCCCCTTTATAATAAAAGCCAACATTCAATTTGCCTCCCTAATTACTTTTTGTACCTTTGTGCTGATGTTTGTGATTTATGCACAAGAACATACAGATCCCTCTGTACTGTAACGTGCTTCAGTCTTTCTCCATTTAAATAATTTATTTTTTCTTTCTTCCTTACAACGTGGACACCCTCACATTTTGCCGTGTTATACTTTTTGCATCTGGTGCCCATTCATTTCACTTAACCTATCTATAGAAGGGATTTTCCATGGAACTTGTTACTAGTTTCATGAAGGGAACCTGCTATTGGCCAGCGGTGGGATCTTCTGGTCTTGCCGTTGTCATTGGGGTTTCCTGCTCAATGCATCCCTTCCTGCCGGGAAACCCTGGCTGGAAGACCCTGCTGGTATGAACGGCCATAAAATGCCAGCCTATATCTTTTTGCAGACTCTTTGTATCCTTCTCACATCTTGCTTTCCAACTATCTTCATATTCTCATCAAATTTAGCTACAATCCAGTTGGTCCCTTCATCCACGTCATTAATAAAGATCATAAATTGTTTAGGTCCCAACACTGATCCCTGTGAACTCCACTAGTTACAGTTTGTCATCCTGACAATGATCCATTTGTCACAAGACTCTGTTTCCTGTTAGTTAGCCAGTCCGTTCCACTATCCATGTGAATACATCACCCCTAACACGGTAAGCATTTTTTTTGTGTTGTAATGTCTTATGTGGCATCTTATGGAATACCTTTTGGGTATCTAAATACACTATATCTACTGGTTCCTCTTTATTCACCCTGCTTGTCACATCCTGAAAGAACTCCAATAAATTAGTCAAACACAATTTCTCTTTCACAAAACCATGTTGACTCTGTCTGATTGTATCGTGTTTTTTTTAAAATGGCCTGCTACTACATTTTAATAATGGAATCTAGCATTTTCCCAATGATAAACATGAGGCTAACTGGCTTTATGTAATGAGAGGGGCCAATTAATAATCTTGTTGTTAAAAAAAACTTATAGGGTCAAATGACCATAAAATGATAGAATTTTACCTTCTGTTTGAAAGCGGGGTCATTCAATCTAAAGTCAGGATGTTAAATTTGAACGAAGGAAATTATGAAGGAATGAGGGGCAAATTGGCTGAGGTAGTTTTGAAAAATACATTAAAAGGTATAGCGGTACACAGGTAATGGATAGCCTTTAAAGGCTTATTACATGGTTTACAGTAATTATACATTCTTTCAGGCATAAAATCCCAAAAAGAAAAGTCAGTCAACCCTGGCTAACAAAGGAAAGTAAGGATTGTATAAGATTAAAAGAAAAGGCCTATAAAGTTGCCTGAAATAGTAGTAAACATGAGGATTGGGAGCATTTTAGAATCCAGCATAGGGGGATCAAAACATTAATAAAGAAACAGAGAATGGAATATGAAGGTAAAATAGCAAAAAACATAAAAATAGACAGTAAAAGCATTTAAAGGTATGTAAAAAGGAAACGTTTAGCTAAGACAAATGTAGAAGTCAGGATAATTTGTAATGGAGAATAGAGCAATGACAGAGAAGCTAAATTATTATTTTTTTGTCTGTGTTCACTGAGGAAGGTGCAAGGGTTGAAGGTGAATAAGGAATTAAAGGAAATTAGTATTTGTAAGTAGGTTGTAGTTGGTAAAATTAATGGGACTGAATGTTAAGAATTCCCCGGGACCTGATATTCTACATCCTGGAGTGTTGGAGATAGTTACTAATGCATCCATTATCTTCCAAAACTCAATAGGTTCTGGAATGGTTCCTGCAGATTGGAAGGTAGCAAATGTCAGCCCACTATTTCAGAAGGTGGGGAGAGAGAAAAGGGAAACTACAGATCGATTAGCCTTACATCTGTCACAGGCAAAATGTTGGGGTATGTACTTTGACCCCGAGAAACTACCAGTCTTTGGCAGTATGATCCTCTGTGGACTCTGACATGTGTCAAGGCAAGATATTCTCTCTGGAAGAGTCTTCATGGACAATGAGAGATGGACGAGGCAATACAGAGGGAGATTCAGTGGAACAAAGATCTGAATACTGTTCCATCTCGAGAAACACAGCTGACTCCTGAAAAAGGACAACAGAAACTTCATATGGTGCATCTACCCATTGGAAAGGCAGATCAGTCTTTAGCAGCTCCTCCGACAAATTATTCAGTGTTGCAATGACTCCTTGCCCTTTCTTCTGTAAAGAGCCAATCAGGTTCAGAATATCTTCATGTAGATGGTCCCTGTCTGTGGCAGTGCCTTATGCATCTGTCACTTCTGGCCTAACATCTTGAAGAACGGAGAGCTTCATAACTTTCATCTCTGCCCAGGGTCAAGTGGATGGTGTCTCTGTGAAAGAAATTAACTTGTGCTGCTTGAAAAAACTTCCTCAGCTTCTGAAGGTTAAAGTTCCACTGTTTCTAAATAGAAGTTTGAAGATTGTTTCATGAAAGAGTTGTTCAAATGCTGGGCATCATCTTTTTCTTCCAGGCTTCCGAGAAGCATGCTAACTTTGCCACTCAATAAGGATGTGTACTGATTGTGGACAACACAGAGAGTCAATGATCTTTGTCTCTTGTAATGATAAAGAGCAATAATCCTGCCTTTAATTGGAAGATATGTGCTGCCTGGACCTTGTAATTTGATGTCCGATAAATGAAGGGGTATGGGCCGAAGCCAGTCAAGATCATCAGCTAGCCTGTTAACAGCCACTCCAGTGTTAATTTTAAAGGTGGTATTGAAACCTTAAATTTGCACCATAAATGACTAAGACAGCAAAATGGTCAGTGTAGGGGCAGTGACTGCTCCCCAGCTATGGTCATCATTATCTCTCACCATTTTGCCACATCCTTTTTCCAAGTCATATATACAAGCTGCTATTGAGTTTTTCTTCACTCTTGTTTCCTTCGATAACACTGATGCATTTTTTGCATCGATGCCTCCATTGCCGCTATCAGGTTCTGAGATGGTTCTTCTTATCTGTGGACTCTAAGTGTGGTACTTGGCTGCGAGATGAACTATAGTTATACTGTGGTACTTGCTTAACACTTGTTTATCAGTAATGCATCTGAACAGATTACAGAATAGGTCTGTTGCTCCTGAGGCTGGTGGTGCAACCTGTCCCTCTTGAGAATCTAACACATGACTGACTGATGTCAATGATTCATCATCATGTATGTCATATATATTAGCATATCCTATTTGTCAACCTTTCATCGTACAGATAGCACCAAAAGAACCAGTTTAATTTCTTAAAGCCCGCTTGAAAGCCAAAAAAAGAGTTATAGGGTAATTTAGCCATTTCTAGCACAGAGAATGGCCATTCAGCCAATCAGTCCATGCCGGTTCCCTATGGAGCAATCTACTCAGTCCCACTCTATCCCTGAAGCTCTTAAGTTTGTTTCCTTCAAATCCCCATCCAATTTCCTTTGAAATCATTGATTGTTTCACATCCAGCACCCTTACCGGCAGTGATTGCAGGTCATTACCACTTACTGCAGCACACATTTCTTCCTCACATTTTCCTGCATCTCTCACCTAAAATCTTTAATCTGTGTCCCCTACACAATCAGCTAGTGGGAAGAGTTTTTCCTTGTCTACTTTATCTAAGCCTGTCATAATCTTGGACACCTCTATTGAATCTCCCCTCAATTTTCCATGGAGAAAAACCCAGTATTAAATGAGCAGAAACTCCCAATGGTGATGAATTCACCCTGGGGATATGGCCAGTGCTGTGGGCAGAGCCTGCTTCCAGGGCAATATTTTAAACATTAGCCGAAAAGATTGCAAAAACTCTAGTTGCGCTGAACGCAAAATGTGCTGAGAATTTCGTGATCTCTTGTGCCGAGAAAACCAGTAAAATCACGCGGAAACTCGAGACTTGCGTTTTCACGAATTGGAACGTCTCACACAAAAATGAAGCCACCTTCTTTCAATTGAACCAGCCGTGATGTAAGTCCATAAAATAGATTTATTAATTGTGTATCATTATGATGGTTTAGAGTTAGTCTTTTTTATTTCTTGGAAAGGAGAATTAAATAAAGTAATTGTAGTCTTTGGAAGTTTTCCATCTTTTTATGGCAGAAATACTTTGTGCTGTCATAGATCCTCCTGTTTGAGACATGACAGGTGATAAAAAAGAAATATGACCAGTTCCCTAAATATATCGCACTATCTGTGATACTATATCAGCATCAATGAACTGTGCAGAATAAAATACGAACGCTAAACAAGGACAATGAGACAATGAGATTTTACATCTTTTTGTATTTATTGATTAGAACAGGACAGGACAGCCAGAAGATATATACAAGATTGGTGAAGTAAGATTAAAAATGACAGCAGAGTAGATGGTCCTTCAAGGATCTTCCACTTGTGATGATATTTAATGTGTGTGCAATACAGAGGATTGGATTCCCATTAGTTTATAACAATCCAGTTACAAACATGTAGTTCCAGTCTCTCGATATTAGATACTGTACATATGACCAGAGATACCCGTTGGGACACTATGGGAGTCCTAACATGCTGACTTCTGTGGGAAGTTTCAATTTCCAAAGGTTAATCTCCCTGCTCCTTAGGGCCCTCTGCAACTTTCTCTGTCTCCGCCTCAGAGTTCAAGCTGGAGGCGTGCAAGAGATCCACAGTACCTGAATATTTATGCAGGAAATGTTAGACAAAGAAAAACTCATCTAACTCCTGATTAACTGCAGAACTCACACTGACTGCCCAACTATATCCCCTGTGCCCAACTACACTCCTTGTCACACCCAACTACATGCTTTGTCACACCCAGATACACCGTCAGTGCCCAGCTATGCCCCAGGTAACCAACTACACACCTGATGTCCAACTACACCCCTTGTCACACCCAACCACATCCCGTATCGCACACAACTACATCCCTTATACAACCCAACTACACCCCCTGTACCACCCAGCTACACCTCCTGTCGCACACAACTACACCCACTGTGCCCGACTACACCCAGTCCTGTCCAACCATACCCCCTGTCCCACTCAACTACACCCCCTGTCCCACCCAACTACACCCCCTGTCCCACCCAACTGCACCCCCTGTCCCACCCAACTGCACCCCCTGTCCCACCCAACTACACCCCCTGTCCCACCCAACTACACCCCCTGTCCCACCCAACTACACCCCCTGTCCCACCCAACTACACCCCCGTCCCACCCAACTGCACCCCCTGTCCCACCCAACTGCACCCCCTGTCCCATCCAACTGCACCCCCTGTCCCACCCAACTGCACCCCCTGTCCCACCCAACTACACCCCCGTCCCACCCAACTGCACCCCCTGTCCCACCCAACTACACCCCCTGTCCCACCCAACTAGACCCTCTGTCCCACCCAACTACACCCCCCGTCCCACCCAGCTACACGCCCTGCCCCACCCAACTACACCCCCTGCCCCACCCAACTACACCCCCTGCCCCACCCAACTACACCCCCTGCCCCACCCAACTACACCCCCTGTCTCACCCAACTACACCCCCGTCCCACCCAACTACACCCCCTGCCCCATCCAACTACGCCCCCGTCCCATCCAACTATGCCCCCATCCCATCCAACTACACCCCCTGTTTCCCCCCAACTACACCCCCTGTCCCCCCCAACTACACCCCCTGTCCCCCTCAACTACACCCCCTGTCCACCTAACTGCGCCCTCTGTCCCATCCAAATACATCTCTGCCCCATCCAACTACACCCCCTGCCGCACCCAACTACATCCCCGTCCCATCCAACTACACCCCCATCCCACCTGGCTGCACCCCGTCCCACCTGACAACACTCACTGCGCCAACTACACCACCCAACTGCACCCCCTGTTTCCCCCCCTGACTACCTCCACAAACATCACCACTACTCCTCCAATCATGACTACTCCATAGATCTGACAGCAGCTCACCCAGTTATCATGCTATTCACCCACCACCACACCTACCTATCACCCAACCCACCTACTCACCCACCTACTATCCTATCTAACTGCCACCTCACCCATCTATCCTACCCACCTGCCATCTCACTTACCTACCCAGCTGCTATCATACCCATCTACCACCCTGCGCAACTACATCTCAACTACTTATCACCCGACTCAACTATCATCTCATCCATCTGTCACCCTGCCCATCTGCCAACTTGCCCTTCTACCATGCTATCTACCTGCTACTCTACCAGCCACCTCACCTACCTACCACCTGTTGCCTCACCCATCTGCTACCTCATGTACCTTCCACTTGCCCTTTACCCACTTGTCTCACCAGCTTTACAACCCTACTCACTCATCCATTCACCCATCCACTCACATTTCATGTCCATTCAGTAATGTTCAAACTGGACCTTTGAACTTACCATATGGCAGCTAGTGCCTTAAAAAATGGTGACATGTCCTGTATTTCCCTTGACTTTGCTCCACTGCAACATAACTCTTTGAGACGTTTTTGATAAAACCAGTTTTGGAAGACTCAGCGAGAAATATGGAGCAGCATCAAGTTGGGGGGATCCGACAATGATGGCTACAGTTCCTTAGAAGATGCAGGCTCCTGCTTAAACCACTCCTTCCTTGAACTATTTGCAAAAACACTGGTGTGGAAATTGGAGCTCATTGTGCGCATTTTATGGGGTATAATTACCAAGATGGAAAATGGATAAAACTTGGAATGGGTCAGGTTTCCCTCCATGCTCTTCCACAAGGGAATGTTCACAGGAGATGCACAATGAGTGCAGTGGAGGGTCACATTAATTTAATAAATTCAACATGTTTTCCTTAAATGAAGTCTTCGAGCACTACAATGAAATGAAGTTATGAGGAGACTCTAGCAATGGTGTTGAGAGTGCTGAGGGATGTTTTTAAATTTATGGAGGATTTGGATGGAGTTTGTAGAGAAGGATAATTTTTTCTTCTGCTTGGGCTTGTGAGGGGCTATCAATTTAAAATTGTTCCTCAGAAAGTGAGAAAAAAGAAAATCTTTCAACAGAGTTTTATTGGAATATGGAATACTTTACCAGAGGAAAAGATTGAGGCAAGAAACATGACTTAGATACGACAAAATAAAATATTTATTTGAAAGGGGACAATATAGGACTACATGGAGAAAAGGTCGAGTTTGTTTTGGATTGTTCTGGAAGACAGTCCATGCAGAAATTATGGACTATTTGACCCTCTTTCTTTGCTTAGAGCTTCTATTCCTTTTAGAAGAGAAATTTGCGGTATTACAAATTGTAATGAAGAATGGATAAGATGAGCAAAATTCAAGGAATAGTCTAATTTGTTTTATTCTTTTTTGTTCTTTTGACATTAACTACTGCAAATCCAGTGCTTCAGAATCCAAATAATACATTTAGTAAGCTGAATATTTCTCCAAAGCCAAGACATGATTCGCTTTTAGTAGCTGATTTTTTAAAAAAAACGTTATATAACTATATAGTATAATCAAGTTTCTAAATGGAAGCCACCCACTTAAATCAGCCATTATACTCATTAGAGTGATTGTTAGCAGCTGGGGGTCATTAGGTGAAGACAGATGCAACAGAAAATTAAAAATGCCAACACTTAAGGGCTTCTGCTAATTAGAATTTGTAACAAATTTTTGCAATTAAATTGGAATGACATTTTCTGTGTGGGAATGACCATCTGAACTCCGCAAAGCAAAGAAAGATCCCTCCTACTTTAGGCAATTGAAAATCACCACTTAGTGGAATGCTGTTGCCTACCTCTCCAAAGCAATTAATAGTTTCTTTGAAGTACATAGAAACGCTCTTTGAATAAAAAGAAAAAAATCATCACCAGGAACTAACGACCAGATGTGTGTCCTGGGCATTGAATGTAAATGATTTGATGCATTTATCAACACATATAAAAGCAGGAACCTAGGAGGAAGAGTAGGCCATTAAGCTTCTTAAGCCTGCTCCAGGATTAAATGCGATAATAGCTGATCTGTGTCCTAACTCCCTTGAACTGCCTTGGATCTATATCCCTTAATACCCTTGACTAGAAAAACTCTGTTGATCTCAGATTTAAAATGTTTAATTGAGATAACATCTGTTTTGTCTTGGAATATGGAAGGGGTGTTTCCCTGTCAATTCCTTTCAAAACCTCAATTAAAATCACCCTTTAACCTTCTATATTTCAGATAGCAGAGCTTAGTTTTTCTGATTGTCCCTTGTAATTCATTTCTTCTCATTTAATACTTCTTGAGAAAGTGAGAGGGCATGGGATCCAAGGGGCTGTTGCCTTGTGGATCCAGAACTGGCTTGCCTGCAGAAGGCAGAGAGTGGCTGTGGAGGGGTCTTTCTCTGCATGGAGGTCAGTGACCAGTGGAGTGCCCCAGGGATCTGTTCTGGGACCCTTGCTGTTTGTCATTTTCATAAATGACCTGGATGAGGAAGTGGAGGGATGGGTTGGTAAGTTTGCTGACGACACCAAGGTAGGTGGTGTTGTGGATAGTTTGGAGGGATGTCAGAAGTTGCAGCGAGACATAGATAGAATGCAAGACTGGGCGGAGAAGTGGCAGATGGACTTCAACCCGGATAAGTGTGTAGTGATCCATTTTGGCAGATCCAATGGGATGAAGCAGCAGTATAATATGAAGGGTACCATTCTTAGCAGTGTAGAGGATCAGAAGGACCTTGGGGTCTGGGTCCATAGGACTCTTAAATCGGCCTCGCAGGTGGAGGATGCGGTCAAGAAGGCGTACGGCGTACTAGCCTTCATTAATCGAGGGATTGAGTTTAGGAGTCGGGAGATAATGCTGCAGCTTTATAGGACCCTGGTTAGACCCCACTTGGAGTACTGCGCGCAGTTCTGGTCACCTCATTACAGGAAAGATGTTGAAGCCATTGAAAGGGTGCAGAGGAGATTTACAAGGATGTTGCCTGGATTGGGGGGCATGCCTTATGAGGGTAGGTTGAGGGAGCTTGGTCTCTTCTCCCTGGAGAGACGAAGGATGAGAGGTGACCTGATAGAGGTTTACAAGATGTTGAGAGGTCTGGATAGGGTAGACTCTCAGAGGCTATTTCCAAGGGCTGAAATGGTTGCTACGAGAGGACACAGGTTTAAGGTGCTGGGGGGTAGGTACAGAGGAGATGTCAGGGGTAAGTTTTTCACTCAGAGGGTGGTGGGTGAGTGGAATCGGCTGACGTCGGTGGTGGTGGAGGCAAACTCGTTGGGGTCTTTTAAGAGACTTCTGGATGAGTACATGGGATTTAATGGGATTGAGGGCTATAGATAGGCCTAGAGGCAGGGATATGATCAGCGCAACTTGTGGGCCGAAGGGCCTGTTTGTGCTGTGGCTTTCTATGTTCTATGTTCTAATACAGAGGATACTCCACCCAGATTAAAGAAAATTAGTTCTGACCAGTATTCTTCTTTCCAATGGCAGAGGGGTGGGGATCAAAATATTAGGTCTACAAGTGTAGAGGCTGGGGACGAGCTTGGGGCTGGGACAAGGCTGGCAAAGAAGAAGAGCACTCTGGGGGAGGATGACCTCACTGGGCTTGGAGGTCTGGAGTGCTTATACTTCAATGCAAGGAGCGTAGCAGGTAAGACAGACGAACTTAGGGCCTTAATGCTCACGAGGAATTTGGATGTGGTTGCGGTGACAGAGACTTGGTTGAAAGAGGGACAGGACTGGCAGCTGAATATTCCGGGGTACAAGTGTTTTAGGCGAGACAGAGGAGGGGCCAAAAGAGGTGGGGGAGTAGCTGTATTAGTTGGAGAGCATATTACAGCGGTGCAGAGGGAGGACAATTCAGAGGGGTCGTGTAACGAGTCACTCTGGGTGGAGCTTAGAAACAGGGAGGGCGCAGTCACTATGTTGGGGGTGTACTACAGGCCCCCCAACAGCCCAAGGGAAGTGGAAGAACGGATATGTCAGGAGATACTGGATAGGTGCAGGAAAAATAGGGTTGTTGTAGTGGGAGACTTCAATTTCCCTGGTATAGACTGGAAATCGCTGAGAGCTGGGACTCTGAATGGGGAGGAATTTGTAAAATGCGTACAGGAGGGTTCTTTGGAACAATATGTAGATAGCCCGACTAGAGAGGGGGCTATACTGGACCTAGTACTGGGGAATGAGCCCGGTCAGGTCTTCAAAGTTTCGGTAGGGGAACATGTGGCAAATAATGACCACAATTCTGTTAGCTTTAGGATAGTGATGGAAAAGGATGAGTGGTGTCCCAAGGGTAAGGTGTTGGATTGGGGGAAGGCTAACTTTAGTGGGATTAGGCAGAAATTGGCAGCTCTTGATTGGGAGAGGCTGTTTGAGGGTAAATCCACATCTGGCATGTGGGAGTCTTTTAAGGAACAGTTGTTAGGGCTGCAGGACAGGCATGTGCCTGTCAAAAAGAAGGATAGGAAGGGTAGGATTCGAGAACCGTGGATAACCAGGGAAATTGAGGGACTCGTCAAAAAGAAAAGAGAGGCGTATGTTAGGTCCAGGCAGCTAAAAACGGAGGGAGCTCTGGAGGAGTACAAAGAAAATAGGAAAGAACTCAAACGGGGAATTAGAAGGGCAAAAAGGGGTCACGAAATGTTCTTGGCAGACAGGATTAAGGAGAATCCCAAGGCATTTTATTCACACTTTAGGAACAAAGGGGTTGTCAGGGAAAAAATTGGACCTCTCAGGGACAAAAGTGGGGAATTATGCTTGGAGCCCAAAGAAGTAAGGGAGATCCTAAATGAATACTTTGCGTCGGTATTCACAAAGGAGAGGGATGTGTTGACTGGGAGTTTCTCGGAGGGGAGTGTTGAACCGTTGGAGAAAATCTCCATTACAAGGGAGGAAGTGTTAGGTTTGTTAGAGAATATAAAGACTGACAAATCCCCAGGGCCTGATGGAATCTATCCAAGGCTGCTCAGGGAGATGAGAGGTGAAATCGTTGGGCCTCTGACGCAAATCTTTGTCTCGTCACTGGACACAGGTGAGGTCCCAGAGGATTGGAGGATAGCTAATGTGGTCCTGTTATTTAAGAAGGGTAGGAAGGATAACCCGGGTAATTATAGGCCGGTGAGCTTGACATCCGTGGTGGGGAAGTTGTTGGAGAAGATTCTTAGAGATAGGATGTATGCGCATTTAGAAAGGAATAAACTCATTAACGATAGTCAGCATGGTTTTGTGAGAGGGAGGTCATGCCTCACTAACCTGGTGGAGTTTTTTGAAGAAGTGACCAGAATGGTTGACGAGGGAAGGGCCGTGGATGTCGTCTATATGGACTTTAGTAAAGCGTTTGACAAAGTCCCTCATGGTAGGCTGGTGCAAAAGGTTGGATCTCATGGGATAAAGGGGGAGGTGGCTAGATGGGTGGAGAACTGGCTTGGTCACAGAAGACAGAGGGTGGTAGTGGAAGGGTCTTTTTCCGGCTGGAGGCCTGTGACTAGTGGTGTTCCGCAGGGCTCTGTATTGGGACCTCTGCTGTTTGTGATTAATATAAACGATCTGGAAGAAGGTGTAACTGGGGTGATCAGTAAGTTTGCGGACGACACAAAATTGGCAGGACTTGCAGATAGTGAGGAGCATTGTCAGAAGTTACAGAAGGATATAGATAGGCTGGAAATTTGGGCAAAGAAATGGCAGATGGAGTTCAATCCTGATAAATGCGAAGTGATGCATTTTGGTAGAAATAATGTAGGGAGGAGCTATACGATAAATGGCAGAACCATAAAGGGTGTAGAGACGCAGAGGGACCTGGGTGTGCAAGTCCACAGATCCTTGAAGGTGACGTCACAGGTGGAGAAGGTGGTGAAGAAGGCATATGGCATGCTTGCCTTTATAGGACGGGGCATAGAGTATAAAAGTTGGGGTCTGATGTTGCAGATGTATAGAACGTTGGTTCGGCCGCATTTGGAATACTGCGTCCAGTTCTGGTCGCCACACTACCAGAAGGACGTGGAGGCTTTGGAGAGAGTACAGAGGAGGTTTACCAGGATGTTGCCTGGTATGGAGGGGCTTAGTTATGAGGAGAGATTGGATAAACTGGGGTTGTTCTCCCTGGAAAGACGGAGGATGAGGGGAGACTTAATAGAGGTGTATAAAATTATGAAAGGCATAGATAGGGTGAACGGTGGGAAGCTTTTCCCCAGGTCAGTGGTGACGTTCATAGGTTCAAGGTGAGGGGGGGGGAGGTTTAACACAGATATCAGAAGGACAAGGTGGTGGAGGCGGACACACTGGGAACGTTTAAGACTTATCTAGACAGCCATATGAACGGAGTGGGAATGGAGGGATACAAAAGAATGGTCTAGTTTGGACCAGGGAGCGGCACGGGCTTGGAGGGCCGAAGGGCCTGTTCCTGTGCTGTACTGTTCTTTGTTCTTTGTTCCTCGTTTTACTGATGTTCCATTTTAAAGTATACAAGTTCAGACCAATATTTTTATTTCCCCGTTTAACTTTTTTTTCTTCTGGGTTGGAGGCTCTCCAATGTAGCACAACCTTTAATACAATATTTGTGAAGGTATGAGGGGAGGTCTTGTCCCTACCTCTGAGCCAGGAGCCCTGGGTTCAAGTCTTATCCCAGGACCTGGTAGCCATGGAAAACACGTTCCTAGCATTATGAACTTGTAAGTCCATCTATTATGTCTATCGCAGGTGATAAGAATGGGAGACTCTCCTGGTCAGGCATGGTTGATGTGGAGTGGCACCCTTCTTCTATAGCCTCTGGTGGCAGGCTAGCGACCTGTTCTAGTGGGGAAAAAACTAGCCATGGAAATAGACATGAGCACGTGCTTTGTCTGCTTAATATCTCATTAAATGGTAAAACATTGGGTAAGGCATGTTGCTTGTGAACTCAATAGCCTATTATTTGCCCCCATTTATTTCAATGGACAAGAAGATTCTGGTTTACCGAGTTGAAGGTCATGGTACTCATCTCTCTAACATTATCTCAATGATGTTCAAAATTAGCCATACAAAGGAAATCTACTTAGTATGTAACTCTAAAATTCTCATTTATTTTTAAAATTGTTTAATCATCCTCTTAAAATGACACCCTTAAACCATTCAAATTAGGGGAAGGAGTCTGCATACTTATTGGTTCAAGTATAAATCCTTCATACTTCTGCGCCAGTTGGACCATAATTTCACAAAAACAAAGACACTTAAATCAAACTATACCCAAATGATGGCTGCATTGATAAATACAGAAATTGTCCAGATTCATATAAAATACCTTCCAAGAGTGTCTCTCTTTTAATGAAAAGGTGAATCCATTGACTATTTAATGATTTCACCAAGACACTTATTGAGGATAGGAGAGTCAAAGCTTTTTATCTTCATCGACTGCTCAGTTGCGCTCCAGCCGGCCTCATGAGCCTCATGTGAAGTTTGAGTTCATGTTCTCCATAAATATATACATAATTTAAGCTGCGGGTCCAATAGATTTGCTGACTTAATCTAGGATTTATCCAGTAGTAAAGTAACAGCACAGAGAACCATTTTTTTCTAAAGCTCCACAAAATTCAACAGTATACACCAACAAGCAAGGAATCTGGGTGAATATATTTCCCTGAACTTTATGGACCAGACGGCCAGAGCTTAAATTGGCCCATAGCTTGTAGGCTGGCAAGCTCTGAATGGCCCAACTTGTTCAAAATAGCACACATACTTACCCTTTAGTGCATCATTCAGTTAATAGAATGGGGGATTTTATACATACATCATATATACATCATTAGTTCCAAATGTTGGCTTAGTAGGAAAGTTGGTCTTGAAATCACTATATTTTTATGGCTCATAACTTTAAATCTCCAGGGCGTCATACCCAGCAGGGAGGGAGGTATCCTAAAGATGCGCCAGCCAAAAATCTCCCAGAAAATTTGCACGGCAATTGCCTTGAAAGTTCAAGCTTCCAATGGGCAATTGTCCTGCATTGGGAACCAACTGAAACTCTGATTTAAAATGTAAACTTTGGATGGTTCTGAATATCTTCCCAGAATAGTTATCAGAAAAAATTTGAAGAATTAATACCACTTCTAATTCCTGAGTAATTATACTACTGACCCCAGTCCCGATCCCCCCCACTGGACCTTACAACTACCAGTCATCTCCCACAACCACTCAACCCCACCACCCACTGACCACCCAGCCTCCACCCCACTGATCACGCACAGGTTATGCAACCAAGGCAGGTAGATGAAGTTGTGATTCATATCACAATCTAATTGAATGGCAGAACTGGTTCAAAGGATTGAATGACCATATCCTGTTCCTTTGCTCCCAGAAAGACTACATGAAATGCAACTATCGATGTCTGGAGATAATTTGAATGTATTTCTGGTCATCCAAACTGCTTTGTCGTAACTCACACCAAATGCCATTCACCCGACATCCCTGTGCTCACAGACCAACACTGGCTCTCAGTTAAATGACCTGATTTTAAAATTCTCACCCTTGTTTTCAAATCCCTCAATGCTCACCCTCCCTTTCTCTGCAGTCGGCAGTGAGAAAAGCTTCTAGAAACAATTATTCAGGATAGAATTATTTGCCACATGGAAAAATGTGGATTGCTTAGAGAAAACAAGCATGGATATCTTAAGGGAAAATTGCGTTTATCTATCTTGCTGGAAGTTTTTAGAAGGTAACAGGGGGTTGATGAGAGTAATGCAGTTGATGTGGTGTACATGGACTTCTAAAAGGCATTCAATAGAATGCCACACAACAGCCTTTTGAGAAAAGTCATAGCTCGAGGAATAATAAGGACAGTCAACATGGCTACAAAATTGACTGAGTAATAGGAAATAGATATATTTATTGTGTAAAATAAAAGCTCATGATTTAGGGCATAACATATTGGCATGAATTGAAGATTAGCCGGCAAACAGGAAACAGAGTTGGCATAAGTGTGTCTTCTAGTTGGCAGGATGTGATGAGTGATATATCACAGGGCTAAGTGCTGGGGCCCAAACGACTTGGACGAAGGGACTGTGAAAGTATGGTTGATGAATTTGCTGACAACACAAAGATAGCTAGGAAAGTAAATTGTGAAGAGGATGTAAAGAGACTATAAAAGAGTTACAAAGTAAGGAGGTTGTACTTTAGTTGTGCAGGGCATGGGTGAGACCACATCTGGAGTATTGTTCACAGTATTGGTCCCCTTATTGAAGGAAATGTGTTAGAAGCAGTTCACAGTAGACTAATACCAGGAACTGACAGGTTAAATTATGAGGAAAGGTTGGAGATGTCAGGTTTGTATCCACTAGAGTTCAGAAGAGTAAGAGGCGACTTGATCAAAACTTTAAGATCCTGAGGGAACTTGACGGGGTGGATGCAGAGAGGAATTTTCCTCTTGTTGGAGAATCGAGAACTACGGGTTATTTTTAAAAACGAAAGGTCACTTACTGAAGACAGAGACAAGGAGAAATGTTTTCTTTGAGGGCCATGAGGTTATGGAACTCTTCCACAAAAGGCAGAGGGCCCGATTCTCCCAAAAAAATTTAAGTGCTGAATTGGTGGGAAATATGGTGTAATTCACGATTGTTTTGTCAGTGGGAGTCCAGACTCGAATCTCCCACACTCTGTGCACTGCAGAGGTCACAATCGTGAATATCATTTAAAGCTTGGGAGGGTGGGGCCTATTCGCGCCGGAGTCTGACAGTTCCAGAACTCTGCGCATGTGCAGTGGCCCTGAACTGTCAGACTGCAGTGCGCTGGCCAGCCTGGGACCCCAGCACAGCTGCCCCTTGTGATGCCCCCACTGCATCGCGGCTCGATCGGGGCCTGCACAAGCATTCCCAAGCCAGCCCCAACTCCCGCCCCGTCCTGGAGCACCACAATCTCCAGCCTCCCTCCTCCCCCACAACATATCAGTGATGATCCCCCCCCCCCCCCAAACCTCCCCTGGCAGACCCCCCCTGCTGACCACCCTCCCCCCTCCCAGGAGGCAAACCACCACCTCCCCCAGCCCACTCCGATCACTGGCCTCCCTCCAGCCCCGACCAATCCTATCTGCACAGTGGCAGTGTGACCCCCAATCCCCACCGATCACCCTTAGGCCCTTCTCCCTTGGCACCACCCCCTTGGCTCTGCCCGTTGCCTTGTGGGCAGTGCCAAGGTGCCCCCGGGCGTGGGCAATTTGCCCATTGGGCAGTGCCAGGGGGCACTGGCCAGCACTGCCAGGGTGCCCATGCCCAGAGGGCACCACACCCGCCTCCCAACCCCCTGGGGGGCCCCGATTGCTACCCCTTCACTCCAGCGGGGTCTACCCCTAGTTCCTCATAAGTGGGGAGCTATTCTAAACCCTGCCGGAGTGGAATACTCCTGGCAGGGTGGGAGATGCTATCGGGCTGGGAGAATTCAGTCCCAGGCCTGATAATCACATTTAAACTAGATTGAAAAATAGATTTAAATCATTTACCTTGTCTTCCCAACCGTTTCCCGAGCGGTCCCGATTGCGCCTGCTCTCTCCGGCTGTGGGAGACGCGCATGCATTGGGAACGCATGAGTGAAACCCGTGAAATGGCCGACACGCGCATCTCCCAACCCGACACCGGTGATACGCCAAAAGGCGTGTGCGTCAGGGTGGGAGAATCAGGCCCAGTATCTTTGTATATTTTTAAGGCAGAGTGAGATAGATTCTTGATGAACAAGGAGGTGAAAGGTTATCAAGGGTCAGCAGGAAGGTGAGGTTGAAGTTATAATCAGATCAGCCATAATCTTATTGAATGACAGGGCAGGCTTGAGAAGCCGAGGGGCCTCCTCCTGCTCCTAATTCGTATGTACGTATGTAACTTCCCTAAATCAGCAAGAAATAAGCCATGTCAGTTGTTCATTTCCACTTACCCACAGACTCTGTATGGGCTTTAGGTTGGGAAATGTGAAGCTTATGAATCCATTTTGATGCAGTGCCTTCCTCAGGGAACTTGAGATCTATAGATCAGCGATAGATCAGTTGGTACCACTCTGTTTTTGGATCAGAAGATTGAGAATTTGTCTCCCACTCCAGGACTTGAGAACGAACGTTAAGGCTGACACTCCGGTGCAGTACCGAAGGAGCACCACACTGTTCAAGGTGCCATCTCTCCCTGATATCCTAGTCAATATTTGTCCCTCAATCAGTATCAAAGAAAAACAGATTATTGATTCATCATCACTTTATTGTTTCTGGGAATTTGTTGTGTGTGAATTGGCTATTTCATTCCTAAATTACCATAGTGACTGCACTTCAAAAATATTTAATTGCTGGAAAGAGCATTGAGTCTTCTGGTAATCATGAAAGTTGCTAAATATAAGTAATTTATTTTCTTGATCAATCTGATTGAAGAATCCTTACTGTGACTTCAAGAGGGGAATTTTCCCGTCCCACTCACCACGGGAATCATAGCGGGCGGCGGGGGTGGGGGGAGCAGACCATGCAAAGGTCTGTTGACCTCGGGCAGGAGTTTCTGGTTTTGGGGTGAGCGTGGCCGGAAAATCCCGCCCAAAGAGTCTGAACAAGGAGAGGTCAGTTGGAACAGTTAATTGCCAAGTCATGTACATATGGCAAAACAAAGATAAATTTTTGATGTGATTTGATTTATTATTGTCACATGTATTGGTATACAGTGAAAAGTATTGTTTCTTGAGTGCTATACAGACAAAGCATAACGTTTATAGAGAAGGAAAGTAGAGGATGCAGCGGTGTTACAGTCATAGCTAGGGTGCAGAGAAAGGTCAGCTTAACATAAGGTAGGTCCATTCAAAAGTCTGATGGCAGCAGGGAAGAAGCTGTTCTTGAGTCCGTTGGTACGTGACCTCAGACGTGTGTATCTTTTTCCCGATGGAAGAAGGTGGAAGAGAGTATGTCCAGTATGTGTGGGATCCTTGATTATGCTTTTCCGATGCAGTGGACAGTGCAGACAGAGTCAATGGATGGAAGGCTGGTTTGCGTGATCGACTGGGCTTCATTCACAACCATTTGCAATATGGGATTAATGGAGAGAGAGTGAGAGATAGAGATAGAGAAATGTAAAAGAATATGCATTTTAAATCTCCGACAGTAAGTAAAATCTTAAGGAATGAGATTTCTCACTGGGTCCAATTAGCCCCACTTTTTTTCTTGGCTTCCCAAATACGCTGACACAGACGGTTAACTAGCAAGTTAAAAGAAGCTAGGACTGCTGGGTGTGAAATTTTCCTTGATTGGGAGAATGAAATGACAGTCGTTACAATCTCTTTCCATTGGGAAGTAACAGCTTGTTTTACATTCCTTCTGATTTTACAGGTAAGTATGTCAGCCTGCCAATTCACCATTTCCTGCTGAACACTAGCATCCAGGTTGAGTTTTATGTTCAATCATTGTGTGATAGCAATATATATAATCAATCAGCCCAATCTTTCATAACTCATTGTCCCTTTAGGCGTGTAAGTTATGCACCTAAATTCATGTGGACTTTTTCTTTTCTTGTAAATAAATTTTTGTGGGGCCAGGAGACAAGTGACCACTTCATCCACCCAATAGAAAACTTTCCATCCCTGGTGTAGTGGCCAGTAATGCACACTGGGGAAATGTACCAGTTCCCTCCTTATCCCTTAACTCCAACCATATGGATTCTGTCTTCCCACAATTATTACTTCAATATTTTGCAGTATCTACATTCTTCTTTCCCCAGTTTCCCCATGTAGCTCTTTGCTATTCCTTACCACTTTGAAAGTGTGCTTTACCTTTCACTACCGACGCACCACTTTTTTGTTCCTTGTCCTCTCATGACATAGTCTTAATACTTAATTCAACCAAGGCTTTTCTTCTCAGCAGCTTTTATTAATTCTCTCATCTCAAATCGAGATTTTGCCCGCTCCTGCCATATTTGTTGAAATCCACCCCGACTCTTTAATTTACCATTCCTGGAATGGCACTGGTGGTATTTTAATATGTTGGAAAAGCATATTATTCATCCGATCATTTCTGGAAAATGAGACCGAAGAATGCTTTTATATTTAATTACTTCTGATCAGTTTACAAATATCAGCCTTTTGGTTGTGCTGAGTGTAACAATTCACTGGTTTAAATGCATGCATGCACTTATATTCTGTACAGATATAGATGAGCTATGTCAGACATGTCTGGGGTTAGTTTCCTCATGTATATTATATGGATCATTGGTAAATGCTTTGTTCCAATGCACTTAAAGTGTAAATATTTTCTTACAGCTCCAATGACAGACAAAACACCCAAGTTCCTCTATCCTTTAGAAAACAGGTTAAACCCTGTGGAGGCACAGCTTGGTAAGTCAAAGTGTCTTTACCTTTTCATGCTATGGATAAAGTAACTGGAGGTTTCTGAGAGTCTCAGCAATTGTGCAATGTATTGCCGCATATGCCTTAATGGGATGTTTCTTTGTGCTAACTTACATCGACTTGTCTCATGTATGTGGGTCACACGAGCCATTAACAATGATCAGACACACGGCTGCTTAAATAGCAGGTTTCTGTAGCAACAGCCAGAATCAAAGCACATTGTGTAATGATATTGAGTAATAGTGCAACTTCTCAGAAGCAATTACCCACAGAATGTATGTTTGCACTTTTGTGCAAGTGACACAATATTAATCAGTGGCCTTACAATAGAGAATATGTGGCATAGGCCCGAGCTTCAGCAACACTATTACATGTTAGCTGCTCATTGATTATGTACCAACCCATTTGGTGTTTTTTTTTGTAATTCATGCCAATCAGCTTTATATTGTTTAACTGCTATTTATTAAATGCAATATAATACCTGGTATTTCAAAAGGTTAAGATTAGTTGTTAAATGACCCTTTATCCCTGTGTTAAATAAAGTATTCAAAGGACAATGCTTGAACATAGCTTTGTATTTGCTAAAGACAGTTTCACCACCAGGGCCCCTTTCTGAAACTAGAATTGCTGCACATAAATCACGATAAGATTCTGAATTCCATATATTTCTGCCATTTTGCTGTTCCTGTGACACCGGTGAGATACTGGTGTGGATTACTAAGCTTGAGTGTAACATCTGAATTACTGTGTATAGTTAATGACAATGCTGCCTTAATTAGTCACAGTGTCTGCAGATAATTCTTCTCCCTGATTCTGTTGGCTTCAATAATTTACTCGCATCAGTGCAAAATTCTAATTTGTTGCAGCCTTTTTGAAATTTTTATGGTGATACTTCCTATTTAAGCATAACTGTGTGGTTTCTCACAAATTAAAGTGCCAAATCCCAGTCTGAAATTCTACTCCCAGTCTATGGCTAACCTGGACTAGAATAGGACAATGTTTTAATCCCAGGTTGAGGTAAATCCACAAAAAACTGCTGTGATTTAAGGTGAGACGGTGCTGAACCAGCGATAAGGTGTTATGATGTTTTAATGACATGGTGAATGCTGAATGAAGTGGCATTATGTTTTGATCAGGCTATAACTCACCAGGTTGAGCTCTATAATCTCAGACTGTGGTGAACACTGGATTGGTGGTGTTCTTTCAAATATGCCTTATTAAACCATTAATATGTACTCATTAAGCAGAGTTGTTGTGGTTCATTTTACTGAATTGATGCAAACACAATTGGGCACCATGTCTTATTGATGGATATGTGTGGGCCTTAGTCATTCAGTGCTTTATATATTACAATTACTAAATGACATAATTTGATAAAATAATGAATTACTTAGTAAATGTTGGAATATTATAATGAAAAAGTTGCACCTTATTTTGACACTGCCAGTTTGAAAAATGGCTCAGATTTGAATGACATTTACTTTCACCAGAGGTACTTCCTTTTTTGGGCAGCAGTATAATCTCAGCAGGAATGGTGGTAAGCGCTTGGCCAGCAGTTAATGTTTTACACCCTACTGCACAGTGGCAGATAGTGTCACAAATACATTGCTAACTTGCACCAAAACCACAATGTTGTCAGATCCACTGAGAAGGAACGATAGCTTGCAGCATGACTAAGCCGAAGAGACTATTCATTTTCGTGTCAGTGCGCAAATCCTAAATACCTGTTTTATTATGTGTTTCTCAAAATAGGCCAGTGGTAGCCGTATTACTCAAACTGTGTTTTTGTTTTATTAGTTGGAGAGCAAAATCTTTGTGAACACCAAGTACCCACAGCAAAATACATCTTACGATTATGATCGAATCAAACGGTGCCTTATCAATCTCAATTACAAAAACATGCCGAGAACAAAGAGGAACAATTGGGCTGTTACCCTAGCAGTTTTCACATTGTTAATGTCTTTATATTAGCTTTTTGTTTGGTTTGATCAATATTAATGCCGAGAAAGTACAAATGAATGTCACAGTTGACATAAAAAAACACATTAATTATTAACTCAAAATGCACTTCTGTGATGGGGTCTTGTGGCAAGGAACAAAACAGAAGAAAAAAGAAAAACACATAAAAAGGAACATCAAAAACACCTTCCTTGTATAGTGCATGTTTTTTTCATAATATAAAATAAATAAATGTGACTTTTTTGATGAAAGCAATATTGATGTTGGAGCCACTTTTCACTGATAAAATTATTTCTCAGGCACAAAGAGAATACACTCAGTTAAAGATCTTTCAAAATAGCACATTAAGTTGTTGCTTTGATTTTTGCCATAATTTCAAAGGGGATGGTGATTTTAATTTTGAAGTAACCAGCCAGTGGAATGCATGAGGTATCTATCTGATCCTTCCATTTTGAGGGCATCGTGCTGCAACTCGCTCGCTATGGGCCAGCGCAAATGTGGCAGAAGGCTTGTCAAGAAGGCTCTGATTCTGTGTCAATGTGTCAGTCATGAGGTGAAACTGTCCGCAAACTAGAATTGTGAAGGGATATACAAACACTTAAAGAGCAGAGAGAATGCATTCTGAAAACAAGTTCAAGAGAGCTGGAACGTATTAGCAATGTTTACTGACATCGCGCTTTTGAGGTGAGGGGCGAAAATGACTTGTATCTTTAAGATTTATTGAAAGAAATAGAGAATAAGTGGAAGAATAATTCTTTGAATTTTCTCTGGGCTTCTCAAAACCTAGCACAATTGACTGGAAGAAAGCTGCATTTCTCAGGGTTTTCACTGAAGTTCTGGCAGCAGGCTTGGAAAAACCCACACAGAATCCTTCTGCTGATCTTCATTCCCTCTTCAATAAATTTTGAAATAGTAACCTTGATGAATTATTTTTTGAGTTTGCACTTCCAACTGGGAACTTCACGCAGCACAGGAACATATTAGAAGTTTGAGTTGCAGCCTGTGTATGATTGTGAACTGTTTACATTAACGGTCAGAAAGATCACTCCCAGTGTTCTCCCAAATTCCCTGATATGCACTATAAAGCTCCCAGGGCGGAATCATAAAACTGTAGACTATCCCTGATTATTTATTTTTGATGTTAGGATGCTTTAAAGTCTTTTCTTGAGGGTCACTTCTGAAATATGCATATGCTCTATGTAAACGATGTGGTGCTTTAGAATTATAGAAAGAATCATAGAAACCCTACAGTGCAAAAGGAAGCCATTTGGCCCATTGAGTCTGCACTGACAACAATCCCATCCAGGCCCTATCCCCGTCACCCCACATATTTATCCTGCTAATCCCTCTAACCTACGCATTCCAGGACACTAAAGGGCAATTTAGCATGGCCAATCAACCTAACCCGCACATCTTTAAAATGAAGAAATTGTACATTTGTTTTGTTTAACTGAGTTAATGGTTTTGGATGAAAGCTTGGAGTGAATATTTAGCTTATTAGCAGTTTTTAACAAATCATGTCATGTCTTATCTGTAAATATGCATTTTATTCCAATCCCATCGTGAAATGGACCTTTTCATTTCATTCAGCCACTTGCTTTAATAGGAACGCATGGGTAACAGAATTCTTACATGTTGCCTTTGGGGCATATAACAGACACAGAAGTTACAAATTTTACAGATCATGGCCGTTCGCCCTATCGGCATCTGAAGTAGGTCCAATGCCACATAAGTCCAGGTCATTATAAGATCTCTGGCAGATGCCTTATGCTAATGAAATGCCTAAACCCTATTTCAAAACCCTGATCTGAAATTGGTCAAAAGCTAGGCAGAGTTTACACTTTGAAAGCTCTGCCTGCTTTTTCAGGGTCCAACAAACAGTTTGTTGTTTTTATCCCACCCACCTTAATGTGAAGCCAAGGGAAGTAGGAGTGCTTCTGCCAGGTTGCCAACTATACTGTGAGTCCTTGCCCCATCCTGTTTACCTCCTGAGTCCCATTTTAGGCCCTATGTGATGTAGTGCTGGGTATGCTACAACGGGATACCTGATTGGTACTGTACCCGGACCACCAGGGTTCAACAGCCAATCTCTGATCATCTCTTCAGGAATTTGTGGGAGTCACAACAGCACTTTTTAAGCTTGCAAGCTCATTTCTTCTCTTTATAAACACTTGCAGTCACCGGTATCTTTGGATTGTTTATAAACAGAAAGGATCACGATCTGTAATTTCTAATGGGACCTATGGTAGGGACACAATGTGATGGTATGAAGATAATGGATAGTCCTGTGTCTGGATGCCCGCTTTGTATTGTTATAATCAGTCAAAATTCTGATGCCGTCAAGTGCCCTTTTGTCATATGTTTAACATTGTTCTATTCTGAGCTTATTTGATCCCACAATAGCTGGAACACTCTTAGTCTGCAGTTTATTTTGTAGTTTTCAATGATGTTTATCTCAAGTAGTTATTGAGGCAGAGGGTAGGTAATCATTTCAAAAGAAATTCCCACCAGTGGAAGGAGCTGTATAATTCCACTGTTGGCTAACATACTCCATTCTACTGCAAATCCCCAGTTAGAATTCGGACTTATAATTCTTGGAAACAGCACAGAACCCAAACTTGATCAATGCCCCATAATTGGCCGGCTGTGAGGAAAACCCAAATGCATCTTGTACATGAAGTCTGTCAATGATCAGAGAGGAAAGAGAGGGTGCTTGAAAATAATATCTACCCCACTGAACCAAAGCTTCCAAATCATAACTAAACAATTTTAGCAAACTGTAGGGGTTTAAATTATTGCCATTTGTTTTGGATAATATCAATATCTGCTATTACTTAATTAAAATAAATTAGTTGTACACAACTTTAGTATACTGCTAGGTTAATTGCATCAAATTCATCCATATTAATAGCTTACTGCTAAACTGAATTAAAATATATTATTTCCAGCCTTTTCTTACCATAATACTGAAATATAGCTCAGTGTCTCTCTATAACATCTATAGTATATCTGACAGTTCAATTATTAAATACATCTTCTGGTGTAGATCCAGGAAACACTAGTTTACATTTCTTGGTCAGAATTTTACCGTCCCACCTACCATGGGAATCGGAGCGGGCAAGGGCCAGAGTATGGAAAGGTCTGTCGACTTCAGGTTGGATTTTATGGTTTTGGACGCCCCCTTGTCTCTGTCAAATTAACATATCTTAGCTCTTCGAAACCATAGAAACCCTACAGTGCAGTAGGAAGTCATTTGGCCCAAGAGTTTTTGCTTCTTGCCTTAAGAGAGTCAGTAGGGAACACATCCTCGCTGACTCCAAGTGCCCTGTAGCGATTTAACATGCAAATGAGCATTAAGTGGCTAGAGGTGGGTCTTCTGCCCCTCACTCAGGAGAAAGTCCTACCTGAGAGAGTTGCCAGCTAAAAAACCTGCCAGTGGGAGAGAGTAAAATTCTGGCCTATTTTAATTTTTAGGCAAACTATAATTTAAACTACAGAGAGGAACATTTCTCTTTTATATTTATCAAACATTGTGTGTTCCATGAGCAAACAGTTCACAATTACTCCCAGCTTTCAATGAGTTCCTGTATTCCCACTTTGCTGAGTAGTAACTTTGAGTGACCATCTCCAAGTGCTGTCCTCAGTTTGAGAAGAGTTTCTTCCGTACACCACCAGCAATAAAGCCTATTCCGATTGTTCTACCACCTAAATATGCCAGGACAAATGTCCCAGAGGCCTAAGAAGGCTAAGAGATGCATCTCTCAGTCTAGAGACCACCTGGCTCCCTCGCATCTGGCCATGGCAGCTCGCAAAATCATGTAGCCTCTTCTCTCTGCTGACCACATAGAATTGCTAACTGTCTCTGATATTTATTGATTTGTAGGAAAGTCAATAACCAGATCTCAAATGGCTTGCTCTGCACTCTTCCCCATGGCAACCTGAAACACATCAACCGTGCATTCAGGTAGAAAAGCTAATTAGTTATGCCTAATCACAACTCTCTTTCATCTTATAAGTAAACGGACAACTTATATCACAACTGTTTACAATGCAATACTTTCAACACCCATTTGAGAATTTGGGAGACTTGGGAGTCTACTCATTGTAAACTCAAAGACTACTGTCATTGTCTCCAAGTGCAAATAATTGGCCCTTTCTTCTCAATAAAACAATCTAATCTCTCCTTTGATCTCTGCCAATCAAACCACCCAGGCTTTCTGTCAAATAGACTTCAGAATATGCCATATGATCCCTTCATTTATCCTAAATTTAAAGCTACCGTCCCAAAATATAATTGTTTATGAACCTTATAATTGTAACATATTCCTGACATTTTAATTATCTTTGCATCACAATCCACAAAGCTCTTTAACGTCACCACTGCTATTAGTTTTTCACCATTTAGAAAGTACATTGTTCTATCATTTTAGGTCCAAATTGGATGATGTGGCATTTGCCTGCATTGAAATTCATTTGCTACAATTTTTCTCATTCAGTAATCTATTCATATTTCTTTGTGATTCTATACTTACATCTATGCTGCTTACATTACCACCTATCTTTGTATCATTAGTAAATTTGGATATTGGCTCTCTATATTATTATTATCTAAATTAATAAATGCAGCATATAATTGAGTTCCTCACTCAGATACAAGGATAATTTTCAGACCTTGCATTCTCAGAGGGGAGGCTCTCAAAAGTATCTACATGAACTCAGGATGTCCACTGAGCATGTATTTCTGACCATCGTTTTAAATGATTGGAGAATCTCATGTAAACAGGATGGAATTGTATTCTCTACACGAGCGCAAAGTCAGAAAAGTCACCTTCCATTAAATAGATTTCATTACACTTTCATGGTTGCTTAACAATAGTTCCTGATTTAGATTTACAAACAGATCTTGACCATAAGGAGTTCAGTTGGAAGATAAAACATTCACCAGCAATGTCCATTACAACCCTTAGTTGAAAGCCCTTCCTTAGATTGCACTGTATTTGTTACAATCAGGAAATGCTATTCCTGCGTGACATTTAAACTGTGAATCACTGCCAAATTCTGTCCAATCAATACATTGTGCTGTAAGTTTTGGCGGAGAGGCTGATATTGGGTGCATTTGTTACAGACAGCTACACACTTTACCAATTCACCCGTTAACCAAGAAATTTTATGTCAGTAGTTCAGTAGTTTTCCGAGCTTTTTATTATCATTCCTGCAGGCACATATTGAGTGCTAGAAAGTGCTTTTAATCCAGCCACAGTGGGTGAAATCTGAAACTGTTCTCAGTGGTTCCCTACATGTTGGATAGCTGACAGATGGTTCGATTTTCTTCCTTCACTAAGTGCAACACAAGGGCCATTTTGATCATTTGTCTTGTATCGTTTGTGCCCTTTACCTTCCTGTTGGAAGCAGATAATAGCTTCTGCGATTCAGAGGATGCTTTTAATTAGTTCTTTCTTAATAAAGAAGCAGTTAGTCACCAATGCTTTGAATGCACTTTGTAATTCAAAAGAACACATTAACACATTTGTTCATATGAGGTTGTTCTGCCTGCTCTTCTAACATATCAATAAACAGTTTATTTAAAAGAGCGTAAGCTTCTTGTTGACATATTGGGGAAATATATTTCAAACAAACAAATTCATTACAAATATCAGACAGCACAGTGTCCATCCACAAGTTAGTTAATTTAGCAAGCTTAAAAGGTCAAGTAATCATTATGATTGTTGTTCTGTTTAAGACATTAATCATCAAGTAGATTCAATGTCTGTTGTTTGTCAGGCAACATTTTAAAATGGATAACAGGGCTTCTATTTATCTCAGCAATGGTTGAATAATTCAAATCGCAACAACTTTGATCTCCCGTCCGTTCCAGCTCAAAATTACATCATTGGCTATAAATCATAAACGAAAATGACTAAACCAAAATATTGGGAAACTACATTTAAAAATATTTATTTGTTGCTGATGCTCACCTGCACACAGTCAGAATGGGCCAGCATTTACAGAAAACTTTCTGCATATCAATGGCATATCCATGGTATGCATAAATTTTCTAGCACAGGATTTGCAGGAAATTATGGCATGAGTACCTTTATTTTTATTCTCTCATGGGACGTGGACGTTACTGGCGAGGCCGGCATTTATTGCCTACCCCTAATGGCCCTTGAGAAGGTGGTGGTGAGCTGTATTCTTGAACTACTGCAGTCCTTGGGTTGCAGGTACATCCACAGTGTTGTTAGGGAGGGAGTTCCAAGATTTTAACCCAACAATGTGAAGGAACAGCAAGATAGTTCCAAGGCAGGATGATGTGCAGGGAAATTTGCAGTTGATGGTGTTTCCATGCATCTGCTGCCCTTGTCCTCCTCGGTGATGGAGGTCAAGGGTTTGGAAGGCTCTATCGAAGGAGCCTTGGTGAATTGCAGTATGTGCTTCAGACTGCTGCCACTGTACATCAGTGGTGGAGAGAGTGAATGTTGAAGGTGATTGCTAGGCTGCTTTGTCCTGGATAATGCCAAGCTTCTTGAGTGTTGTTGGAACAGCACTCATTGAGGCAAGTGGAGAGTATTCTATTACGTTCCTCACTTGTGCTTTGTAGATGGTAGACAGGATTTAGAGAGTCCGGAGGTGAGTTAGTCTCTGCCGAATTCCCAGCCCCTGACATGCCACAGTATTATATGGTTGATCCAGTTCAGTTTCTGATCATTAGTAGCATCTAGTTTGTTGATAGTGAGGGCTTCTGCGATGATTACGTCATTGAATGTGATTCATTTTGGCAGGAAGAATGTGGAGAGATGGTACAAAATAAGGTGAAAAACTCTTAAGGAGGCACTGAGACAAAGGGAGCTCGGTGTATATATGAGTCATTGAAAGTGGCAGGGCATGTTGAGAGAGCAGTTAATAAAGCATATGGTATCCAAGGTTTTATGAATAGAGGTATTGAGTTCAAGAATAAGGAAGTTATGTTAAACTTGTGCAAACACTAATTAGGTCTCATGTGGAGTACTGAGTCCAGTTCTGGACGGCTTACTTGTGGAAGGATGTGAAGGCATTGGGGAGAGTACAAAGGAGACTCACAAGAATGATTCCAGGGATAAAAATCTTCAGGCTTGAGTATAGCTTGGAGAGGTTGGGTCTGTTTTCCTTGGAGAAAAGAAATCCGAGAGGAGACTTGATAGAAATATTCAAGATCCTGAGGAGTATGGGCAGAGTAAGTAGTGAGAAACTGTTCCCTCTCAAGAGAGCATCAAGAACGAAAGGGCACAGGTTCAAAATAATGGGCAAACGGAGAAGAAGTGATATGAGGAAAACTTTTTGCACCCAGAGGCTGGTTTGAGTCTGCCTCCACCCTTCCTGAAAGAGTGGAGGCAGGTTCGATCAAGATAATTGAAAGGGAATTAGATAGCTATCTAAAAATAAATAATGTACAGGGATAGGACTGGGGAGTGGGATTAAGCAGAATTCATATGGACATGGATTGCTTCAATATCTGAGGAGTTACAAATGGTACTGTGCAATCTTCAGCGAACATCCCCACTTCTGACCTTTATAATGGAGGGAAGGTTATTGATGAAACAACTGAAGACGGTTGTGCTGTTACTTGCATTTGATCATCTGTTTGCATTGTTCCACCCTCTTGGTGATCATGAAGTTGCTATATTTAAGGTTTTTTTAGCCATTGCTACTTGGACTAAACAATGATGAGGCTGAGATCAGGCAGTGGAGTGATGTATGATCCTGTGTTTGAGAAAGCCGCATCTTTTATTTCCCAGACTTCGGGTGTCTTTGTAGAGCTGAGAAACAGGCCACACACAAATTCTTGCCAATTGACCATGTAATCAACATTATTGGAAAGCAGTGCAGATCTTTCCCTTAATCAGTACAAAGTGTCAGCATGGGAGGCAGCCTGATCCTTTCAGATATATATTTTTCTGACTCTGTGAAACCAAGCAAAACTCTGATTACAGTCTGTCACTTTTATTCAAGAGGCCACTTAAAACTCTGTCCATATAGAAATCGGAGTCACTTGTAACAGGATCTGATGTGCAGACTGAAGTACTTGAAATTAAAAATCAAGATGAATTCTATTATCCAGCAATTGAGATTCTCGTCCCACCAAGATCCTCTTAAAAATAGAAAAACCATCAAAGATATCACTGCAATGGTTTCCAGATATCTGGAATAGCCTTACGCATAGTTGGCAAGCTGTGCTGCTTCTGATTTGCCACAATACGCATTACGGAGTATTCTGGTTAGTTCTCCCGCAGAATTTGGCATAAGTACACCCCTGAAGGATTGAGGCACATTATGCTCAAATTGACCCCACTTGTCACCAATTTAGCCATTGCTGTGAATTCTGTGCCACTGAATCACAAAATGCAACATTGGAATTAAAGGTTCATCCTAAGGAATCAGGGCCAGAAAGTGGGCTCATTGCTGCAGTTGGCGCTACGGAATCAGGAGGTGCTCTGAGTAGGGCATGCAGCGCCTCCAATTGTTTATGATGTGGCCTAGGCAGTCTCTCGTGCTGGCAATTACACTTGTGGAAGAGCCATGTATGCATCGGAAGCTTCCCAACTGGCTAGACTGTGGCAACAAATAATCATGATTGCCTGATTTGGGCACGGTTTACAAACCTAGACCATACAGGGTCCACTCAACATACTTTCCCATTAGTAACCAGCTGCAAGAGGGACCCTCTAATGGTGTTATTTTCAAGGCTCGGCACCAACTTTGTAGATAAAGTGATTGGATTAATACTACTACAAATTGTCTGGAAATTCTGAGGAGTGTTTTTGACGGTGCTGAGGTGAATAGCTGGTTTTGACCGGGCCTGTTGCAGAATCTTCACGATGAGGACAAACTGATCTGTCCACAGAAAATGCTGCAACAGGGATGAGGACTGCAATTGTGGTGTTTCAGGGCCAGACTATGATGGAATTGGAGGTAAGGAGAGGGCGAGCTTTGTGTAATGCCCACTGCAAAGCTGTGGCCAAACTCCTCTATGCTCCTTGACAGGAGAACCAGCCAATGCACTCAGCATTCACTGTGTGAAAGCTCATCAGCATTCTCCTGTATTTTGCATCAAGTTCTTGCCTCTGAGTTCACTTATCCGCAACCTCGCCCACCAGTGAGCTGGCGCAGGAGTTATACTTCCAGCCAACCTGGCTGCAGCCCACTTGTATCTTGATGACTCGCCATGTGCTGCTGCCAACGCTATATTAACCTTTAAGATACATGTAGTACCAGTATTTCAGATGTTGGCTATAAGTGTCAGATCGAGTGATGGGGCCACTTCATTAGCGGTGTGTTGTTCACTCTGTTTTTACATGTTTGAACCTTGTGTGTGGTTACAGGACGTTGAGCCATTTCCTCTCCTCATGTAATGCCATGTACATATTCAGCAACCTCTGATCGGCATAGTTATAATTCCCATTTTTAATCTTATTGCTTTAATTGCTGTGGTTGACTTTGAGCTTTTGCGACCACACATGGAAGGTTGTGAATGAAAAAATATGAAATTCTTTCCTTTTTTGATTCTTCAACAAAGTTTAGAGAAACTAGCCCCAGTCTGTCAATCTTTCCTAATAGTATAACAACCTGTTTCGGTATCACCTTTACATTTTTAAAAAACTTTCAGCAGTGCCTTTATATCCTTTTTATAATATGGATACTAGAACTATACATTGTAACATGCCCTGGCTGAGGGATTTTAACATGGTCCCTAGCTATTCAACTTTATACCTCTAGAAATGAACTCCAGTGCTTGGTTTGCTTTTTAACAAGTTACGAGCCTGCATCATCACTTTTAATGTTTTGTGCACCTGTACTGGTGGATCCCTTTGTTCCTCTATTCCACCTGGACTTATTTTCCAAGCAGCATGTCATCTCCTTATTCTTCCTACCAAAAACACTACCTCACACTGATCTAAATTGAAATTAATTTGCCAAATATACATCCATGTCCCAAATTTATTACACTCTTCTTGTATTCTATTGTATTCTTCTTTGTGGTCAATGACACCCCCAGTTTGGTGGAAACTACAAATTTAGAAATTGTACCTCCAATTTCCAAGTGCAGATTGGTTGTGTAAACTGCGAGATGCCCTGGTGTCAGCACTGATCCCTATGGAAAATTACTTCCCACCTTTTCATATTAATTGCCTTTAAGCCCTACTCTCTGGTTTCTGTTTAATGGCTAGCTTGCTATCCATTCTGATATTCAACCAGTTCTAAAATATATGATTCAGCTACTCATTGGATAAGCTCATAAACTACAGGGGGAGAAAATGCGAGCAATCACGCAAGTTCTGTACAGAGATGGCATTATTATAAGATGGCGCTGGAGTGTGACGACTTCTTGCAAGCTGTGCCCTGCATACCCTCTAATTTTACCTTTTACTCTCATTCTATGTTTTTAAAACTCTATTCTAATTCATAAACTCTGTAACAATGCTTTAATTCAATTTCTTATATTAAGTTGATCTTTCTCTACACCCTAACTATGACTATAGCACTACATTCTGCAACCTCACCTTTCCTTCTCTATGAACGGTATGCTTTGTCTGTACAGCGTGCAAGAAACAATACTTTTCACTCTATACTAATACATGTGACAACAATAAATCAAATCCTCTATGCAGCTGCCAAACTTTAGATAGTCCAGGCAAATCATCAAGACCCCAGTCTCTAATTAGAAAAGACTTTGGCTGGAATTCTTCTAAATACATTCTAAGTGTTGAATTCGCATGAAAACTGGAGTAATTCACGCTTTTTTTTCAGTGGGAGTTCAGAGTAGAATTTCCCCCACACTGTGCACAGCGGAGGCCACCAGAGTGAATGTCATTAAATTTCAGGGGGTGGGGCCTATTCCCACTGGAGAGGCTGGCAGCATAGCGCTGAGCGGGCCACTGTGTATGCACCGATCTGTCAGCGCCAGGATCAGCGCATGCACAGTGGCCCCTGTCTGCTGGCCTCCTGATACTGGCCCCCTCAATCATTGGCTGGCCCGGTGATCCCTGCAACGTTGGCCCTCCGCCTCCCCACCGCCCAATCACTGGCCCCCCCGAACATGCTAGACCAGTCCCTCCCCCCCTCCCTCCCAGCCTACCCTGATCTCCAGCACCACCCCTCCCCCCAAAACCATTGAACTCCAATCATTCCACCCCCCGCAACCCCGTCCCCCTGGCAGGCTGACCTACAACCCCCCCACCTCCCCACCCCGATGACCAACCCCCGGTCGCAGAGTGGCAGCGGAACCCATCCCAATCCCCACCGATCACCCCACCAGGCCCTGCCCACATCAGGCCCTCCCCCTTGGCACTTCCCCATGCCCAATAACATATGTCATGAGTTAATGTAATGGGGATCCCTGGGAGACCATGCAGGAAGTAAAGTGTTTAATCCGTCCTAAGGAAACAAAATGAACTAAATGAAAGCAATATTCAGCCCAGCCTGCTTGAATCATCCCTCCTGGTAATTAAACATAGAAAGGCATTTTATGCTTTCCATAATGGAGGAGTTTGAAGAGCTGAGCAGCTGGAAAAGAGAAGTGGCTGGGGTGATAAACAGGACAAAAAAAATCACAATTCCTTTCAACAGCAGAAAATAACAGGCTCCTTTTTATCTCCATTTATTGAGAATTGTTGTTAATTAGTTAACAATCCTAAAGATGAGTTTCTATCATAAGTTAGACAAAGCAGACAGGTGTCATTGCTGAAATTTCTTAGGAAGAACATATAATTTGTACATAAGCCAGGATATGTGCTAATTACTTAATGTGCTCCCAATGCTACAGTTACATGCAAGAGCCTGTTTCATTGTAAAGACTGCTGAGTAAGAATAAGAGTCAATTTATGAGGTTTTCCCAAAGCAGCATGGAGCAGTGCAGCAATAATGAGAGTAATATAAACAGAAATCATTTACACAGAGGAATGCAGCATGGAAAAAAATAATTAATTAAATCAGGGAGTAATTAGGCAATCTAATTTGCTTGTTCAAATCTCAATTAATTAAAGATCAGTTAAAAATATATGTTACGTGAGTGATCATCACTGTTTCATCCAAGGGTTGGCTCTTTTATTAAACTTATTTCTAATTAAGTGTGGGGGAAAAAAAGGATAGATGCTAACGTCAGTTTACTGTGACCCATTGATAATAAAGCAGAGTTTTGTTTTATTTACTTTTACTATAAACCATTTTTTATTGATTGAGGCCCACAGGTCACTGCAGCCAGGCCTGTATCTGGATATCCATCAGCCATCTTCTCTTTATGCCGGCAGCCTCAGCACCCACTAGCTCTGCACAACTTCTGGCCAACAGCTCTCAGGGGTGGGAATTCCACCCCCAGGCTTCTTAATTCAGTGGGTGGCCTGGCACTATCCAGGTGAGTGCCAGATCACTTCAGAATAGCGTTGATGGCATGAGGCTCCCATTGGTTCTCCAACCCACATTGTCTGTACCTTTAAGACCTGGCTGGCTGTAGAGATTCGCATTCTAATCAGTATTCTGTAAGTTGATTTCTGTGTCTGTGCACTGTTTGAGAGCACATTTCCACTCCATCTGACGAAGGAGCAGTGCTCCGAAAGCTTATGGTATTTGCTACCAAATAAACCTGTTGGACTTTAACCTGGTGTTGTGAGACTTCTTACTGTGTTTTCCCCAGTCCAACGCCGGCATCGCCACATCATCATCTCCAACTGGTGAGCAGGATCCATGTCGCCGACACTCAATTCTGCCCAGCAACTCAAATGATTTTACTTAAAGACATTCCCAATGCTTACCTCACAACTAGATTGTATGTTTGATGAAAATACTGTTGGGCAGCCACGTGAAAACCTCCCCTATCCCTAGTTACTGTTAATAATGAGTTGTCATGGAGCTGGATACTCAATGCATCAACCTGACAGAAAGCTGAGATGTGTATCCTGACAAATAAAGGATATGTTGAAATATGTGTTCTACAACTGTATCATAATCATGTACATGGTGATTGTACACTTTTTTATTGAGATAGTAACTATTAAAAGAAGAGTAACAGATGACATATTTTCCAGTGCCAGATGTTATATTATAATACTGCATATGCAAACCATGAAGCAACACATATTTGCAGCATGCTTAAATCTGATTGTCATACAGATTTGAAGCTCAACATTTTAACCGTTATATATAACTGGGTGCACGATGTGATGCATACCAGAAGCGCTGTGTGCAATATAATGTGAAACTGTCAAAAGATGAGGCTCAATATCTTTGTAATGCAGAGAGTGCTATTGTAGCTGAGAGCTTCATAATTGGGATTGGATGCATTAACCTATTAGCCAATTATGAAGAGTGGTACTAGTCTCATGCCATTACAATCTTAAGTTTCAATCTGAAGAAAAATTACATTCAAGTAGCAACCGTATGTTTGGAATGAGCTAATCAGATATATGTGGATTTCTGCATGTTCTGTGTGTGGAGGAGGTTGCAAAAAGGGTCACTTTTGCTAAATGTAAGATGTTACCAGTGGAACACTGGGTTCCCTTATTTTAAACATCAGAACTACATGCCACAAGCACAAGTGTATTCGCAGGTGTGGTGGTGTATCGCACTGGTGAGATGTCAAACCCGACAATTTAATATTTGAATTGCTTGCAAACATTGTCTGAGATGAATTGTACCACAACGGAGAACGGATTGTGCCTTTTTTCCCCTGGATGCTACTTTTTTAAATAATTCTCGCGGTTGTCTGCAAAATCATTTAGGATCAAATCATCATGGACTAGAAATGTTGGCAGGCTTAGCCTTTCTTCAACTGAGATCCACCCTGAGAACCACCAAGATAAACAGATAAAATGGACATGAGGATTCACCTGACGTTATGATGGAATTTGTTTTCATTTACTTTCAGAGATTATAGATCAACGCAAAAACGCCATTACAATGTCAATAGATGGTCATATTAGAACTTGTCAGTCATCCACAGTGCAATGTTTCATTTTTACAATGCTGCAGTTAGTCTTTCAGCCAAAAGAAACAGATGGATTGAGTTCCATTTTGAACAATGACCCACCTTTTGTAAAAAAAACCTTATTTTTTCTGATTTGTGGTTTAAATGGAAGCAGAAGCATTCAAACTCATTTGTTTTTTAAAGTTGTTCCTTTCAGATGCAGGGTAGTGAATGTACCTTCTTTCTTTAACTGCTGCTTGTATTCATCTTTTGCTTCTGGCTTCCTTTACATTTTATTTTTCTTTTAAACAATTTGGAGGTACAAAACTTGGCTGTGTGGTTGGTACAGAGGAAAAGGCTGCGTACCACAGGAACATATCAATGGACTGATCAGGTGGACAGGAAAGTAGTTAATCAAACTCAAACTACAGAAGTGTGAGGTAATGGCCGGCATTCTCCCAAAAAAATAACTAAGGGCCCAACAGACGGGAAAACGGGAGTTTCTCTCATCCATTTTTTGGGGCGTACTCTGTTTCACGAATCTCCGGCACTCCGGGGGATTCATGCTGGTCAGTAGGGGGTGGGGCCTCACCCCGCTGGAGAGGCCCGAATCGGTGCACTGAGAGATCAGTGCATGCGCAGTGGCCCAATCAGTGAGGAAATCAGTGTATGTGCACTGCCCCCCCCCCCCCCCCCCCCCACCCCCACCCCATTGCTGGCCTCCTCCCGATTGCCAGCCTCTTTCTCCTGATCACCAACTTCGCAAACTCCCGCCCCCCCCCCCCCCCCGTGACCCCTCCCCCCACAACTGTTGGCATGCCCAACCCCCAACTGATCGCTGGTCTGCCCAGCATACCCTCTCCCTGGGCCAGCCCCGACCGCCCCCCATCCCCGCACCATGTGCAGCCCTGATCGCCTCCTCCTCCTTCTCCCATCAATCCCATTGCAGAGTGCGCAGCGGGTCCCCACCCCACCACTGATCAGCCCCCGGACCCTGCTCCTCTGGCCCCGCTCCCTTGGCGCTGCCTGGTGCCTGATGGGCAGTGCCAGGGTGCTTAGTGGGCAGTGCCAAGGTGCCAGGCTTGCAGTACCAGGCTGGCACTGCCCAAGGGGCACCCCCCCCACCTCTGACTTCCCGGGGGAGCCTCAATGGCCTCTGTTCCTACCAGCAGGGTGATCACCCCTGGTCCCCGTTGATGGGGACCAGTTGTAATCCCTGCTGGTGGGACCTCTCCCAGCAGGAGGAGGAGACACTAGCGAGCCCAGAGACTACCATCCTGGGCTTGCTAATCATAGTGAAATTGGAATTTCAATATGGTAATCAGCCTCGCGCCGATTTCCAGTGCAGGGCTGAATGCGTTCAAAAACATTGCCTTGGAGACTTGCAATCAGCCAGACGCCGGTTATGAGTCCTGCTACAGGCACCCCTCTGATATCTCTTGATCCGTTGTGCTACTCAAGCAATGCAGCGGGCCAGGAGAATTGCCCCTGATGCGTTTGAGAAGGGTTAACAGTGTAAGGAAATATGCAGTTAGTGGTGGGATACTGAGAAATGTAGAGAAACAGAGGGACCTTAAAATGCATGAAGGTAGTAGGGCAGTTAGATAAGGTAATTAAGAAAGGATATAGAAAAGCTGATTTTATTAGTCAGAGCATAGAAGTAGTGCTAGAACTGTGTACAACATTAGCTAAGACACAGCTAGAATGTGACAAACAGCTCTGGTCACAAAATTAAATGAAGATAGAGAGGTTTCCGAAAAGATGTACAAGGATTTTACCAGGAATGGTGAATTCTAACTGTGAAGAAGGACAGGGTGGCTGTAGTTGTTTTCATTGGAACACAAGAGGATGAGTGAAGATTTATTGAGGTCCCTAAAATTATGAGGGGCCTCGATAGGGTGGATCAGAAGGACCTATTTCCCTTAACAGAGAGGTTAGTAACCGAGGGCATAGATTTAAAGTTATTGGTGGAATAATTGGCAGATTAGAGGGGAAATGTTTTCATCCAGAAGGTGGTGAGGATCTGGAGCTCATTGCCTGAAGGGATGGTAGAAACAGAAACACTCATCATATTTAAAACAATATTTGGATATGCACTTGAACTGCTTTCATCTACGGGACTACAATTTACTCCCTGAGCAATGAGATTAGAAGACTGGAAAGGTTATGCTTTTAGCCGGCACCACCACGCTGAGCAGAATGACCTCCTCCTGTGCCACGCATTTTTAATATTTGTTATAGTTATAGATTTGTTCTATTTGAATTCAAACTCGACAAATCCTGTTTCTAACATTTGCAATCCATCTTATTTTTCCTTAGCTCATTTTTCCATTATAGACTCATCGCTCTGCATTATTTCTAATTACTGTTTTTTTTTCAGTTTGTTAGTAATTTGTGTAATAATGTAATACTTTCAACCTCAGAATAACTTTCATATTCAAAGAGTGCTGTGGAATCCGACCCAAGCAGCTGTGATAATCTTCTCAGAGTCCTTGGGACCATGTTTAACTGCCCTACCTTCATTTACACAGATTTAATATTGAACCCCTGAGTTAGAATCATAGAATCCTTATGGTGCAGAAGGAGGCTATTCGGCCCATCGAGTCTGCATCGACCAGAACCCATCTCCGTAACCCCATGTATTTATTCTACTAATCCCCCTGACACTAAGGGGCAATTTAGCATGGCCAATCAACCTAACCTGCACATCTTTGGATCGTGGGAAGAAACCATAGCACCCAGAGGAAACCTACACAGACATGGAGGGAATATGCAAACTCCACCCGAGGCTGGAATTGAACCCAGGTCCCTGGCACTGTGAGGCAACAGTGAGGCAACCACTGCGCCACCCAGATAACCTCCTGGGTTCCCTATATTATGTTTATCATTCTCGTAAGCACTGTACATAGAACATAGAACATAGAACAGTACAGCACAGAACAGGCCCTTCGGCCCACGATGTTGTGCCGAGCTTTATCTGAAACCAAGATTAAGCTATCCCACTCCCTATCAGCCTGGTGTGCTCCATGTGCCTATCCAATAACCGCTTAAATGTTCCTAAAGTGTCTGACTCCACTATCACTGCAGGCAGTCCATTCCACACCCCAACCACTCTCTGCGTAAAGAACCTATCTCTGATATCCTTCCTATATCTCCCACCACGAACCCTATAGTTATGCCCCCTTGTAATAGCTCCATCCACCCGAGGAAATAGTCTTTGAATGTTAACTCTATCTATCCCCTTCATCATTTTATAAACCTCTATTAAGTCTCCCCTCAGCCTCCTCCGCTCCAGAGAGAACAGCCCTAGCTCCCTCAACCTTTCCTCATAAGACCTACCCTCCAAACCGGGCAGCATCCTGGTAAATCTCCTCTGCACTCTTTCCAGCGCTTCCACATCCTTCTTATACTGAGGTGACCAGAACTGCACACAATATTCCAAATGTGGTCTCACCAAGGTCCTGTACAGTTGCAGCATAACCCCACGGCTCTTAAACTCCAATCCCCTGTTAATAAAAGCTAACACACTATAGGCCTTCTTCACAGCTCTATCCACTTGAGTGGCAACCTTTAGAGATCTGTGGATATGGACCCCAAGATCTCTCTGTTCCTCCACAGTCTTCAGAACCCTACCTTTGACCCTGTAATCCACATTTAAATTAGTCTTACCAAAATGAATCACCTCACATTTATCAGGGTTAAACTCCATTTGCCATTTTTCAGCCCAGCTTTGCATCCTATCTATGTCTCTTTGCAGCCTACAACAGCCCTCCACCTCATCCACTACTCCACCAATCTTGGTGTCATCAGCAAATTTACTGATCCACCCTTCAGCCCCCTCCTCTAAGTCATTAATAAAAATCACAAAGAGCAGAGGACCAAGCACTGATCCCTGTGGCACTCCGCTAGCAACCTGCCTCCAATCCGAAAATTTTCCATCCACCACCACCCTCTGTCTTCGATCAGACAGCCAGTTACCTATCCAATCGGCCAACTTTCCCTCTATCCCGCACCTCCTCACTTTCATCATAAGCCGACCATGGGGGACCTTATCAAACGCCTTACTAAAATCCATGTATATGACATCAACTGCCCTACCTTCATCAACACACTTAGTTACCTCCTCAAAAAATTCTATCAAATTTGTGAGGCACGACTTGCCCTTCACGAATCCGTGCTGACTATCCCGGATTAATCCGCATCTTTCTAAATGGTCGTAAATTTCATCTCTAAGGACCTTTTCCATCAATTTACCAACCACCGAAGTAAGACTAACCGGTCTATAATTACCAGGGTCATTTCTATTCCCTTTCTTAAACAGAGGAACAACATTCGCCATTCTCCAGTCCTCTGGCACCATCCCCGTGGACAGCGAGGACCCAAAGATCAAAGCCAAAGGCTCTGCAATCTCATCCCTTGCCTCCCAAAGAATCCTAGGATACATTTCATCAGGCCCAGGGGACTTATCAACCTTCAGTTTATTCAAAACTGCCAGGACATCCTCCCTCCAAACATCTATTTCCTCCAGCCTATTAGCCTGTAACACCTTCTCTTCCTCAAAAACATGGCCCCTCTCCTTGGTGAACACTGAAGAAAAGTATTCATTCATCACCTCGCCTATCTCTACTGACTCCATACACAAGTTCCCACTACTGTCCTTGACCGGCCCTAACCTCACCCTGGTCATTCTTTTATTCCTCACATAAGAGTAAAAAGCCTTGGGGTTTTCCTTGAACCGACCCGCCAAGGACTTCTCGTGTCCCCTCCTAGCTCTCCTAAGCCCCTTTTTCAGCTCATTCCTTGCTAACTTGTAACCCTCAATCGAGCCATCTGAACCTTGTTTCCTCATCCCTACATAAGCTTCCCTCTTCCTTTTCACAAGACATTCCACCTCTTTCGTGAACCATGGTTCCCTCACTCGGCCATTTCCTCCCTGCCTGACAGGGACATACCTATCAAGGACATCCAGTATTTGTTCCTTGAAAAAGTTCCACTTTTCATCAGTTCCTTTCTCTGACATTTTCTGTTCCCAACTTATGCCCCCTAATTCTTGCCTAATCGCATCATAATTACCTCTCCCCCAATTGTAAACCTTGCCCTGCCGTACGGCCCTATCCCTCTCCATTGCAATAACAAAAGACACCAAATTGTGGTCACTATCTCCAAAGTGCTCTCCCACAACCAAATCTAACACTTGGCCCGGTTCATTTCCCAGTACCAAATCCAATGTGGCCTCACCTCTTGTCGGCCTATCCACATATTGTGTCAGGAAACCCTCCTGCACACACTGTACAAAAACTGCCCCATCCGAACTATTTGACCTACCAAGGTTCCAATCAATATTTGGAAAGTTAAAGTCCCCCATGACAACTACCCTGTGACCCCCACACATATCCATAATCTGCTTAGCAATTTCTTCCTCCACATCTCTATTACTATTTGGGGGCCTATAGTAAACTCCTAACAACGTGACCGCTCCTTTCCTATTTCTAACATAGAACATAGAAAGCCACAGCACAAACAGGCCCTTCGGCCCACAAGTTGCGCCGATCACATCCCCACCTCTAGGCCTATCTATAGCCCTCAATCCCATTAAATCCCATGTACTCATCCAGAAGTCTCTTAAAAGACCCCAACGAGTTTGCCTCCACCACCACCGACGCCAGCCGATTCCACTCACCCACCACCCTCTGAGTGAAAAACTTACCCCTGACATCTCCTCTGTACCTACCCCCCAGCACCTTAAACCTGTGTCCTCTCGTAGCAACCATTTCAGCCCTTGGAAATAGCCTCTGAGAGTCTACCCTATCCAGACCTCTCAACATCTTGTAAACCTCTATCAGGTCACCTCTCATCCTTCGTCTCTCCAGGGAGAAGAGACCAAGCTCCCTCAACCTATCCTCATAAGGCATGCCCCCCAATCCAGGCAACATCCTTGTAAATCTCCTCTGCACCCTTTCAATGGCTTCAACATCTTTCCTGTAATGAGGTGACCAGAACTGCGCGCAGTACTCCAAGTGGGGTCTAACCAGAGTCCTATAAAGCTGCAGCATTATCTCCCGACTCCTAAACTCAATCCCTCGATTAATGAAGGCCAGTACGCCGTACGCCTTCTTGACCGCATCCTCCACCTGCGAGGCCGATTTAAGAGTCCTATGGACCCGGACCCCAAGGTCCTTCTGATCCTCTACACTGCTAAGAATGGTACCCTTCATTTTATACTGCTGCTTCATCCCATTGGATCTGCCAAAATGGATCACCACACACTTATCCGGGTTGAAGTCCATCTGCCACTTCTCCGCCCAGTCTTGCATTCTATCTATGTCTCGCTGCAACTTCTGACATCCCTCCAAACTATCCACAACACCACCTACCTTGGTGTCGTCAGCAAACTTACCAACCCATCCCTCCACTTCCTCATCCAGGTCATTTATGAAAATGACAAACAGCAAGGGCCCCAGAACAGATCCCTGGGGCACTCCACTGGTCACTGACCTCCATGCAGAGAAAGACCCCTCCACAGCCACTCTCTGCCTTCTGCAGGCAAGCCAGTTCTGGATCCACAAGGCAACAGCCCCTTGGATCCCATGCCCTCTCACTTTCTCAAGAAGCCTTGCATGGGGGACCTTATCGAATGCCTTGCTGAAGTCCATATAGACCACATCCACCACTCTTCCTTCGTCAATGTGTTTGGTCACATTTTCAAAGAACTCAACCAGGCTCGTAAGGCACGACCTGCCCTTGACAAAGCCGTGCTGACTACTTTTGATCATACTAAACTTCTCTAGATGATCATAAATCCTGTCTCTCAGGATCCTCTCCATCAACTTACCAACCACTGAGGTTAGACTCACCGGTCGGTAATTTCCCGGGCTGTCCCTGTTCCCTTTCTTGAATATAGGGACCACATCTGCAATCCTCCAATCCTCCGGAACCACTCCCGTCTCCATCGACGATGCAAAGATCATCGCCAAAGGCTCCGCAATCTCCTCCCTCGCCTCCCACAGTAACCTGGGGTACATCCCATCCGGTCCCGGCGACTTACCAACCTTGATGCCATTCAATAGTTCCAACACATCCTCTTTCTTTATGTCCACATGCTCGATCCTTTCTGTCCACCGCAAACCAGCAGTACAACCACCCAGATCCCTTTCCACCGTGAATACCGAGGTAAAGTATTCATTAAGCAGCTCCGCCATTTCTAACGGTTCCGCACAAACTTTTCCCCCTTCACCTTTTAAGGGTCCTATGCCTTCACATCTCATCCTTTTACTCTTGACATATTTGTAGAAAGCCTTGGGATTCTCCTTAATCTTACCCGCCAAGGCCTTCTCATGACCCCTTCTCACTCTCCTAATTTCCTTCTTAAGCTCCTTCCTACATCCCGTATACTCCTCTAAATCCTTAACACCTCCTAGCTCTCTGAACCTTCTGTACGCCTCTCTTTTCTTATTCACCAGGTTCATCACAACCTTCGTGCACCACGGTTCCCGTACCCTACCAACACCCCCCTGTCTCATCGGAACGTTGTCATGCAGAGCTCCAGACAAACATTCCTTGAAAATCCTCCACTTTCCTTCGGTACTTTTCCCCAAGAATGCCTCCTTCCAATTTACCCGTCTAATTTCCTCCCTGATGACACTGTATTTCCCTTTACTCCAGAGAAACACTTTCCTAGCCTGCCTGATCCTATCTCTTTCCAATGCTATCGTGAAGGAGATAGAATTATGATCGCTATCCCCAAGATGCTCACCCACCGAGAGATCCTCCACCTGTCCAGGTTCATTAGCCAGCACCAGATCAAGTACAGCCTCTCCTCTAGTAGGCTTATTCACATACTGTGTCAGGAAACTCTCCTGGACACACCTAACAAACTCCTCTCCATCCAAACCCCTAGCCCTAGGGATATTCCAATCTATGTTTGGGAAATTAAAATCTCCCATCACGACAACTCTGTTATTCCTACATCTCTCCAGGATCTGTTTCCCCATCTGCTCCTCAACATCTCTGTTACTATTGGGCGGCCTATAGAAAACACCCAGCAACGTTACCGACCCCTTCCTGTTCCTAACCTCCACCCACAGAGACTCCGTAGTCCATCCCTCCATGGCGTCCACCTTCTCTACAGCCGTGACACTATCCCTGATCAACAGTGCCACTCCCCCCCCTCTCCTGCCTCCCTCCCTGTCCTTCCTGAAACATCTAAAACCCGGCACCTGAAGCACCCAGTCCTGTCCCTGAGACATCCAAGTCTCCGTAATGGCCACCACATCACAATTCGAAGCAGCAATCCACGCTCTAAGCTCATCCACTTTATTCACTACACTCCTGGCATTAAAATAGACACATCTCAGACCTTCAGCCTGAGCACTTCCCTTCTCCATCACTCGTCTAACCTCCCTCTTACCCTGTTTACATTCCTTATCTATTTGCGAGCTAACCTCCTCGCTCTCAGTCCCCTCATTTCGATTCCCTCCCCCCAACCTTTCTAGTTTAAAGTCTCTCCAGTAGCCTTAGCCAACCTTCCCGCCAGGATATTGGTCCCCCTGGGATTCAAGTGCCACCCGTCTTTTTTAAACAGGTCACACCTGCCCCTAAAGAGGTCCCAATGATCCAAGTACCCAAATCCTTGTCCCTTGCTCCAGTCCCTCAGCCACGCATTCATTCTCCACCGATTCATGTTCTCACTCTCCCGCGGCACAGGCAGCAATCCCGAGATTACTACCTTTGCATTCCTCTTTCTCAGCTGTCTACCTAACTCCCTATATTCTCTTTTCATGACCCCTTCCCTCTTCCTACCTATGTCAGCAGTACCTATATGCATCACGACCTTTGGCTCCTCTCCCTCCCCCTTCAGGATTTCTGGGACTCGACCAGAGACATCCCGGACCCCTGCACCAGGGAGGCAAACCACCATCCGAGAGTCCCGTCTGTGTCCGCAAAAACGCCTATCTGACCCCCTCACCGTAGAGTCCCCAATTAGCACTACCCTCCTTTCCTTACCCTTTTGCACTACTGGGCCAGGCTCAGCTCCAGAGACACTGCCACCGCTGCTTCCCCCAGGTGGGCTGTCCACCCCAGTAGTACTCAGACAGGAGTACTTATTATTAAGGGGCACATCCACCGGGGTGCTCACCATCAACCGAGCTTTCTCCTTCCTCACTGTTACCCAGTTACCCTCCTCCCGTGGTCCCGGTGTGACCACCTGCCGATAGCTCCTGTCAATGACCTCCTCACTATCCCTAACCCGGCGAAGGTCCTCGAGCTGCAATTCCAGTTCCCTAACATGGTCCCTTAGGAACCGCAGCTCAACACACCCAGCACAGATATGGTCGTCCGGGAGGCTAGGAGCCTCCAGGACCTCCCACATCCTACATTGGGAACAACATACTGGCCTCACACTCATAATTGCCCCTTTAAACACACAGGGAAAAAAAAAGTGAATGAAAATTTTAAACTTACCTTTCCTCCTCCTGTTTTCTCCAAAGCCCTGCTCTCACGGGGTCTTTTTTTTTAGGTTAGAGGAGGAGGGAGGGTGGGATACTCTACAAGTGTAGAGTATCGGGATTCCTCTCTGTTCCAATTTATTGGGGAAAAAAAAAATCTCTCTCTCCCAGACCTCCCTGCGCGACCACTTCCGGGTTTAGATATTTTTTAAGAAAAAACCCGCGAAAAAGTAACCTCAGCCCATATTACCTCAGTATGCAGATCCCCCTCGAAGTGCCTTTCCGCAGCCGTTAAACTATCCTTGATTAACAATGCCACTCCTCCACCTCTTTTACCAGCTTCCCTACACTTAGTGAAACATCTATACCCCGGAACGTCCAACAACCATTCCTGTCCTTGTTCTACCCACGTCTCCGTAATGGCCACAACATCGTAGTCCCAAGTACCAATCCACGCCCCAAGTTCATCTACCTTGTTCCGGATGCTCCTTGCATTGAAGTAGACACACTTCAACCCACCTTCCTGTCTACCGGTACCCACCCTTGACCCTGATACCTTCCCCAATACCTCACCACCCTCACTGACTTCTGGACTACAACTCCTTTTCCCACTCCCCTGACAAATTAGTTTAAACCCCCCTGAAGAGCCGTAACAAATTTCCCTCCTAGGATATTGGTGCCCCTCTGGTTCAGGTGCACCCCGTCCTGTTTGTACAGGTCCCACCTTCCCCAGAATGTGTTCCAATTATCCACGTATCTGAAGTCCTCCCTCCTACACCATCCCTGCAACCACATGTTTAACTGCACTCTCTCCCTGTTCCTCAACTCGCTATCACGTGGCACCGGCAACGTACCAGAGATGACCACATGTTTTGTCTTGGCTCTCAGCTTCCAGCCCAGCTCCAGAAATTCCTGCTTTAAATCCCCGTCCCTTCTCTTACCTATGTCATTGGTACCAATGTGTACCACGACTTGTGACTGTTTCCCCTTCCCCTTCAGAATCCGGAAAACACGGTCTGAGACGTCACGGACCTTGGCATCCGGTAGACAACATACCATCCGTGAGTCTCTTTTGCTGCCACAGAACCTCCTATCTATCCCTCTAACTAACGAGTCCCCAATAACTATTGCCCTCCCGCTCTGCCCCTTAACCTCCCGAGCCACAGAGACAGACACAGTGCTGGAGATCCTCTCACTGCGGCTCACCACTGGTATGTCATCCCCCTCAACCGTATCCAAAGCGGAATACTTGTTGCTAAGGGGTACTTCAAGAACGTTGGAAATGCCAATGTTGTTTTGTACCTTGGCACCAGCAGGGTGAAATAGATTTTATTTATCCAATCATTTAATCTTCCTATCAGTGGGGGCATGAAGATTTTATCCATCTTCCTGTGGGAATGTGCCCTAGGCTAGCCAGTGCACCACCCCCTAAAGCATATTCTAAATTGAGAATTCCGCACATAGCAAAATCCAGATATATACTTAACTGATTAGCATGGAAGGAAATTGAATCAGTTTGATACCATTTTACCTCGGTGAAGTTTAATATCCAATCATGAGCTCTAAATATTGGGCTGAATTCTCCTGATTTAGATTAACTTCATCCAAAGCAAAATCCCACTATTTCATCGGATTGAAATAGAATGCTTCATGACTTCTCATGAATGATTTTATCAAAGCACTAAAATGTAGAAATAAAGTTTCTTAACAAACCTTGTGCAATTGTTTAGTCATCTGATTTTTGCAGGTATAGGAATGATCAGAACAGTATTAAATACAGCTGAATAGTTTTTTAGAAATTCCTAGCTCCATTCCATCACTTTCTACTCATATCTATATTTTTCCACCAACATCGAATAACAGAAGTAGGAATCTTGACCCAATGTAAATTTTTTGCAGCCCTTTTCTCCACTGCTCAGTATTTCATCTTCTACATGCTATCTCAGGGTTTTGTTTGTCATGTGGCTTCTATTGACACCATGAACATGCTCGTCTCCAGCAGGTTGCATTCCATTCATTGTCTGTCTTGCTTTCCATCAAAACTTTGCAAGTCTTTTGATAAAGCATGTCAAAATTGTTTTCTTTATTAAGGGTACACTTTGAGTTAACCAATCAGTCGACAAACAGCTTGCTTGTGCAAAAAATGTACTTCCAGATAACTTCCATATGCATCTCTCCAGAGCGCCGTGTGTTTTCTCCACCCTTATTCTCTTCCAGCATCTGTCAATTATTTTGCTGGCAATGCGCCATTGTTAATTTAGAAGTTCAATGTATTAATTTCTGCCAAACATTCATCTTGTGCCTAGCACCTATTTGTACATCTCTGCTGTTGCACTTGTTCTTGGCTGCAGATTTCAAAAGGTTCCCAGAGGATTAATTTTTCTCTTGGACTGCAGGAGATATTGTTTGATAGAGATAGTAATTTATATTGCTCTATTTGGTTCAGTCATGGCTCAGTTGATAGCACTTGTGCTTTTCCCACTCCATGGCTTGAAGACAAAAGTCAAGACTGACAACTCCAGTGTAGTTCTGAGGGAGCGCTGCGCTGTCGGAAGTGCCATCCTTCAGATCAGGCATTACCCATCTGTCTGCTTGGGTGATGTAAAAGACCCCATGGGAGTTATTCTGCGTGTTCTCGCCAATATTTATCCCTCGATCAACGTCACACAAACAGACGATCTGGTCAATATCACATTGATCTTTGTGGGAGTTTACCATGCCACAAATTGGCTCCTCTATTTCCTTCATTACAACAATGAACACACTTCAAAAAATATACTTTTTTTGCTGCAAAGAGCTTCAAGACGTCCAGTGACTGTGAAACACACTTTATAAATGCAAGTCTTTCTTTTCATTAGGAGAAGTTTCTATTCCTTATTTTCAGTGATCTGTTGTGCTTATTGAATTATGGATGTCAATGCTAATTGCTTCAATGCCGTTTAGGTAGGTAGCTACTCAAGGTTCTCAATTTCAATGAAGTAGGCCTGTTATTCTTCGGTCAGTAATTTAGCAATAGTCATTGAAATGCATCTGCCATGTTACCTCTTTTAAATTTCCTGTGGAATCTGCAAAAAGGTACAAATGCAAACTGAGTGTGCTTTTGAAATGTTATCTGCAAGAAGGATGTAGCACATTTTAGGTTTGATGTTGTTGGAATGGAGCTTTGTATTTACTCACTTATTGTGAATTTGGACACAGAGGTCAATATGTCCAATTCATGGTTGTATGATCCTGAATCTAATATGCAGACCACAAGTCCAGCTGTGTTGACCTCCATGACTGAATTCACATTGTGCAGTCACATTTCAAAAATGTTCTGTACCAGGATTTGCTCTGATGATCTACATCTTCTCAAGGATAGTGTGACTAACACTGGAATAATGAAGAGTGAGCTATGTGACCTGTTAAGGGTATATGTCATGTGTAGGTTGTGATGAGCATGGCACAAAGGACTAAAGATTGGTATTCTTTAGCTGAGAAAAGGCCTTGGATGGTTGGTTCATGTAGAGGAAAACCTGAATCAGAGAGTGTAAACAGCAGATAGTTCATGGGAAAACTGAATGTTAAAGCCTTAGGACAGAATCATCCAATTCTCCAACTGCTGGTGAGATTGGCTGATCCTGCCACCTCCTGCTTTGGACACATGTCCATACAGCGACCACCAGAATGTGTGACCCTGCCTGACCTAGAACTAATACCGATTGAGGTGTGTCTGTAGGCTTTTGGAGCGTGCAGGTGTCTGCTGTGACATCTCTGCAGGTGCAATTTCATCATCAGCAATGTCCTCAATCCTCTCAGGGGTTGTCTGCATGCTGGATGGAACCTGTAAGTGAGAGAGGAGGGAGTGGGTGAGTGTATGAACTGACTACAACGTGGAGGAATGCGTGACCCTTGGGTCTATGACATGCACGGATCCTTACTTGATGGAGGCTGCAAGCCAATATCTCCACTTCCAATGGATCTGTCTCACTCCGTCCCTGCCATCTGGGTTGTCCACGCTTCAAAATCACTCAGTGTGGCCAACCCCTTCCCGTCTTCCTCTCTCTTCTATTACGGCTAAACCTCTCCTGCACAATGAGAGAAGATGGGGTTGAGAGCACTTGGATTTTATGTATCTTTCTCATGCTTCCTGTCTTACGAATAACCCATTGGATTGTGTGTCATGTGATTGATGCACTGCAGGTTGTCCACAAAAGTTCTGGGATAGCACCCTCCAGAGCAGTGAACCCATGCAGATAGGAGGGTAAAGCTCAGAGAGGCATGTCATTGAGTGGTGCTATTTGGTCCCAACAACTGAGCTCCAACCCATCTCCCACCCCAGACATTCTGTTTGAAAGAGTGAAGGACAAAAGGTGGCCCCTCCAGCGACAGAATAGATCAAATGCAATGGGGCAATGAGGCATCAACTTATCACATTGCCACTTAGGCCCAGGGTCTGCTGCCTGGGTGAGATGAGTATGAGCAATTGAGGGTTCACTTATCCTGATGGAGTGGGTGAGGTTATTCATCCTTTTACAGGACAGTCCTCTGCTGGAGGCCCTGGACACTGACTACCCTGGAGACCTGATCCTATTCAGGGCTCTTCTCCTTGCTCAGCCTCTCCTCCCATCCAGGAGGAAATTCCTCCTGGCCTCCGTTTAGTTGAGCAGGACGTCCAGGGAGGTGTTGCTGAATTTGAGCACTAGAGCTCTGTCCTTTTCTGGCTCTCTCCTCCCTCAGCATTCTATCAGATGTTGTCTGGGTGCCTGTGAAAAATGGTGTCCGGATATCATGGCGTGGCATGTGCCATCTAACCTGCCCCACCTCACAGTGCGTCAGGAAACCCCTGACTCCATAATTAGGATTGCACGATAGGCCCAAGTGGATCCCATCCTCGTCAGCAGTCTGTCGTGAGTGTTGGGGGCAGATAATAGCAGCCCAGCTATTCTTCACCCTCATTCCCACCAAGTGACCAGATGGAGAGATTTAGAGTTTTTAAAATGGCCTTTATTTCATGCAATAGCAAGGGAGCTAGTCATCCACCATGTGGCTTGCCAGCTCCCAGAGCAAAAGATTACAATGACAATTATACCTTGGGTTCAGTTACAAGTTATTTATATACACTAATCAAGAACTAACATTTAAATTTACTAGTATCTATGACCAAATCCAATCAACTATTATCTATAACCAATTACAATCAATATTCCCACTTATGACACTCGACATACGATTTCAGTTAACCAGATACAGCATTAATAATCTTGCTTAATTGCAATATCCGAGTACTAATAAGGCATGTCTGCATAATATACTATCCAATTGTTCATGAAGCACTTATTCAAACTCATTGGATTTCTATAACTGTTATATAGAACAGTGGCTTGAGACTCCGTTGTGGTTACCAGTTACCATCTTTGTCCATTATTCTACTTTATGTGCAGTCACAGCTGCTTCACAGAAATTCTTGCAGCATGTATCTGATTTTTGACCTTGTCAGTATGAATTCCATGGTGGGAAATACTCCCCTTTCCTACCCCTGCCATGGGACTTAGTCCTGGAAGAGAAAATTTCACCGTCTGTCCCTTTATAGTGCTTCGTCTACTGAAAAAAATATTTGTGTTGTGGAAGAAAGTGTGCATAAATCCACAAAATCATAAACAAATGAGGATGATATGGATACTTTTGTTATTTATTCACCTATCAGGAAACAGAGGTAGGTTTGAGTTATCTCTATTTGTATTGTTAAATCTTAGAAGTAAGTGGGTTTGATTTGGTATTTTTGTGTAAGAAACAGTACAACTCGAGTTAGGTTCATGTTAAACAATAGTGTTTGGAGGTTTTGGTTTCTGTTTAAACTGTGTTTCTATTGCGCTGAGAATTTTGATGACATGTAAACAAGCTTGGGGAAAGAATGAGGTATTGCTTAGCAACTAGGGACAATTCTTAGGAAAAAGAGCTTCTTGAGTTTAATTTTAATTGGAAGCCAGAGGAGAAGGAGCTTCACAAGTAAAGAGGGAACATCTCTCTTAGCTTTGCTAGAAGAAAAAGTAAGGGGTAAGGAAGCAACTGCCAGGAACCTAAAGAACAGCTACTTAAGGAAACTAGAGAAATGAAGAGAAGTTTCCAGGAAGCCTGAAGATAAAGGAACAGAGGAAACTGGAACTAGAAGAAGATACTGTTCATTTAAACCAGACAGATCTGAGAAGGAGTTTGCTCATGAGAAGAGAGAAAAATATCTGAAGTGGTTCTAAAGTTTGTGGTATCTTAACACAGACTGTGAAGCAATAGGTGAAATAATTATGGAGCAATCAGTGGCTGGATCTCAGGGTTTGTGTGAAAGCAAGCAAAGGAATCCTGAAAGGAAAGTTTAAAAACCTGGAGGCAGATCCTTGTTAAAACAGTGAAGGGGAAGACATTTTTTAAAGGATAATTGGAAAACTTGGAGGTGGATCCTTGATGGAAACAGCTGAGGGAAAGCATTATTCGAAAGAAGATTTTAAAGCCTGCTTTTTTGAGAATGGAGCTTGGAAACAATTATGTGACAATCATCTGGAGGAATTTAAGGAGAAATCCATGGAAGATTGATTGAGTGACATCTGCCATTTGGTTTCAGAGTATCATGTTATCCTTGAAGTCTGTGTGCATTTGTGAAGATAAGGAGGTATGAAGGAGTATTGTATTATAATCAAACTTTTCATGTTTAATAAATGTTTCTTTATTGTTAATTGGCAGTCCTGTGACTCTGTTCCTCCATGCTTTCTAAGAGAAGTAAAGCATTATGGTCTTCTGAGCCATGGTTCCATTCAGGGACCTTCCCATCCAGTAATAACACCAACTGGGTACTTAACACATCCTAGTGGCATATCAATTATACTCATTACATTTCATAAAGAAAATAAGTGTTAAGGATGCAATATTAATATACCATGCCCATTTCATACAGTCAGCGGCATGTCTGAATTATCAACTGCTTTGCTGGCAGGACAGAATGCATTTGTTTAAAAGATGCCAGGAGAACAAGCATGTTATCCCCATGAAACAAAGCATCCCACAGCTATTGTGGATCTCCCATAGGACTACAACTCAGTCCAACCATGGACCTGCATGTGACCAGTGTCTTGAAGGTGCTTGAGACCTTTTCTGTTTCATCTCCTTGCTTGCCAAGACAGTGGATATAATGGAAACTTCAGCCTCTGTAGCAGCACTATGAGCCTTACTCATAATTTCTATATCTGGTGACATGGACTCTTGCACGGTTGACCCAGTAGCAGCATCCATTCATGTCACCATGCATTTGTGGATGACTGCACACTGATATGTGACCCCACAGTAGTTAGTAGCAGACTCTTGAACATTGTTCAACATGCTGCAGAAGCAGCCAGGCAGGAAGTTCAGATAACTTCTTCCCATCCTGAAATTCTTAATTGTTAATTTTCATCCCTTACTGGGGACTAATTCTCAATCAGAAATGTACTGTGGTATTCGTGATGGTGTTTGTTTTAACATAAGGGGAGAATGTTCCATTGGCTAAATTTACACACAGCTACTTATCTCACCCAGAGAATGCTATTTTTATTGAGGCATTAACCTATTTAAAATAAACAGGATAATGCATGGGTGGACATCATGCCCATGGGAATGTAATCTGATCATTTGTGCTTGAACTTAGACCAGTAGAATTTTATCCTCTTGATGTTCTGGCACCATCTGAACAACCTGAATTTACAAAAAGATTTATTGTAATCTTTCCCACCCACTATTCTCTGTGTGATTGTTTTCTAAATCAGAATAGAAAGTCTTTTCTGACTTAAATCAATCTTCAAATGCTTAAGCAGCAATGTGCAGACATTTCTCGAATTACCACACAATGAGTGCATCTGGAGATCAGATTAAGGTGGAAAGATTGCACTGCATCATGATGGCTTGTTGTATCAGGCATAACGCGAATGTAAAGTTGCTGTTCCACACTCTGCCTTTTAGGTATTTGTGAATAAACAGACATTCTGTGATAAAGTTGTCAGTTCCACACTATAAATGTGGAAAATATATATCACAAATTTGTGCTGTCGTAGCTGTCGTAAATACTTTGCATATTCCTATACTTGTCAAGCAAGAATCAGAAACCATTCCAACATGACTGGCACAGAATGTGAACGCAAAGGGCAAAATTTAATGCAGAGTTTGGTGGCAGGAGGCATTTAATCAAGCAGGAGGATGGCAGGTTGGGATCCCACCACCTTCCGACCTCTGCTCCTGTTAAGCAATGAAGGGTTGTTTGGCCAGCAGTTCTTGCCAGGTGGGACTTCCTCCTGCAGGGTCCTTGATGCAGGGTAAGGCCTGCCGCTGCCCAGTTAAGTACCAGATTGATGAATCTTCTCGAAAAAAAGGCAACACAAGGCTCTCAATGGCCCTCCAGCTGGTAGGCAAGACCCACGTGGCCTTTGTTAAATACTGCCCAACAGTTGTGAAGTATATTGTCATATTGATCGCTGGCATGAGGGAAACTGAGCATTTCAGAGGACTGTGGTTAATTTGGGTTTGGCCTTGGAGAGCTACACTTTTATTGCTTCCAATTTTGTTCATAACAGAATAAAATGATAGTGATTTGAATCTTAATATATGTGGCAAACAATATGACTGAAGATGCTGTAAAATATGAAGGCTTTCATGACCTTGCTGACCTAATTCATGACACTATTCCGATACGTTATCCCAAATGGGTATACCAGAAGAATTTGCTTGTGTAGACTTGTCAGCTATCTCCACAGATTCATCAAGTAATTTTACACATCACAGTTGCTTGTATGCAATAGCAGCTTCCTTACAACACAGAGTACAGTTTTGTCTGTTGCAGTACAATTGAATATTAAAGATATTGAAATAGTGCAGAAAAGGGCAACTACAATAACTGAGGGGACAGATGAAGATTTGAATTATGAGGAGCGTTTATGTAAATTGGGCATCTCCTCACTTGAGAGATGATCTGACTGCTGTATTTAGCATTATAAAGGGAGCAAATCATTTTGACCATGCTATGCTGTTTCATATTTTCCAGACCAAAACATTTACAGGACATGGCCTGCACTTGAATCAAGGTCAATTCAAACTTTAACTATATAGCACAAGCACTGAAGTGTAAATTTATCCTTTGCAGTGTATGGATGATAGTGATTCAACAGCCCATTTTACCTTAGTTTTGCAGCCTATTATTACAAGAGAAAAGTCAGATGGAAGGAAAACAAGCTGCCAATTGGTTATCTCACATTTTGCATTTACGCTGATGATGAATTTATGTTTCATTATTTTGGTGAACAAGTGGCAAATCTTTGGAACAGGCTCCCAGGAGACCCAGTCGAAGCAGTTAGTGTTGATTCTGAGCCTCTGATGTTTGTAGTGTTTTCTGCCAGTTCTCCAGGACGCTGATGATGTTTGTCTGTCCAAGCCCCTCCCAGTGTTGAGATCATTCTTCCAAGGGTCGTGAAAACAGGACACATCTATCTGCTCCATTGTTCCCTATCAATAGTAACCTTTGCAACCACCAAGGTCAAACTGCCCTCATTGTAGGGGCCTGCTGAGTATGCAGTCTGGATTCGCTTCTCATTTTCTTCTTGCTGTAGACTGAACTGCAACCTTGGCTTTTCATAGTTCTGACCCTTGGGAGGCTGGCTATTTCCCATGATGTTTTGAGGAAGTCTTGCTGTTAGCCATGTGGCTACAGGTAGATGAAAAATTTGGGATGTGACACTTGGTAAGTATAGCAAGGTTGGGAGGAACAGTTAACAATGGGACTATGATTCCCAAAGTTTCCCAACACTCGGTGTTTCTTCACATTTTGATTGAGTCTATAGATTAATTGACAGAGTCTGATTGCCTTAATTAGTTATCAACCCCATTATTAGCATATCATGTGACTACCAAAATGGTTGATGCAATGTTACGACCACAGTTCATGTTAACGCTAGGCAAGCCAGATCTCAAATTGAAATCCATCTCAGCTGATCGTGATTGTTTTTATGGTATTGTAGAAACAAGCAGGGTTAGCTACTGACCATAAAAGCACAGAACTTCAGTGATAACTTTTAAAATTCGAAGAATTAAAACTTTTTATTCAAAGAAAAGATAAAACTTAAACACACAAGATGAAAGATACACTGTTAGAAAAATCTTACAGAACAATCCTCAACATGCTTCATCAGATGTACACAAAACCATCATCTCTGACAAAAAAAGCCTTTATAGATTTTTAACCATAAAATCTAGGAAATACTATCTAAACTGAGAAATTGCTTTTGTTTTAAACAGAAGTACAATCCACAATTTGACAGAATAAATGCACGCTGAAGTGGTTTTCAAAAGTGAGACTCAAAACCAACTGTTTCTGAGGACAAATATTTTCCTGGTCCCAAACCTGAGTTTCTTTTCTTCGATGAACAGATTTTCACAGCTTTTCCATCACACTCCAAACTCACAAGAGATGGCTTTCAGCCAGGCTTCCCTCACAGCATCTCCCAACAGCTGAAGCCCTGTGGTTATGAATATCCTTTTCACCAATTTCATCTTATGTCTCCATTGTGTTCAGATATCTCTTTGAAAAACCAGATCCCCGTATCATAAAACCTTTAATGTTTCCAATTCACCACTATTTTTGGGTCAATAACATTTTAAAAACACCCGCTCCTGTTTAATCGGGAATCTCCTGTACAATGCAAATGTTCATTGTCACCTTTGAAACTTATTTGAAATGCAATAGCTACGCATCAATTTCAACACTTATCCCCAAATGCAAATTTCAGATATATTCAGTTTACTTGCAAGTTAAAACCCACTATAAGGCCTCATTATAAAATGCAAGAACTTAACAGCTTTAGGCTTTTATCCCATAGACTCTGCAGACAATCTAACTCTAACAACCTCTTCTTTGATTAACACAGACACAGCTTTACCCTTCCCTATACAGAATATATACATAAGTACAAAAATATACACGTTATCACACAAGCTAAATAGACCATGACCTTTTATCATCTAGTAATTTCTATTTACTATGACACTATGGTGCCTACTGCAGTCCAGCCTGACTATTTCAATTGTATGCTATACTCGAGATACTACTGATTTCTAAAAGTCGCAACACTTTTCCAAATTGTTAATAAAAAAAGACTCTTTCAACTGAACAAAATTATCAGAGTTGAACCTTTTCACTCCCCTAGCAACTCCCCTAGTCCAGCATATATTGCCCAAATCTAGTTGTCCTTGAGAAAGCAGTGGTGAGCTGCCTTCTTGAACTGCTGCAGTCCCTGAGGTGTAGGCACACCAACTGCTGTTAGGGAGGGAGTTCCAAGATTTTGACCCAGCTTCACAGAAGAAATGGCAATATATTTCTAAATGAGGATGTTGAGTGACTTGAACGGGAACCTCCAGGTGGTGGTATTCCCTGGTATCTGCTGCCCTTATCCCCAAATGCAAATATGCACTTCCATATTGTAGTGGTTGTGGATTTGGAAGGTGCTACCGAAGGAGCCTTGGTGAGCTGTAGATACACTGCAGCAAAGATGTTCAGGTTAGGTGCATTGTCCATGCTAAATTTCCCCTTAGTGTCCAGAGGTGCGTAGGTTAGTGGGATTAGCAGGGTAAATATGTAGGGTTGTGGGGATAGAGCCAAGGTGGGATTGTTGTCGGTGCAGACTCAATGGGCTGAATGGCCTCCTTCTGCACTGTAGGGATTCTATGTTTCTACACTGCTGCTACATGCATCGGTGATGGAGGAAGTGAATGTTTAAAGTGGTGGATGGGGTGCCAATCAAACATGCTACTTTGTCCTGGATGGTGTTAAACTTGTTGAGTGTTGTTGGAGCTGCACTCATCCAGGCAAATGGAAAGTATTCCATCACACCCCTGACTTGTGCAACGTAGTTGGTGAACAAGTTTTGGGGACTCAGGATGTGAGTTACTTGCTGAAGGATTCCTCGCCCTTGACCTACTCTTGTAGCCACAGTATTTATAAAACTAGTCACTAAGGGACTCAATGGTATTATCGATGGACAAGTGATCCAGAGACCCAGGGATAATAATGGTGGGACAGATAATTTGTATCTTCTATTTCATGATCTGACTCAGATGGCTGTCGGTATAAACTCTGAGGAATCACATTCAATCAAGTTGTTGAGGCTGAACTGATAGTGATCATGTGGGGTTGACTGTGAAAACAGCTAACAAAGCTTGGCCAAGATCAGTGTGAAAAGCACAGCAGCAGGAATAGTGGCAGTCAACAGGAAAATCATTACTACAGGCAGTGTTAAGAGATGACAGAAATGAAACCAAGCATCTCACGAAAAAAGTCTGATGAATTGTTGTGTTCGGGTATATTTGAGAACAGACTTCACCTTTCTGTTTCAGAGACTATAAGATTAGAGTTCCTCATGGGTGATGCGTGTTATCTGTTCTTAAGACCCAAAGATAGTACAACAGTAAAGTTAAATGCATTCTAACATGAAGGATATATTGGAGCTGAAGGCACAGTATCAGGGAATTGCATTAATGCTGACCATTAATTCAAGTATTGACAACACATACAAATAATTTACAGAAACATGTTCAAATATGTTAGTCATCACAAGAATATGCCTGGATTTAATTTATTTAAAAAAGACTTATTTATACCACACTGTAACTGACTGATTTGCAGGAGTGTGTTTACTGGGATAACAAATCCTTGTAAAATATGACAGCTGACATCTTTTGGGGCTTACCAATGCTCATGGCATCAAAACCATGGGTTTGTTCAACAATTCAGCTTAATATTAAGATTGCACATTTATATTCTTAAGCTTACTCCACTTACATTTATGTTTAGTATTATTCATGACTCCACCAACTGCAAGAGTCTGCTAGTTGTAATAAATGCTTAGTAATAATACTTGGCACAGTTATCTTTTATATCGTAAAGTGTTTGTAACAAATAACAGGGAGAGTGTTATGTATGGTCTGTGTTGTTTATATTTCTTTGTGACCAAGTATATTAGCTTAGTTCTGTCGTATATTGTAAACTGTTCTTTAAATTTATAGGATGTGGTTGGGAACATTGGACAACTGCAGCATTAAATTACTGGTAGAATTCCAGACATTGAATGAAAAGTCCCAATTTGAGAAGTTCTCCCAATGGCATAAATCTTTCTGATGTCAGGTGTAAAGTTTGGACTGGAGGTCACTTTGGGGGTGGAAATAAGACTGTACCACAGGTGGCCATAAAGCTCATTTGAATAATTCAAATATTAAGATCTGCGCCAGTTTATGTTTTGAGATGTGAAGCAAGACTCTACCCACAATGTAGGAACTATTCTGCTCAAGGAGGCTTTCTGTAGGAAACAACAGGTTACAACAAAATGAAGGTTGATCGTTAACTCGGCTCCTGTGATAAGTCTTCGGAGGCAGAAGTCCCTTCACCAAAATCGATTTACATTCCAACAGCAGTACACAGACTGCTATCAGTCAGCAACCTACCTTTGGGAGTGCCAGAAGAACTGACACTTCCGGTTAAATACAAGGAAAAGACTCCTGATTGGCCCATCAATTGACTCATGGTACCTCATGATAGACTGGTACGAAAGGTGAAGTCACACAGGATTGGGGGAGAGCTGGCTAGATGGATACAGAACTGGCTTGGCCATAGGGGACAGAGGGTCGCAGTGGAGGGGTGCTTTTCTGAATGGAAGGCTGTGACTAGTTCTGGGACCTTTGTTGTTCGTGGTATATGTAGATGATTTGGAGGAAAATGTAGCTGGTCTGATTAGTAAGTTCGCGGATGACACAGGGATTGGTGGCGTTGTGGATCATGAAGAGGATTGTCAGAGGATACAGCAAGATATTGACCGATTGGAGACTTGGGCGGAGAAATGGCAGATGGAGTTTAATCCGGACAAGTGTGAGATAATGCATTTTGGAAGCTCCAATGCATGTAGAAATGAGACAGTAAATGGTAGAACCCTTAGGAGTATTGACAGGCAGAGAGATCTGAGCGTGCATACCAATCGATCACTGAAAGTGGCAATGCAGGTGGATAAGGTAATCAAGAAGGCATATGGCATGCTTGCCTTCATCTGTCGGGACATTGAGTATTGAAGTTGGTAGATCATGTTGCAGCTGCATGGAACCTTGGTTGGGCCTCATTTGGAATCTTGTGTTCAATTCTGGTCGCCACACTACCAGAAGGATGTGGATGCTTTGGAGAGGATACAGAAGAAGTTCACCAGGATGTTGCCTGGTCTGGAGGGTATTAGCTATGAGGAGAGGTTGGATAAACTCGGTTTGTTCTCACTGGAATGACAGAGGTTGAGGGGTGACCTGATAGAGGTCGACAAGATTGAGTGACATGGACAGAGTGGACAGTCATATGCTCTTTCCTGGGGTAGAAAAGTCATGTGCTTGGGAATATAGGTTTAAGGTGAGTGGGGAAACGTTTATAGGAGATGTGCGAGGCAAGTTTTTTACACAGAGGGTGGTGAATATCTGGAACGCGTTGCTGGGGCTTACCAATGCTCGCAGCATCAAAAACCATGAGTTTGTTCAACAATTCAGCTTAATATTCAGCTTGCACGTTTATATTCTTAAGCTTGCTCCAGGGAGCAGGTACGATAGCGGCACTTAAGGGGCACCTAGACAAATACATGAATAGAATGGAATTGGAGGATATGGACTTCATTAGTACATACAGTTTTAGTTTAGGCAGGCATCATGATTGACGCAGGCTTGGAGGGCCGAAGGGCCTGTTCCTGTGCTGTACTTTTCTTTGTTCTTTGTTATTTGACTTCTTAATCAGGAAATGCATATTTCAATAGGCCAGCCTCAATGGCCTGATTGAAGTCATTTCAGCCCCCCTGCCAGAAACAGGGGTCATGATGTGGAGATGCCAGCGTTGAACTGGGGTAAACACAGTAAGAAGTTTAACAACACCAGATTAAAGTCCAACAGGTTTATTTGGTAGCAAAAGCCACACAAGCTTTTGGAGCTCCAAGCCCCTTCTTCAGGTGAGTGGGAATTCTGTTCACAAACAGGGCATATAAAGACAGAGACTCAATTTACATGAATAATGGTTGGAATGCGACTACTTACAGCTAATCAAGTCTTTAAGAAACAAAACAATGTGAGTGGAGAGAGCATCAAGACAGGCTTGACCAGGCAATAGGACATCACCAGGCAAGACTGTTCTCTTCCTGTTGGGGAGCACTTCAGCGGTCACGGGCATTCGGCCTCTGATATTCGGGTAAGCGTTCTCCAAGGCGGCCTTCGCGACACACGACGGCGCAGAGTCGCTGAGCAGAAACTGATAGCCAAGTTCCGCACACACGAGGACGGCCTCAACCGGGATATTGGGTTCATGTCACACTGTCTGTAACTCCCACAGTTGCCTGGACCTGCCGAGTTTCACTGGCTGTCTTGTCTGGAGACAATACACATCTTTTTAGCCTGTCTTGATGCTCTCTCCACTCACATTGTTTTGTTTCTTAAAGACTTGATTAGCTGTAAGTATTCGCATTCCAACCATTATTCATGTAAATTGAGTCTCTGTCTTTATATGCCCTGTTTGTGAACAGAATTCCCACTCACCTGAAGAAGGGGCTTGGAGCTCCGAAAGCTTGTGTGGCTTTTGCTACCAAATAAACCTGTTGGACTTTAACCTGGTGTTGTTAAACTTCTTACTGAGAAACAGGGGTGCCAGCAGAGTTAAAATCTCTTAAAATAAAATGTGTCACATCAAACCCTGATGCAACTCCAAGGATCAGCTGGGCACCATACACATGCAACCTTGTTGAACAGATTGGCAAAGAGGATGATGCTCCAAAAATGAAATGAAGTAATTATTTTTAGGGGGGGCCAAGAGGACTGGGAATCTCATGGGTTTCTGCTATCCTGGGGTGGAGTTCTCCCATGCTGTCGCCGCTGGGTTCAATGGTGGACAGAGGGGGGAATTCGGCAGGAGGCCAAAAATCAGTTTTATGCTGGCATGAATTTCCTGCCGAATCTTCCGCTGGTGCCTGTCATGGCAGATCAGGAAAGATCAGTGAAACTGATTTGCATCATGCTAATGGGATGCAGCTGAAGGCCTGATGGAAATTTTCCTCACCCCGCCCTGTTCTCTTTGATCCCAGCATTAAAGCACGCTGATCCAGACCACATCTGGAACAACATGATGTGCAGAATTTGAGATTTCCTGAAGAATGTCTAGGATTGCCCCAGAACGTGGCATGAAGGCTGTCAGCAACCTTGGAGCCTAAAATATCACAGCAGTGGTCAGGGGAACAATCATCAAGTGGATCTTCCAGCTTCAGTGTCACTGAGAAGGTCTATCTTCCAGCCTAGGCCAGTTCCTGGAAAGCCACCATCTTTCTTCAGGAGACCCATCTTCTTTCTTCATCGATGGGTCAGTGATGTTGGGCACCTTTTTAATATGGCAGCTAGATATGATGGTGAGATACGTGCAATCCAGCCCACCACACCATGGGATACGGTGCTAAACCCTTGGATGCATTATTAATGAGATTGGCACTGGAAGATAAGGTGTGGTTTCCCACCAGCCTTTGCAGCGGGAAACATTCCCTCTGCCTGCTTCCACCTCGCCATGGGACTTTGTCCCAGATGGAGAATTCTTCCCTGGGCAATGCTTCTCTCCAAGCATGTGCCACCATTACCACCACCAAACCCTGCCCCTAAACCCCCTCACCAGCATCTCACCATTCTCACCATCAACCTCCGTCCCTAACCCCGTCACTAATATCTCACATTACCACTACCCACCCCTCCCCATCGGAAGGATCGGGCAGACTTTCCACTGTCCTTCCATTTCACACCTGGAATGAGTTCTGCCTCAGTGTGATTTTTGCGTTATATTTTGCTCGTGTGGGTTGATATTGCTGTTTATTTGGACTACCTTCTTCACTTCACAACACTATTGTTCTTTACTGAAGCTCACTATTGTCATTTCAACCAAATTATACAACCTCATTGTTTTTAATAGAGGCTCCAAGGTTGAATGTAATTTTAAAAATCTGAAAGTGAACGTTCAAGTCCTAGATTGTCTTAGTAAGCCCAACTGGTTCACAAATGATTTTGGAAAGGAAATCTTGTCTTGCCTATCTGAGACTCCAGTCCTGCACAAATGTAGATAGATGACTTTTAGCACTCCCTTGAACTGGCCAAGCAAGATATTCCATTGTACAAAACATGTGCAATTACTGGGAGAGAGGGAGGATGGGTGGGAGGGAGAGGTGGGAGTGTGGGTGGGACAGAGAGAGAGAGGTGGGCGTGTGGGTGGGACAGCGAGAGAGAGGTGGGCGTGTGGATGGGACAGAGAGGAAGAGGTGGGAGTGTGGGTGGGACGGGGGGAGAGGTGGGAGTGAGGACGGGAGAGGGAGGGAGAGGTGTAAGTGCAAATGGAAGAGAGAGTGGTGAAAGTGTGGATGTCTATTTGAGAGAGGTGGGTGTGTATGTGAGAGAGAAAGAGGCAGGTGTGTGAAAGAGAAGGAGGCAGTGTGTGTGCGAGAGAGAGAGAGACGGGGGTGTGCGTGAGAGAGGGGGAGGCGGGGTGTGTGTGTGAAAGAGAGAGAGAAAGGCGGAGTGTGCGAGAGAGAGAGAGCAGGGTGTGTGTGTGTGTGAGAGAGAGAGAGCGAGGCAGGGTGTGTGTGTGAAAGAGAGAGAGTCGGTGTGTGTGTGAGAGAGAGAGAAAGGCGGAGTGTGTGTGAGAGAGAGAGGCAGGTGTGTGTGTGAAAGAAAGAGGTGGATGTGTGTGAGCTGGGAGTGTGTATGTGTGTAAGTGAGAGAGTGCATGTGAATGAAAGAGCGAATGAATATTTTTTTTGCACATTTCTTTTGGGTTTGAGTCTTTGTGACTGTGTGTGTTTGTGTGCATGTCTATATCAGAATCCATCTCTCCAGCAACACTCCTAATATTAAACAAATTTGTAAGCAAAAGGAGCAGCATCACTCCTCTCGTTAATAATCACAAAAATGAGATAAAATCTAGTTAGAAAACATTTTAATGATCACAAATATATACGTACAAAAATAGAAAAGTTTTAAAACTGTTTTTGAACATTTGTACCTATTACACAAAACAACCAATTTTCTGTGGTTTAACCCTTCAACATAATAAGAATGTTTCTCAGGAATTCCATCCCTACTGTTGGGAGGTTAAAGGGTTCTGTGGCTGGAAAGGTTTGGGATACCCCATGTCCGAGGAAATCTAACTTTGCTGCTTCCTCTTCGCGATGATGTGATAATGGTATTAAATGTTCCAGATGATGTACAGGCAACATCTGGGACATAGCCCTTTCAATGGAAGTGAAAGTTGCTGCAGCATGATGCATTCATGCTGCCAAATCTTTTGGAAGGAAATGTGTGCTACATCAAATAACCTGCAGGTGATCATCTGTTTTATGTTCTTTAGCTTCACTTCTACATGCTGTCAAAACTTGGTGCAGTGCAAAAGAACAATAGCTGCTGACAATGCTTCAGACCATGCCACACACATGGCCCAAGAGTTCCTAACTTAGGCTTATTTCACGTATACAAGTGAGAAGTATGTTTACCCACATGTTTCTCTTGATGCCTGTAGCCAGTTGTAGCCAGGCACAACTGTAGCCTGACTACAACTAAAAACTAAAGTATCTGGCGATTACTTTAATTCTGTCAGTGGCTGCCTTCCAGATAGATTTTATTTAAGCTTATTGTGGCAGTAGCCTTCTGACCTAAGTAGGCCATAAGAGTTCTTCTTTAATTAGTTAAACACAACTCAGTGTGTTCTCCTAATGCAAGTTTATTATTCAGACACAGCAGCAATTAATCCAGTTACGCAATAAAGTCATACCCGCCTGGTTTCCTGCAGATTTAAGGTTGATTTCTGTAGCTGGGCTTCTGACTGTCCTGATGTGGAGATGCCGGTGTTGGACTGGGGTAAACACAGTAAGGAGTCTAACAACACCAGGTTAAAGTCCAACAGGTTTAAACATGGTGTTGTTAGACTCCTTACTGTTCTGACTGTCCTGACAGTTAAACCTCCTAATGGGAGTCCCCTCACAATGCCCAGAAGATATACTGACATAACATTCCTTCTCACCAAACCTCCAGGCGCCAACTGAATGATCATCTTGGTAGTTTGATTGTTAATCAACTTTACCCAATGTCTCCTATTTGTGATACAAAGGTACAGGAGATGCCCGGGACTTCCCAGATAAATAATGCAAAGACTGGCTGGCTGAAAGGAAATCCCATTATTTCAAGCTAACTGCCAATGTTCACACAAATCCTTATCAGATGCAATTAACTTTGATGGAGCGCAAGGAAAATTCTAACATAACCTTCTTCTTTGATCCACCTCTTGAGCGAGATCTTCAACTCTTTAGCATCAGTGGGAGCACTGCTGGCTTGCCTATCCCCATAATGCAACTGCAAGGCCAGAATTCTCCCAAAAACATTCTAAGTGTCAAATTTGTGTGAAAACTGGAATAATTCATGCTGGTTTTTTTCAGCGTGACTTTCAAAATGAATCTCCTACATTCTGTGTACTGCAGAGATCACCAGTATGTATGTCATTAAATATCAGGGGGAGGGCCTATTCCCACTGTAGAAGCCTGCAGCATAGCCCTGCACTGCTGGCCTCCCATTTGCTGGCCAGCTCGATCGCTCCCCCACGGCTTGATCGCTGTCCCCTCGATCATTCATGGGCCAGCCCCAAACCTCCCCCCGCCCCTTCATGGCCCAACCCAATCTCCAGCCCCCTCCCCCTTCCTGAAACCCCCAGCAGACTTCCCCCCCCCCCACTCCCGCAACCCGCCCTGATCGCTGGCCTCCCTCCTTTCCCCACCAATCCTGTCTGTAGAGTGGCAGTGGGAACCCCCCACCCCCCCACCACTGTCCCTCTGGCCCCTCCCCCTTGGCACTGCCCCATGCCTGATGGGCAGTGCCAAGGTGCCCCCTGGGCATTAGCACTTTTCCCCTTGGGCGGTGCCAAGGTGCCAATGCCCAGCGGGCATACCCCCCTCCCCTGCCCCCCCCTGCTGCCTGACCCTCTGAGGGACCCGATTGCCCCCCCTTCACTCCAGTGGGTTTGGGCCGCTAGTTCCCTATTAGTAGGGAGCTACTATAATCCCCACTGGAGTGAACCACTCTGGCAGAGGGGAGATGCTACCGGGCCTAGAGACTTCTGTCCCGGGTCCGCTAATAACATTTAAATTATATTGAAATGACCATTTAAATGGTCTTGGCGCCTCCCCACCGATTTCTGGCATGGAGCAACGCCGCTGGAAATCCGGCGCTGGGAGACGCTATTGGGGCAAGAACACATGCGCGAATCATCCAATGCGAGAATCTTCCGGCCTGCTGCATGAAAAAACTAGCACAGTGGGATGGGAGAATCGTCGCCCCTCCCTCCACCACCCCCCACCCCCCACCCCCCCGCCACATCTTGCGTTTAATGTTCTGCTGCCACTACAGTTTTCCTTTTAATGGTAAACTGCAACCCTTGAACGGTCCTTTTGAGAGCTGCTGCGTTTCCAAACTTTACATTCCACAGCCAACTGTGCAATAGGTCAAACTTTTTGGGTAAGCCCTTCATGTGCCAGTAACCTATTCAAATCGGTGAAGGATCCCTGTCACAAAATTCAATGCTCTGAGCTGCTGGCACGGTCAACCCTGCACCACAGGCCAAATCTTTCGAAGAGTTGAGAGCATCTGTATTAGTTTGAAAAATGATGACCTGTAACTGAGCACAAATGAGTCAGCTCGAGATCCTTTATTGGATTTAATTTAGCTAAACCCCACAGCTGTAACACTAGAATACCACAGGAGTTGTGGCGAATGTTTGGCAACCTGCTCTATATTTCCTAGACACCTACTTCTGTTCTGATACAGAGGCCAAACAAGTTAGGAAGTCGAAGGCACTAAGGGAATCAAGATCTAACTTGAACCCAAACACTGCCAATCGTCTCTCAGTGAATGTTTTACTCACACTTACAAAGGATATGCTTTTGGATCTCTGGCTAATGCAGCAGAAATATTGGAACTTCTCATTCCTATTAATTTGTGTCCAGTGGATGGTGGCTTTAAGAACAGATGAACACTCTACTTTTTGTAATGTGGCAGACTTGACTTGAAACTTTGGATGTGTATCTGTGGAGGATTGGCAACACACGTAAATTGTGTCCTTATCTGCAGCTTTGCAGACAGAAAGCGTCGTCTCAAGTGAAACAGGGTCAAAAGGCAGGAAATCAAATGGACCAGCTCGTCTAAGTGCAATTCAGTCCACATTTTAAAATTGTAATGTGTATTTATTTTTATATAATGCTTTTGATTTCACATAATTTGTAGTGAAGTAACTAAACTTACGGAAGTTTGGAATCAAAGAAGCAGAGTTGATTGGGCCATGGGGTTTTCTTCAGTACAGCTTGAGAAACTGGGTGAAGCTGAGCCAGAGTGTGACAGGTTGACATTGGGAATTTCCATTATAAGTGTGGACAGAAGAAGTTAAACTGGATGCAGATGGAATCAAATGCAAAATTCAGAATTCCCAGTAAATAATCTGTGGAGTGGTGTTAATGGTGGGGTAAATGTTGACCGCAGACCCCTTGGTGAGCCACTTAGCACAGTTGGCTAGATGGCCGATGTGGATCAGATTGGTGGAAACAGCAATGGGGCCACCAAGGTTTACCAGGCAGTCTCCCCACCACAATGAAGGGCACAATTGCTGCTGGTAAAAGGCCATTGGCGACAGAGTGGACCCTGGGCAGAATCACATTGTCCTGCACCTTCCTTAGCTGCTGCTGGTAAAATGCCATGATGGCAGGAATGTGACAGGCACTCCAACCACCCCCCCCCCCACCCCCCCAATTGCTGACCATTCCTCACCATTTACCCGCCAACCCCCGCACCTCCCTCTGCTCCTCCGACCCCCAGCCAGTCTCTGGAGGCCTGGTGCAGGGTGTCAACTCACTCACATCATCTAAACAACATTACATCCAGTCTGCCAACTCACAGACTCTAAACTCATTACATAATTCATTGCAGCTTCAATATAAATGTGTCCCACCTCTTCGTTTATGGCCTTAGAACTTACCACTTGGTCATCAGTTCAATTACAATGGTAAGTTCAATTCAACCTGATATGGCCCGGATGATCTCAATTCAAAACCCTACATTATATTTTCAAAGGTACTTTTAATAGTATTGTATAAATTATATCCAAGGCTTTCTATATATATTTATGTAAATATACCTGTTGGCATCTGTAGAAAGATACTTTGTGTACATACACGTGATTTTTAGCAATTGTGAAATATTACTTTTCGAACAATGCTTTGAGTTTACTTTATTTCCATAGTGAAACTCCCAATGACAATGATGGTCAAACTGTTCCCATTGTTAACTGAAGAGGAAAAATGTTTGGATTTCATGGAAATCATTGTCTTATTGTGTTGTGGTACACAATGATTAATTGCACTGCATCTTAGAAATGGAATGCTAATGTATCAAATGAAGCATTTTGCTTTCTCGAGTGAATAACTGGAATCCAGAGAAAGCAGAACACATGACAGGATATCACAATGATGACATAATTCAGAGAAACTACATTGTCTTTAAAAATACCCATCAGCTAAACCGAATTGTAGAAAAACATCGGCCTCGTTAATAGCCATTTTCCTTGATTTCTTTCCCAATTTGGATAGAGTTGATTTTTGTCAAACAGCAGAATGATTTTTCCTCCAGAGCTTTCATCGCTCTATAATCAAACAAATATTAAGGTCGTGAATGTCTTCATTCTGTCATTAACCCTGCAAAACCAATCACGTTAGTGCCATCTTGTGGCAAAGGATTCCACGCTCCCACTGTGGGATGAAATGTCTCCCACTGCCTCCTTCCTCACTTCCTTTGTGACCAATTTCTCTACTAAATCAAGATTGTAAGATGATATTAAAATATATGTTGTTCAAATATAGTCCATGTTTTTCAATGCAGAAGAAATACTTGTGATTGTAACCAAATTAATTGACTTTAAATGAGCAGTATTCAACTGTGTTTATCCATTTGCATTTGTGCACACATTTGCTAATTAAGCTAAGGTGTTTAATGTCAGAGATGAAAGGATGATCAGGGGTTGTTGCTGCTGCAATAGCATTTAATGTCCTGCAGTGTAAAAGATGAGACAAAATTAGACAAATTGAAGATGTAGTACAACACATTCCTCCATGCTTAGCATTGGAAAGTAATGTGCAGAGATGTTTCCACAGTTGGGTTTGACATTGTAAGAAAAACACATCCAGCTTTGTTAAGTAGAGTGCATTCTGATTTTCCCAGACAGGGAACCAAGAGAATTCGGGATACCAGAAAGGTACCAGGAGTTTTCAAACTTCAACATTAAAAAAAAAGTGCAGACTTGAAAAATATTTAGGGGTCGGTGGCAGTATCGCTAGACTATTAATCCAGAAGCTCAGCTAATGTTCTGGGGACATGGGCTCGAATCCCGCCACGGCAGATGGAGGGATTTGAATTCAATAAAAATGCCTGGAATTAAGAATCTACCGATAACCATGAAACTATTGTCAAATGTCGGAAGAACTCATCTCATTCACTTATGTCCTGTAGGGGAGGAAATCTGCCGCCCTTACCTGGTCTGGCCTACATGTGACTCCAGATGTACAGTAATGTGGATTACTTTCAATTGCCCTTGAATGGCAATTCAAGATGGGCAATAAATGCTGGAAAGCCAGTGACGCCCACTTTCTTGAATAGCACCCTCTGGCAACACAATCCATACTCCACTTCAGGAAAAAATTTCTCCCAAATACAGTTTTAATTGAACTTCTTTGTGCATCTTTCTTTTCTTGTGCTCTAACAGAATTCTTATTTTGTGTTATCCCATTTTGTTTTCTCGACTGTATCCCTTCTGAATATTCTGTAATCAAAATTGTTCAACTTCTGCCCCAACATTGCAGTTAATCTAGTATATCCTATCCCCTGTAGTAGTTTGTGCCTCCAACTCATCCATGTTATTTCATCAACTGGATGATTCTACCATGGATGGGTGAACCATTCTGCCACATTACCACTCAGGAGGTAAAGTTGAAAATGATTCCTGCTGTCTTTGTAAGACTTAGAATTCCATTTATCATCTCCTTATTTTTCAAGGTTATTATTTACCATGCCGAAACAATCTTGAACTTGAAATGTCAAGAGCAATGAATTGGGAAAGGCATTATGAAAACACAGTAGGGGGAGAAAACAATTCATGCATAGAGGCAGATCTGATTTTTTTTTGTTCCAGTACCTCCAACAATAAAAGGTTCTGTCATAGCGCAAAGTAGAAAGAATTCTTGTAAATCTGATATACGCTGCCTTTGAGGGGACTATGCCAATCCTGAAAATGAGGAATACTGCTGTTTAGATTCTCAAGTCTTGCAGGAATGTTGTTATAATGTCATTAGGACCTGGTTGCTGTGAGCATTGGTTTGGCACCTTGCCATCAAGTGCATTTAATTTTTACAATTCCTTTTGTGTTATTTTTTGCTGCTCATTAAGATGCAGGGTATCGGTGCAGGGAAATTAAGTACTCAGTGTCAACATTAAGCATTTCAAGGTCAGGTATCAAGTAAAGTTCCCTCAGCAATGTACCTCTGGTTCAACTGAAAAGGGCCTCCATGCACTGGCCTCCTTGAGTGAGGTTGCCAAATCATTGCCCATTAATGCCCCAATCTTGGCAGTTTGGTGCTGTGGCTCCCTGTCCCAATTGCCCTCATTTGGCCCATATCCCTCTGTACCCATCTTACCCATGTAACTGTCTAAATGGTTTTTGAAGGACAAAATTGTACCTGCCTCTACTACTACCTCTGGCAGCTTGTTCCAGACACTCACCACCCTCTGTGTGAAAAAATTGCCCCTCTGGACCCTTTTGTATCTCTCCCCTCTCACCTTAAACCTATGCCCTCTCGATTTAGACTCCCCTACCTTTGGGAAAAGATATTGACTCTCCAGCTGATCTATGCCCCTCATTATTTTATAGACCTCTATAGGATCACCCCTCAGCCCTCTACGCTCCAGAGAAAAAAGTCCCAGTCTATCCAGCCTCTCCTCATAACTCAAACCATCAAGTCCCAGTTGTATCCTTGTAAATCTTTTCTGCACTTTTCTGATGGGTTGAACTCTTTTGATATTGGAATCTTACAACTAAAAATATTTTGCTTTCATGTTATTTGGGGAGGCAGGTCCAATACCTCACTTATTCTTAAACAGATTTCTTAAAATGTGGTAGGGCATAGCATATCCTGAACTGAGCAGTACTCTTTGTCGCAGGAGTCAGAATGATGTCAAAAGCATTGTTTGGATCCCATCTAAATGTGGGACTTGCAATAAAAAGAAAATGAGGAATGGTGAACACAAACACATTGCAGCTCAAGATGGCGTCGGAGCATGGTGACTTCTTGCAAGCTGTCCCTAGCATAGCCTCTAATTCTATTTTTTAATCTCTTTCAATACTTTAAAAAATCTAACTCTTTTAACTCTCTAGCGCTATTATTGTAACACTACATTCTGCACCCTGTCCTTTCCTTCTCTATGAACAATATGCTTTGTATAGCGCGCAAGAGACAATATTTTCCACTGTATATTAATGCATGTGACAATAATAAATCAAATCGAATTGGCTTATAGAAAGTCGGCCGTTCAGGCCCTCTGGCCTACTCTACCATTTGAGCAATTGACTTGTATCTCAATTCCACTCTCCATCTTTGACCAATATCCCTTGAAACCCTTACCTAACAACAATCTATCACTCTTGGTCCTGAAAGTTTCAATTACCCCAGCAGCCACAACCTTCCGATTATCCATTGCAGAACCCACACAGAATATGGCGAGCTCACAGGGTGTTCAGATCACGTTTATATTTCCTGTCATTAGATCAACTCCAAATCATTAATATTTTAATTTTCTGTTCTGCTACTGTGCATGCATGGATACAAAATACAATAGAGCTATTTGATCTATATAGTTGTACACCAAGATATCCCCAGGGTATTTCATTAGAACATATCAAAAACTCAGGTGCCTTTGACATTTATTAAATCAATTGTGATACACTTTGACCTGTTTTATTTTTCACTGAGCCTTTGTTTCTGTAAGTGACAAAGATAAATTAAAATGTTTCAAGCAACAGTAGATTCCAGTTTTAAATGCCAATTCATCAGAAGCTTGTGAATTGCAAAAGTGGGTCAGGTGAAATATAATAATAAAACAATTATGCCATTTTTGCTTTTCAGACCTTTATAATAATTCTACTTTACTATATGAATATAAAGGCAATTAAAAAAGAAATATTGTAAATATAATATTAAGCTCTTGTAATGTCATGTAGGTCTTATGTCACAATGGTAGCATTCCTACCTCTGAAGCAGAGCACTAGGTTTGATTCCGGTTCCGAGACTTGATGGCCATGGTAGGTGTGTTCATAACGTGGGCAACAGATTGAATATCAACCTGCAAATCCTTCCAATACATGCAAATGGCTGGTGATAAGACCAGGAGAATTTCCCGGTCAGCCAGAACCTGCAGAAGGCAACAGCAAAAAAATACAGTACTTTGCCAAGCATAACCATGAACCAACACGTGGAAGTCCACAGTCACCAATGTCAATGGTACCTGAAGAGTGAGAGAGCGAGTGTCAGAATGCAATGCAATATTTGATGTATTTTGCTTCACAACAAGAAAAATGAGTTTCTATGCATAACAGTTGATTTTCTTTTCATGATCATCTTTTGCTCCCTTCCTCACTTACAGCACATCTCAGATACACGGGCCTATATCACCCTGTGGTGGGTGAGATGGATAATTTGATGGACCACAAAAGGTTTGTTCACTTAGGGTGGGAATTTCTGGGACTGGAAAATCCTGCCCAGGGTGTAGATTACCACTGCACCAAGGCCATGGGCGTCAAACATTATTCATGTTAAGTGAATCTTGCACACACATCGTGTTGGAAGAGGCAGTAGATGTGAGAAGGGGTTGTTTTAAATATTTTTAAACTATGTCTTTCCCTTTTTGTGTATCCACCAATAACTATTCCAGCAAGATTTCCATTTTTCTATTGAAGAATAGAAAAGCTTCAGCATTCGTCTATGCGTTAGGCGATTCCTCCTGATGCTAATATATAATGTCAGCGCATTAATGTGAAAGTACAGCAGAAATGGACTTGAATTACCTTTTAAATGTAGATACTCAACAAAAGAATATCAGTCAAATGGTATCTTCAAATGCAACCTTTAACAAACCAATTTTGAATGTTGTAATCTTCACAGACTGATTTCACAGATAAGGGCTGGGATTTTCAGCCCTCTCATGGCAGGATCACCACGGGAGATTTGATGACAAAGCCAAAAGTCCATTGACCCTCTCAACCTAGGCATTGGCAGTTTTGTTTTATGGGGGATGGGTCCATTCTATATCTTGTAAGATGTGCATCTAAGATTGTGCAGCAAAAACAGAAAATGCTGGAAAATCTCAGCAGATCTGACAGCATCTGTGGAGATTGAATAGAGCCAATGTTTCGAGCCTGAATTGTACATCCTGGTTTGTCCCTACAGATCTCTTTCATCGCTGTGAGCAACTTTTTGGGTCTCCTTTCTGCTCTGATTGTGAGCAGTGCCTAATCTCCCTAACAGTTCCAACTTAGCTAACCAGATGTAGGAGGTTTGATTTCAGAATTGTCCAGGCCTCCCACTCTCTCTAACTCATCCCTTCAATCTCTCATCTTGTCTTGCCGTCTGCCACAGCTGTGGCTGTTTGTCCCCTTCCAGTTGTGATGTTTATTTAGCATATTTATGTGTCACAACCTTTGCCTTTTCCTGCATTCCCAGGAAATGTGTGTTGATCCAAAAATTGATTCCCAACAGGATGCTCAGAGGTGGGTACATCCAAAAGCAGTCCTGATGCTATTCTCATCCAGCATCTGAGAATGCACACTTCCAATAGAGGCTGCTGGATAGCAGGAACAGGAGATCTCAGAAGCTTATCTTGCTCTAGCATAGGAAGTTTGAGAAGTAATGTAGCAACCATACCACTACCTGGGTTAGATCAGCTAGCTCGGCACAAAGATAAGTTTAGACTTGGGCTCTCTTGTTCTGTATGCACAGCTGTCACTGGATAAACCGGTTGAACCGCTGGGGGACCTGAAAGGAACTTTTTTTTCACAACACCAGGTTAAAGTCCAACGGGTTTATTTGGTAGCACGAGCTTTCGGAGTACTGCCCCTTCATTAGGTGATGAAGGGGCAGCGCTCCGAAAGCTCGTGCTACCAAATAAACCTGCCGGACTTTAACCTGGTGTCGTGAGACAACTTACTGTGCCTACCCCAGTCCAATGCCGGCAACTCCACATCAGAACTTTGTTTTGGTTTCAACAGTGTGTGTATGCCAGAACCACTAAGGTTAGCAACCTGTTCATTATCTAATCACTACATAAAATGTAGCTTTGGTCCTGTATCAGTATAACCCTGATGTCATTATTATATAAGTATTTTGAGCAATTAAAACAGTATAGGGGGAAATATACAAAAAACCTTTATCCCGAAATCATAATGTGAGGTACTGCATTACAGAAAAAAGACAGAAAATAGGTGTTGTTCTATTGGAGGCGGTTAGGTTTTCATGCATATCACTGCAGGAGTTTGCCGAGTGGCATGATTCATCAGTTCATGATCTCTGCAAAATGAAGCATTTAACACTTTCCATTCCAGGTCTGCGATGCCAGCATCAAGCACTCCATGAAATAAGAACAGAAAATACTGAATAAACTCAACAGGTCTGGCAGTACCTGTGGAGAGAGAAACAGAATTAATGCTTCGAGTCCGTATGACTCTTCTACAGAACACATTGCACTCCCACACAAAAACACTCTGACAAAGGGTCAAGCAGACCCAAAATTTTGGCTCCGTTCTCTCTCCACAGGTGTTGTCAGACCTGCTGAGATTTTCCAGCCTTTTCTGTTTTTGTTTCAGATTTCAACATCCACTGTATTTTGCTTTTATCATAGCTCCCAGTTAGGTAGAACATGGTTGTAAGTACTTGATGTGACGCTGCTTAGTCACAACCCCAGAAATACACCCTCCCACAGTGTGGCATTTTAAAACTTCGATACACATTTCCCACATTCCTCCTGAAGTGAAACAGCAGCCGATAGTAAATTAAAATGAAATAGATTTGTACCGCAGACAGACTTAGTTCTCTGAACTCATTTCATGTACAACAATATCAGAGAACTTATACAGACATCTGATTTGATACCTTGTGGTGAACCATCGTTGGTTCCCACTGGATAGTGCTGAGCCAGGAGCTGGCCAGGACTACAAGGATGTACATATGTTACTGTTGGATTGTGCTATTGTTGCTGTTGGGTTAGGGTGGGGTTGTTACACCTGTGTATGATACTGTTGTGGCACATCCCAGTCGGGCTCCGCCTCCTGGGAGAGGTATAAGAGTCCCTGCTCTGGCCGGGACCCCTTCAGTCTGGGATAGTGTACATAAGTTCTGATAGCTTCATTAATAGTAAATAAAAGCCTTCATTTACTGAGATTCGAGCCTCGTGTCTAAATTGATGTGCATCAATTTTATTTACTATTATTAAACTCTCGACGGAGAAAAAAAAGAAGAGAGAGTATGGAGCAAATTCTCAAGCCAGAACATCTGATGCTAGATCCACGTGCGGTGGGCGCTTCTAACACCTTCGACCACTGGCTGAAGTGTTTCGAAGATTACCTAGCAGCCTCCGCAGCGGTCACTACAGATGATAACAGACTCCGGGTCCTCCATGCGAGGGTAAGCGACACAGTCTACCTCGCGATCCGTGCGGCCACTAATTACCCTAAGGCCCTCGAGCTTCTAAAGAAGCACTAAACAAAACCGCCTAACGAGATACACGCTCGTTACCTCCTAGCCACTCGACGACGGCAGTCTGGTGAAACGATGGAGGACTATGCCAATGAGCTCTTACAGCTAGCCAGGGGCTGTGACTGCAAAGCTGTGTCGGCTGAGCAGAGCATGTACGACCTCGCCTGAGATGCGTTTGTGGCCGGGGTCGGATCGTCGTACATCCGTCTCAAACTGTTAGAAAAAGGTAACCTTAATCTTACCAAGGACATTGAGTTAGCAGAAATGCTCGAGTCAGCTTCAAAGAGCTTAGTCTTATATCCAGAGGACCACGTGGAGACAACGTGGCAGGAGCAGTCGCAAGTCCCTCCTTGCCCCTCGGGTTCGAAATGCTGTGTAATGGCGAGCTCCCATTCGGGCCAGACAACGGCTGCAGCCCCGTGCGGCCCGCGGTGCTATTTCTGTGGAGGAGCAAAACATACCCGACAAAAGTGTCCCGCTAAAGCGGTAATGTGCACCGCATGCGGTAAAAAAGGGCATTATGCAAAGGTGTGCCGATCGAAACCCAGAAACGGCAGTGCGGCCTGCGATTCTTCGGAGCTTGGATCATCATCATCGTCGAAGTCATCGCGGGGTTCGTCCACGTGCGAGTCCAGGACGACACCATTACGGTCGACGGAGTCGAAGGAGTATGACCACCAGGGGTCGCTGAGTTTGGCGCCCTCACCCACGTGCGATTCATGGGGGCAGCCATGTTGGTCGACACTGACCACGAACGACCAGCAGGGGTCCTCCGCATCGATTTCAGCTGCCTGCAGTGGCGTTCATGAACCAACGGTGGCGTCGATCATCCTGGACCAGGCCAAGCCTCATAGACTCGATCGTTCAATGATGGATATCCAGGTAAACAATCATGTGCTTTATTGTCTGTTTGACAGCGGGAGCACTGAGAGCTTTATCCACCCAGACACTGTGAAGAGGTGTGGACTCCAGATTCAACCTGCCAAACGGACAATCTCTATGGCATCAAGGTCCCGGTCTGTTGCCGTGCTAGGGAGTTGCGTGGTAACCTTGAAAGTACAAGGCACAGTTTACGAGCGCTTCAAGCTCCTTGTGTTGCCGTATCTTTGCGCGCCAATACTTCTCAGACTAAACTTCATGGTCCACTTGAGGAGTGTAATCCTACAGTACGGTGGGCCACTCCCTTCACTGGCAGTGGGAAAACAGCAGCAGCCTCCAAATTGCCCAACGCGCCCTGCCTGCAACCTCTCAACGTTAAAGATCACCACACCCTCCTTATTTCAGAATCTGGTACCAGGCTGCAAGCCCATCCCTACTAAAAGTAGGTGTTACAGCACTGAGGATCGGATCTTCATTAGATCTGAGGTTCAGCGGCTCCTCAAAGAAAGGATCATACAACCCAGTGTTAGTCCGTGGAGAGCACAGGTTGTGGTGGGCAAGAGCGGGAACAAACCCCGGATGGTCATTGACTACAGTCAGACCATTAACCGATATACGCAGCTGGATGCGTATCCTCTCCCGCGCATATCTGATATGGTCAATCGGATTGCGCAGTACTGGGTGTTCTCCACCATAGACCTCAAGTCCGCCTACCACCAACTCCCCATTCGCCCAGAGGACCGACAATACACGGCTTTTGAGGCGGATGGTCGCTTGTATCATTTTCTCAGGGTTCCATTTGGTGTCACCAATGGGGTCTCGGTCTTCCAGCGTGCTATGGACCGAATGGTGGACCAGAACGGGCTGCGGGCTACCTTCCCGTACCTGGATAATGTCACCATCTGCGGCCATGACCAGCAGGACCATGACACAAACCTCCTGAACTTCTTACGCACTGCATCTCGCCTGAACTTGACCTACAACAGGGAGAAGTGTGTGTTCCGTACGCGCCGTTTAGCCATCCTAGGATACGTGGTGGAAAACGGGGTCATTGGCCCTGATCCCGACCGTATGCGCCCCCTTGCTGAACTTCCCTTGCCTGCTAGTGCAAAAGCACTGAGAAGATGCCTAGGCTTCTTCTCATTTTATGCGCAGTGGGTTCCCAACTACGCGGACAAAGCCCGTCCGCTTATTAAGTCCACGACTTTTCCCCTAACGCCAGAGGCCCAATTGGCCTTCAAGAAATTGAAAGACGACATCGCGAAAGCTACGATGCACGCGGTAGACGAGTCCATCCCCTTTCAGGTGGAAAGCGATGCATCTGATTTCGCCCTGGCCGCCACACTTAACCAGGCGGGCAGGCCCGTTGCATTTTTTTCCCGCACCCTCCAAGGCCCCGAAATTCGGCATTCAGCGGTGGAAAAGGAGGCCCAGGCCATTGTGGAGGCCGTCAGACACTGGCGCCATTACTTGGCGGGAAAACGGTTCACCCTGATCACGGACCAGCAGTCCGTGGCGTTCATGTTTAACAACACGCAGAGGGGCAAGATCAAGAATGACAAGATCTTGCGGTGGAGAATCGAACTCTCCACCTATAACTACGATATCATGTATCGTCCAGGGAAACTCAATGAGCCCTCGGATGCCCTCTCGCGTGGAACATGCACTAGTATTCAGGAGGATCGTTTGAACGCCCTCCATAATGATCTGTGCCATCCTGGGGTCACTCGGCTCTACCACTTTGTAAAAGCCCGCAACCTTACTCGGTGGAGGACGTCAGGTCGGTAACAAAGAGCTGTCGGATTTGCGCGGAATGCAAACCGCACTTTTACCGACCTGACCGGGCACATTTGGTCAAGGCCACTCGTCCCTTCAAGAGACTGAGTGTCGATTTTAAGGGCCTCCTTCCCTCAACAGATCGGAACGTGTACTTTCTAAACATCATCGATGAGTACTCCCGGTTCCCTTTTGTTGTTCCCTGCTCGGATACATCCGCTGCCACGGTGATCAAGGCATTCCGTGATCTTTTTACCCTGTTCGGGTACCCCAGCTACATCCATAGCGACAGGGGCTCGTCGTTCATGAGCGATGACTTGAGGCAATTCCTGCTCTCATACGGAATTGCCTCTAGTAGGACCATGAGTTACAACCCTAGGGGAAATGGACAGGTGGAACGAGAGAATGCTACAGTCTGGAAGGCTGTCTTACTGGCGTTGAAGTCCAAAGGTCTTCCAGTCTCCCGTTGGCAAGAGGTCCTCCCTGATGCGCTTCACTCTATTCGCTCCCTCCTGTGCACGGCAACCAATGCTACTCCCCACGAGAGGATGTTCTCATTCCCTCGGAAGTCTTCCTCGGGGATTTCTTTACCGTCTTGGTTGACGTACTCAGGACCCGTCCTCCTGCAGCGTCATGTAAGGGCCCGCAAGTCCGACCCCTTGGTCGAACAGGTCCATCTCCTCCACGCCAACCCTCAGTATGCCTATGTGGCATACCCTGACGGGCGAGAGGACACGGTCTCGATCCGAGACCTGGCGCCAGCAGGGGACGTAGCAACCCGTCACTCCCATACCCCCAGTACAAACCCATTATCTCTCATTTCTTCCCCGGACACGGCGCGGGCAGCATCGGGACCATTGCTTAACAATTTTACTCCCAGGTACAGCTTGCCTGAGCCCAGAAGATGGTGGCCACCGCAGGGTGTGTCAGGATCCCCTGGACTACCGTCACCTCAGGGTCAACTGGCCTGTGAGTCCGTGGCAGAACAGCTGGACGCCGTTTTGGGGAGAACGCCACCGCAAGTGCCTACTCCGGTGTCACCGCCGGTATTGAGGAGGTCACAACGACGGTGCAGTCCCCCTGACCGTCTGAACTTATAAACTGCTGACGTTTTATTCTGGTTTTTGTACCCCGCCGGCCTTTGTTTTCAAAGGAGGGGTGAATGTGGTGAACCATCGTTGGTTCCCACTGGATAGTGCTGAGCCAGGAGCTGGCCAGGACTACAAGGATGTACATATGTTACTGTTGGATTGTGCTATTGTTGCTGTTGGGTTAGGGTGGGGTTGTTACACCTGTATATGATAGTGTTGTGGCACATCCCAGTCGGGTTCCGCCTCCTGGGAGAGGTATAAGAGTCCCTGCTCTGGCCGGGACCCCTTCAGTCTGGGATAGTGTATATAAGTTCTGATAGCTTCATTAATAGTAAATAAAAGCCTTCATTTACTGAGATTCGAGCCTCGTGTCTAAATTGATGTGCATCATACCTGCCCTGCTCATGCACTTTGCTCAGGAGCCCTTCAGTACGTGTTAGGCCCCAAAGTAATACATTAAGGGACTGAATTCCTGATTAGGGCAACTACTAGGGACACCGCATAAAATGAGCTTTGTAAATTTAGTACAAAAACAGAAAATGTTGGAAAATCTCAGCAGGTCTGACAGCATCTATGGAGAGAGAATAGAGCTCATGATTCAAGTATGGATGACATTTTGTCAGGTCTGAAGTCAAAGAAAATAGGATGAGGTTTATACTGTTAGGTTTTGGGGGAGGGGATTTACAAAGACGTTACCAACAAAAAGACATAGGGAATGTAAATGTTGGTGATCGTGGCTAAGAAGGGTGCGGCCATTAAGAGATCAGGATGTGTAAATAGCAGAAATTGGGGAGCAGAATGTCAAAGGACAACCTAAGACATGTAGCAGATAGCCATAGTCGGGTGAGAGGAGGGTGGAGACTGCTGAGGTGGCGGGAGTGGGGGGGGAACCAAGATGGAAAGCGAGATTTTTTTAAAAATGGACAAATGAAATGATGGAAGAAATTATAACTTTAAAAAATAAGATAAAATGAAATAAAATAAATGGAAATGGGGTGAAGGTGGAGGGGAAAGTTCATGCTCTGAGATTGTTGAACTCTCTGTTCAGTCTGGAAGGCTTTAAATTACCTAGCCAGAAGATCAGGTGCTGTTCCTGCAGTTTGCGTTGGACTTCACCGGAACATTGCAACAGGCCAAGGACAGACACATGGATATGAGAGCAGGATGGTGAGTTGAAATTGTAAGCGGCAGGAAGGTCTGGGTTCTGCTTGTGAATGGGCAGAAGGTGTGCTGAAATGCGGTCACTTAGTTTGCACATGGTCTCTCCGGTGTAGAGTAAACTGCATTGGGGGCAGTGAATGCAATAAACCAGATTAAAGGAGGTGCATGGGAAGTGCTGCTTCACCTGAAACAAATGTTTAGGCCCTTGGATGGTGAGCAGGGATGAGGTAAAGGAGCAAGTGTTGCACCTTCTGAAATTGCATGGGAAGGTGCCATGGGCAGTGGGTGCGGTGTTGGGTGTGATAGAGGAGTGGACCAGGGTGTTCCAGAGGGAATGATCACTGTGGAATGCTGACAGAGGGAGTGAGGGGAAGATGTCTTTGGTGGTGACGTCATTCTGGAATTGACGGAAATGGCAGAGGATGATTGCAGTGAAAAGCGAGGACAAGGGGGGCCCTATCCTGGTTCTGAGATGGTGGTGAGAGGGTGAAATCAGTAGTGTGGGAGATGGGTCGGCCATGGTTGAGAACCCTATCAATTACAGTGGATGGGAAACCACGATTAAGGAAGATATATAAACAGTGCCATTTTGGAAAGTGGCATCATCGGAACAGATGCGATGGAGATGAAGGACCTGAGAGAATGGGATAGAATCCTTACAGGACATAGGGTGAGAAGAAGTGTTGTCAAGGCAACTGTGGGAGTCAGTGGGCTGTAATGGGTTCTAGTAGACAGACTACCACCAGAAATGGAGACAGGTCAAGGAAGGGAAGGGAAGTGTCAGAGATGGACCATGTGTAGGTGATGGAGGGGAGGAAATTGGAAGCAAAATTGATCGATTTTTTCAGGTCCAGATGAGAGTATGAACTTGCACTGAAATAGTCATTGATATACTGATAAAAGAATGGTTTCATCTGTTACATGTATCTGGTTGTCCTTTGACACCCTGCTTACGTTTGTTCTGCTATTCACACATTCTGATCTCATAATGGCCACGATTAGTACCTTTCTTAACCATGATCACCACCATTTACATTCTCTTTGTCTTTTTGTCTGTGACATCTTTGTCAATTAACCTCACCCAAACAGTATAAATCTTATCCTATATTATTGTCTTCAGCTCTGACGAAGGGTCATCCAGACTTCAAATCTTAGCTCTATTCTCTCTTCATAGATGCTGTCAGACCTGCTGAGATTTTCCAGCATTTTCTGCTTTTGATTCAGATTCCAGCATCTGCAGTAATTTGCTTTTCTCCATAAATTTAGTAGTGGGTCCATGACATGCATAAATTTGGTGCAGGCTGCCACTGATTTACACTGGAGTGCTGCTTTGGGTGCATTAGAGTGCTTAAGTTGGAGTTTGCCTCCAGTAACTAGCTCTTATTTTGCGACAGGGGAAGCCCATGCAGGAGCGAGAGTTTGGAGGGTGAGAGCGAAAGCATTGGAGAGAGTGCAGAGGAGATTCACAAGAATGATTCCAGGGATAAAGAACAGTGGCCATGAGGATAGATTGGAGAGGTTGGGACTGTTTGCCTTATAGAAAAAAAGGCTGAGAAGTAACTTGCCAAAGGTTTCAAGATCCTGAGTGGTGTGGACAGGGTAAATATTGAGAAACTGTTCCCTCTCAAGAGAGCATCAAGAACAAGAGGGCACTGATTCAAAATAATTGGCAAAAGGAGTAAAAGTGGTGTGAATATCTTTCTCCCCCAGAAGTGATCAGAGTCTGGAACAAACTTCCTGAGAGGGTAGTGGAATGGGTTTGATCGAAGTATTCAAAAGACAATTGGACTGCTATCTGAAAAGAAAGAATGTGCAAGGTTATGGAGATAATGCCGGGGAGTGGGCCTAGATAGAATGCTCTTTCAATGAGCCATTGCAGATTTGATGGGTCAAATGACCTCCTTCTGCATTCTATCTGTGATTTGCTTGGTGCTTGGTGACCATTTTACAGACTGAAAGAGGATGAAAGGCATGGCAATTCTGATTCCCTTAACTAATATTCACTTTAGTCCTTACATGTTCAAAATACTTTAATGAACACTTGGAGATCCGCTGTTAATGTTTAAAAGGTGGTAACCTATAGTATATTTTCATATTCAATAAAAAATTAGTTTCCAAATTATTTTTAATCCCATTTGTCTAACTCTGCACCTATTGTTAAATTGAATGTCATCACTTTTTCCCTGCTATTTGAAATGGTTGCACTTAAAAGTGCTCATTGTATTAGACGTTACACAGATGTCACCACAGACATTGTGGGCACTCACACAGAGTGAAATGGGTGAAAGATTGATTGACTATTCTATATCATTCTTCCAGTTCTGTCAAAAATCTGGTTAAATCATTGTGGCAAACAGTTGAAAGGATATTATCACCTGTCACATCAGATTGCAAAGAAAAAAAAAATATTTGTACGATTCACTTAACACCCAAATCAATATCCCAGTTAAAAAGCAGAATTCAAGGGTATTCTGCAGTCACTGCAGAATAACCTTTGTATATTTATCTGGGAAATAACTCCCCAGTGGTATGTGACCTACAGTTGGAATAATGAAGCAATTTATTGTGTTCACGGGCCTTATAAGTAAATGAAACTCCACAGTAAGTTGGTGCTATCTGCTTTCAGTCTCCAATTTTCACCGATAAATTTTAAGATTTTTCTCGTTGAGTGGATCAGTGAAGATCTAATGTTGATCTGCAAACAGACAAGTGCTGGACCAGGGAATGTTATCCCTATATAAAAGCAAATTACTGCGGATGCTAGAATCTGAAACCAAAAGAGAAAATGCTGGAGAATCTCAGCAGGTCGGGCAACATCTGTAAGGAGAGAAAAAAGCTGATGTTTGGAGTCCAGATGACCCTTTGCCAAAGCTAAAAGGCATAAAAAGTGGGAGATATTTATACTGCAGGGTGATGGAATGAAAAATGAGTCATAGCCACAAAAACAAGGGGAAAGGCTGCTAATGGCCGCCCATATAGAGAGTAGAAGGTGTGAATGACTAAACAGCAGAGAAGCTGAAATCAGAGGGTAAACTGTGACAGATGAAGATGTGGGGAGTGGGGAGATCCCTAATAGATCACTATTACAGAAACAGGCTTTACATTCCAGATTTATTAATTGAATTTAAATTTTGCTCGATGCCATGGTGAGATTTGAACCTTTAGTTTGTGTTGAACTTGCATTGGATCACACTTACGTCCTTTGGTACTTCATTTTATTTAATTTAATCACCTTATCTGGATCTGTAGAGAGTTCTGTGCTTCCAGGACAACTGTGGGTTGAGACTTCAGATAAGAATCCATCTAATAACACTGAGCATACCATCAGTTGCATGCAATACACAGCATTGTGCTTTTACCTTGCTCCCCTTGGCTGTGTACCTTGGCTGTTCTGGCAAAGGCAGTTCTTATTGTCCATCTCTATTATTAGTGATGTTCAAAATATGAACGGATTTTAGTCTTTCTCTGAATTTATTTTTCTTTACTAACCTGAACTCAAACTCAGAAACTGCTATGGTGATAGTTGGGTAGAGCGGAGGGGTAAACGTGTGGTCAGGGAAGAGTTGAGGGGTAGTCGGGGAAGTGCAGGGATAATCGTAGTTTGAGAGGTAGTCAGGTGGTCATGGGAGAGTCAGAGGTAGTCATGGGTAAGGGTTAGTCAGATGGTTGGGGGACCAGGGAATAGTCAGAGCATAGGGTAGTTGGGTGGTCAAGAGGGTAGTTGTGGAGGAAATGGGTGTCAGGAAGGGGAGTCGGGGTAGTTGGGTGATCGGGGAGGGTTCAGGGAGTAGTTGGGAATGGGGACATAGTTGAGTTGTCACTGGGGAGGTGGGGTTGGAAGTCAGGTGGTCAGAAAGTGTCTGGGATGAATTGGGGGGTAGTCCAGTCGAGGGGGTTGGTGGTCAGTAGATTTTTAAAATTCATTTTATGAGTTGTGGACATTGCTGGCTAGGCCAGCATTTATTGCACATTCCCAATTGCCCTTGAGAATGTTGTGGTAAGCTGCCTTCTTGAATTGCTGCAGTCCCTGAGATGTAGGTACACCCACAGTGCAGTTAGGGAGGAGGTTCTAGGAAATTGACCCAGGAACAATGGGAATATATTTCCAAATCAGGATGCTGTGTGGCTTGGAGGGGAATCTCCAGGTGCTGGTGCTCCCATGTGTCTGCTGCTCTTGTCCTTTTATATGTAGTGGTCGTGGGTTTCAAAGGTGCTGTCTAAGGAATCTTGGTGAGTTCCTGCAGTGCATCTTGTGGATGCTACACACTGCTGCCACTGTTTGTTGGTGGTGGAGGGATTGAATTTTTATGGACTGGGTGCCAATAAAGCAGGCTGCTTTGTGCTCGATAGTATTGAGCTTCTTGAGTGTTGTTGGAGCTTCACTCATCCAGGCAAATGGAGACTATTCCATCACACTCCTGACTTACAGATGGTGGAATGAATTTGTGAAGTCAGGAGGTGAGTTGCTTACTCTCCACAGGATTCCGAGCCTCTGACCTATTCCCCAACACAGAGATTGCCCCTACCCCCAACTCCTCCCTGACCCCTGCCAAGGCACCCTTTACCCTCCCGCCCTGAAGTGAGGTCTAGGGACTTGTGCTGCGGCACGGCACTGCAGTACCTCTTCTGGCCAATGCAGTACCGCTTCTGGCCAACGCAGTACCTGTTCTAGGCACTGCAGTACCTGTTCTGGCCACTGCAGTACCTCTTCTGGCCACTGCAGTACTGCTTCTGGCCACTGCAATATCTGTTCTGGCCACTGCAGTACCTATTCTGGCCACTGCAGTACCTCTTTTGGCCACTGCAGTACTGCTTCTGGCCACTGCAGTACCTGTTCTGGCCACTGCAGCGCTGTGCCTGGAGGAGCTGGAGAGCTATCGGCCAATCTGATTGGCTGATTGCTCATCCAAGGGCAGACAGAAGTCACGCCTGTTGCCAATTGAAGCTCAATTAGGCATTAAATGGCACAGCTTTTATCAGAGCCGGTGGAGATATGTTCTCCCCTCAGCAACCACCCTCCTGAAAATTCAGGCCATGAAGTTTCACAGGGGTTAATACATTAGTCATGTCAGGAGTTTAGGTTAAATTTTAAGTTTAAGTTTATTTATTAGTGTCACAAGTAGTCTTACATTAACACTGCAATGAAGTTACTGTGAAAATCCCCTAGTTGCCACACTCTGGCACCTGTTCGCGAACACTGAGGGAGAATTTAGCATGGCCAATGCACCTAACCTGCACATCTTTCGGACTGTGGGAGGAAACCGGAGCACCCGGAGGAAACCCACGCAGACACAGGGAGAATGTGCAGATTCCGCACAGACATTGACCCAAGCCAGGAATCGAACCCAGGTCCCTGGGGCTATGAGGCAGCAGCGCTAACCACTGTGCCACCGTGCTGCCCCCGAGGACCCTGAACCGCTGGCTAAACTTCAAAACACCTCCTTCAGCCTTGCAAAGCATGCTGGTAGAAAATTTGATCAAGTTTTATCAAACCTCTATTCTCACAATAATTATTACATTGCCGTACCTGGTAATAAGCTAAATCTGTCTTGATGTCCTAAGTGTGTACAACAGAGAAATACAGAATAACAGAGGTAGCGAAAGTAATTACAGAGGAAAGTCAGTACATAAAGAAATGTATGACCTTACAGAGGAGTTAATTCCTTCTCTCAGTGTGTCAAGCAGAAAAGTAGCACAAATCGACAAGAGAAGGGTTTTGACTCCTAACTTGTGTCACTTCACTCAGAGAAGAACTCGGGATGAATTGTTTGACAGTAAACTCACTGTACCCATAAGCCACTCAATTTAGATCGTGAAAAGTACTTTGTCTGTAAGTTTACATTTCTTTATCTGTTTCGAGTAAGAAGTCTCACAACACCAGGTTAAAGTCCAACAGGTTTATTTGGAATCACGAGCTTTCGGCGCGCCGCTCCTTCATCAACACCACTCCGAAAGCTTGAGAGACTTCTTACTGTGCCCACCCTAGTCCAATGCTGGCAGCTCCACATCATATCTAATTGGAGTCAGTGATAATGATTTGCACCTGATCAGTCTGGCATCATTGGTGTAGTCTTTTCACACAAAATGCATGACAGCAAGGAAATTTTGCTGAAATTCTAGTGAAACACTTAGTGGTGTTCTTGAGGCATTGCCCTCGGTAAAATCAACAGATTTCTCCTCCCTCTCTCCAGAGTCCTGCCATCCATACCTCCTCCAGACATTGATTCTTTACTCGTCTCATTCCCTTCGGTCTTGTACTGTGAAACTTTTTGTTCTTTAATCTCTCCTGCCTTCCACCCTTTCACAGCCATTTCCCTCTGTTTTTCTTCCCCACCCACTCTGCCTTCACTTGCTCAAAACACTTTGTTTTTTGCATAATATTAAGTTAACATTATTTAATCTCAGACCACATACCGTCATACTACGCTCTTCAATGATCTGCTTGTTTCATCCCCTGTCATCAGTCTCTGAAATTTATTTTAAGAGAAATCTTTCTTATTTTAATTACCTTCAGTTTCTGGCACGAGCGCCAACCTGCCCCTCCACCCACCCCCATCCCCCCACGCCCCCCCCCGCCCACTCTATTCTTGACAAAGAGACTTGCATTTATATAGCGCTCTTCCCGAAGCAATTTACAGCCAGTAAAGTATGTTTGAAGTGAAGTCACTATTGTAAGGTGGGAAACAGGGCAGCCAATTTGTGCGCCAAAAGCTATGAAAAGCAGGAGTTTGATATTGACCAGAAGATCTGTTTTGGTGATGCTGATGGAGGAATAGATATTGGCCAGAACACCAAGGATAACCCCTTTTACTCATTTTCAGACAACCAGTACTGTGAGACCATTTACATCCGTCTTACAGGCCATAAGAGGTTTAACTTTTTATCCCTCAGTATCTAAGTGGAACTATCTACTTAGTCATGACTACTACTTACAATAGGTCCTTTCCCACTTGTGATGTATCATCCATTATTGTAACATTTTCCATGTTCTAACCATCTGTTTCTTGTAATCAGCATTCTAACTGGAGGATATGCTGTACATATTTGTGTAAAAGCGGATCTCATGTAAAAGTCAACTTTTGACCGAAGGTAAAACTGAATATTTCAAACATGTCATGTAAGTGTTGATCCTAACTTTTCAGGGATCGAAGTCCAAAAATTTCAGAACCAAAGTATAATCTCTACAATCACATTGAGATCCACAATTCATTACTCCTATAATTCCTCATGTTGCATGTCAATTAAGACAAGAAGAATGTAGGTTGATTTTGATTTTTGGAGGCAGAAACCAACAGATGAGAGAAGAGAAACACACGGCACAGATAGAAACAGGATTCAGGGGCCATCCTCCAGAGCATGCATTAAATAAATTAATGGCCAGGCCTGCCTGAGGTAGGAGCAAGCCTTGTCAATTAGTACCTTGTGAGTAATGACTTAGTACAATCATCCGACACCAAAGCCTAGATCAAAGGTAGGGGCCTTCAGTATCACATTTTCTAATGACTAAGCCATTGCCTTACCTTCTCTTTCCCCTGTCCCCGAGCAGCAGTGGAACAACAAACCCAATTGACAATTCCTGTTCTGGGATGGGTGGGGGAGGGAAGGGCATGGGGGGAAGTTTCCTTACTAAATATACAGAGAGCAAGAATGAACCAATGGGTAGCTGAGATGGGTATCACTTCCCCCTTTATCTGTGGATTATTTTGGGTGGCACAATAGATGTGTCAGGCAGGTGCGTTTTAGTTGAAAAGCAAGCGTCTCAAAAAGCATTATTTGTATGAAAATCAACCCCTTCACATTTTGTGTAAAGAATTTTGGACAAGTACATATTGTAAACCAAGTGAGATTGAACTGTGCAAGATAGAACATTGCCCCAAAATTTACAAGCCTTGGAGGAGCCTACGGGTTACTTCAGGTGGATCACAAATGATTCCTACTGTGCTGGCATATACTTCACTCGTAGCAGAAGTCAAGCTTTCTTAGTTTTGTTTTCAAGATTAAAATCATTACTGGGAGAATGGCACACACCATACCACATGGGTGGAAAGAACCAATTGGAGAGAAAGGGGAATGTTAAGGAGAACATAAAGATGCTCACAAAATGATGATCTCTGGAAAGAAAGAGGCAAGCTTGAACAGGAGAGAGTAACGGTAACATTGTTGGTTGGGGAAGGTGAGAAGAGATGCATTTGTAACCTTTAAAATGACTGTTACTGAATCTCAAAGTATCAACAAATAAATAGTAAAATTCTGTTACTTTGTCCTGATTATATGTAGCAATGCTATCAGGAAGCTGGAGAGCATTCTGACCTGAACCATCGCTGTGCCTTTCATTCTCCAAACACATAATATTGTCACTTGATGCCATCGCTTGGATATTGGAAATGTTTCCGAGGAACCTTGCAACTCACATTGATGACGAATATCACACTTTGTACCCTGGAAATGTCAGCAACACCTTTTCTGACAAATAGCCTTTTATGTGTTTCTTTTGCATGCCACGTTATGTTTCTGGCGTGTACTTGACAGGCAATAGGATCTGGAAAATAAATTTTTAATGCTGCATAGAAGCACGGTCAGATAATTTTCAGCCCTACAAAGGCAGTGTCTAACCTGGCAGCACGGTGCTGGTTAATTTGTAGCTGACTACTACAGATTATTTTAGAAGTCGTGCAAGTGCTGTGCAAACATTTTAGAGTTTTGATACCAGAAATTAGATGAATTAATTCTGATTGACAGCATTTCTACTGTCAATAGGAAGTTGTGTCAGTGCACCCAAGTGATTCGATTCTAAATGTGGCGCATTTCCAAATATCTGGGGCTACTCATTAAATTAGATGCCTGCATAAATTAACAGTGCAGTAATTCTATTTAGCACTTGATCCAAAACACAAATTAACTTGTACAATTGCACAATCACACACATGCGAGACTGTTTCAAAATAGAGGATGTAAGACAGCTCTTTGTGATTGGGTTGCAGATGTTCACCAGATGTTAATGATTATTCGCCCTCCCCCTGTTTTGCTTGAATCCGTATCTATTACTCTATTTTTATCTCTCTGCTTCCTGTCCGTTTACTTGGTGTGATTGTTTTAAGAAAAGCAGGGTCATTGTGAGTACTCAATTCCTGGAGCAGATCGGAAGTGCACTTTGGACAGTTTGTGTTGTAATCTAATTGGTCTATGCAACTGTTGCATGTAGTGTCGTAGTGTATTAACAGACATCACATGGATAGTGTTATTATTGATTTCATGTTCTAAGTTACGGGTGAAATAATTCCTGCTGCTAATCACCGTGTGTACATTTGGCCAAACTTGGAGGAATATTTTATTTCCCTGTGAAAACAGATGTAATCAATTGTGAGCTAATTGTGATTTGCCAGTATAATGATGCCCTTTCACAGACTTCATTAGAAACACAAAGGGATTTATTAATAAGAATTATTATGTAACAGAAAGCTCCGCCTCCTGGGGTGATTACCCATTCTGAGTCCCAATTGCAACAAAAACAGAAAATGCTGGAAAATCTCAGCAAGTCTGACAGCTTCTGTGAGGAGAGAATTGAGCCAATGTTTTGAGTCTGCATGGGCTCTGACAAAGGGTCATCTCGACTCGAAATGTTGGCTCTATTCTCTCCCCACAGATGCTGTCAGACCTGCTGAGATTTTCTTTCAGATTCCAGCATCCACAATATTTTACTTTTATCTGCATCCCAAGCTAGGTGACCCTCACTCTGCTGCATTGCCCTTAAAGGGACAATCACCCCATCCGTCACCAGTAAAACAGAATATTCTTCATCAGAAAACATTTGAGTTTGATCAGTGAAAACATACTGAAAAGGAAAACAGTTTAAACAAAGTAATAGATGCATCGGGCTGTCATCACAAAGTAAACGCTAAAAGGAGTTGGCGTGCACCATCTCAGTGCGCCTGTCACATTCAAACTTTGTTCTGCTGTTTTTATGTAACTTGGGTGACTGTAAGTGTACTGGCCAATCCAAGCTAATCATCGGAAGAAAGCAAACTATTTTCCGTGTCAAATGGAAAATGCTTGCATGTGTCAGCTTAAAGCATATTGCCATTTCAGTATTTTAAAACCTTGGAATGCATGTTCAGGACCAACTATGAAATTTCACTCTCAAATCTCAAACTTTGCTTCGAGTGTGATACGAAGATGGTTATTTTGTTTTTTTTCCCTGAGATTCTGTTGTCAGTTTGCACAGTGGATCTTGCCTTTGTCGTCACCTCCTCAAATAACTGGCATTTAAATTAAGCAAAATGCTTGGTAAAAATGCTGTTAACTAACGATCTTCAAACTACTTGACATCTTGAGCAAGTGGCCTAGATTTTCTGATGGCGCACTGTGTGACAGCGCTAAGGAAAGCTAACCGGATCTTAGAATGCAGATTCTAGTCAGAGAGGGCAGGCGGAAATCCCAGAAGGTGATAATGAGTGTGCATTAGGCATTGACAGAGCCACATGTTTGACGTGTCTGTGCAATCTTTATTGCTGTGATGCAGAAAGGATGTCCAGGTATTGAAAGATTGTCAAAAAGGGCAAACAAAATAATCCCTTATTACAGGCTTCTGAGGCATGAAAAGTCTTGAGATTGTTTACCATGGAGAAATCCCAGAGAATATATTATTCATGTTTTCAAGATTGTTAAAGGAATTGATAGATGAATTTTGATAAGTTGAAAACTCTATTTTCTGGGAATTGCCTTTGAGGTTTATTTGAATGCATGTGGACATTTTACGAAGGCCTTCAGGAAACATGGTTTCCATATGCTGATATCTTTGACATGTTTTGACATGATTGATTAGCCCTGTACACAGATGACTGTGTAAGATGGATCCTAACTGAGATGCATCTCTGTGTGGCCTGCCTGCTCTGATCTTCCAAAATCTCTAACTACAGAGGGATGGTCACAGCAATATCCAGAATGGCAGCATAGTAAGTAATTTTCCCAGTGAAGCTGCCTGTGCCAGCAGCTAGAGTGCAGCTTACATCTAGTGAATTGAATGCTTTTGTCTCGACTCTCATAAGCCCTTCTCTCACTATCAAATAAATGACTAACCCGTCAGTCCGGTATCAATTCCAAAACGTCACATCGTAACAATCTCCTCCGACCTTATGTGAGCACTCGAGCTTTAAATGTCTGAATAACCAGTGTGAGTAAATTAATTCCTTCTCTGTGACGATAACCTTCATGTGTAACAAAGAAGGATGTCAGTACCAAGCTCTCCTTTTACAGTTTATTCCAGCTCCCTTCAGATTCTATGGCCAGAATTTTCTCAAGTCCAGGATTGTCCCATTTCTAGATGGTGAGCCAATGGAGATGACATTTTACTGCCAGAGGCCAATGGAGAGGCCCAGTCAAAAGGCTGGCAGCATTGCAGCCTTGGCAGCATGACTGATAGAGGTGGCCACTGCAGGGGCTGAAGGAGAAGGACATCTCCGTGTTGAGGTGCCCTGGAAGGGCAGGTTAGTTTTTCTTTCAGTCTAGGGCCAGGCATGCAGGCCAAGATATGGGAGGGGTGAACTCTCGAATGGTGGCATCAGAGTCACAGGCATGGTTGTTAACATCAGGGTTCCCTGCTTGGGCCACGGAGCAACCATTCAGAAAGGCCTCCACCCTCAGGAACCTCTTTGAAGGCAACCACGCACCAGAGGTCTGTCCTGAGGCCAGTAAAATACCACCAGCTGAGGGAAGTGGCCTTTAATTGGCTGCTCACCTTATTCAATGGCGCTATTATTCTCTCCCTTGAGAATATTTGGGAAGGTGTCAGATTCCCTTCCTACCAAACATTGTCACCATTTACTCAACTTCCTACCTCTCACTCCATCTCCAGAGGTCTGTTAAGATCCGGCACAATGTTTCCCTGGTTGCCTTTCATTCCTTTATTCTAGTGCTTCTCGGATGTGTAAACTGGGAGCCAGTATTGCAAGGAGTGCTTGGCTCTTTGGTGCTACAAAAGGACTGAATTAGCCCTCTGCTCACGGTTGCTTGAGCTTCTGACTGAACAGCCTGATATTTTCTGCACATTAAACCACATGGTGCTGTGAGGAAAGAGGGCAGATACTCTGATTTTGGATATAAACAAGCTCACACAGATCAACTGCAGCCATCCCATGGGGCTCTAGACCTATTAGCCAATTGGCAGCTAACCAGCCCTGAAAGCCCTAAGAGACACGGTGGCACAGTGGTCAGCACTACTGCCTCACAGTACCAAGGACCTGAGTCCAATTCCTGGCTTGGGTCACTGTCTGCGTGGGTTTCCTCCGGGTGCTCCGGTTTCCTCCCACAGTCCAAAAGACGTGCTGGTTAGATGCATTGGCCATGCTAAATTCTCCCTCAGTGTACCCGAACAGGCGCCGGAGTGTGGCGACTAGGGGATTTTCACAGTAATTTCATTGCAGTGTTAATGCAAGTGACGCTAATAAAAAAAAATAAAGACAACAATCTGGCATGATCTGAATGCCAGTATACAGAACATTCACTATTGTCTCCACCACTGACACCAGAGTTGCAGTCTGTGTTTCCTGGTTACTTCCGAGTCGGTGAATTGTTGCAGATTCTATTGATTACTGTGACGGAGAGAAAATGTCCACAATTTTATCCTAAATGAGGGCTATGGATCCTAGAGTCATGGCTAACATTACTTTACAATCTTAGAGATTGACCTAAGAGTCTTTCATGGTTGTGATGTTCCTCAAGCATCTGGGTCAGCACATGAGAGTACCACTGAGTTCTCATGACTCCAAACCATGGACAGCCTTCTCCTTAATCCTCTACTGGGAAGTCTATACATCCCCACCCACTCCTGTCACTCCCTCTTGCCTTGTAAATCGCCCAGTGAAATTCTGTCAGAGTGTACATTCATTAAAAAATCTAATTAATCAAATATTCTGATATTCCTCTACTGAGCTGAGCCCATTGCCCTGAGTGCAAACCCAGAAACATCTACCATATCACATTAATATTGTCATCCTTGTATTTTCCCAGGATATTTAACAGTGACAAATAAACTAAAAATCCAGGCAGTATTTTCTCCTTGTTATATTACAATATTGCACAAATGATCATTTGATAGATATTTAGAAGGTTAAATATAGCTAATTTGTGAAAGGAATTTGTCCAGAATAAAGTCGTTCAATGTATCTATTTGGATGTACAGCTCCAGGTAATTTCCTAGTCATTGTTTTGTTAAACTACCATAAACATTAGCAATTTCATTAAAGAAATCTTCTCCAAAATTTCATACAGAAGAAAAATTCTATTCTCATATTTCGAAAATCTATGACAGGTTTTAGAACCATAATTACTAAGAAAGCAAGTATAAAATTAGAGATTGCCTGGCCTAATCGCATAACTAGATTTTCCCATGTCTAGATTTATAGCAACAATAGTGACAAAAGTCTGACATCCTGGGATACATCATTTTGTAAGTGAACTGACTTAAATACATACTTGGCTGTGAGCAGAGAGTCTCCCACTCTTTTTATCTTTACTGTCAACAGCCTGGCCAGGTTTAACACAGATAGAAATCATGTTAAATTAACTCAACAATAATCCTTGTCGCTTGGATGCAACCCTCCTTTTGGGTTTGCCTGCCAATTCCATTACTTCTCTAAATTATCTTTAAAGCTTTCCTGACTAAGGTTACCTGCTTAGTACCAATTAATGCCGGTTCTGCATTGTAGATTATTCCCCTCAGGAGCTGCATTGGGACAACCTAAGCTCATTAACGTTATGACCCTTAGAGTGAGCAAAGAGAGAAGATATGTCCCAGCTGTTTGTTTTGGATTGAAACCAAAGTTCTAATGGGGAAGGGAAACTTATTGCGCCCTGGAAATGCAATATTACAACAGCCCTGTCCTTTTCTTGTACATAATGCTACACATTTGGCAGAATATTATAGGGAGCAGGGATCGGGCTGTTTGCCCTCTACCCACTACGTCAGAAGGGAAGACAGAGCGGAGTCTACCCATCCCACTCTTGCTCACCCTGCATTATACACTGAGGGTGAGTTAAACAAGGACAAATGGGCATTCCACTCCGACTGGGGAGGAGATCCTGTCATTGGGGAGCTTCTGGTCAAGCCAGTTCACCAGCACCAGCTCCATCAGTACTGGCAGCACCAACAGTGCGTTAGTGGGCATTGCCAGGACTGCAAGAGGAGGAGGAAGAAAGCCCAATGGATTCTCAGAAACTGGTAAATTCAGGCTCTGGGGCAGAGAGGGTTTGGTCAGGTCAGGGAGGAGTCCATGGATTGGAGAGGTGTCCATCTACTTCCGCCGAAAATACTATCATAGATCATAGGATCCCTACAGTGCAGAAGGAGATCATTCAGCCCATCGAGTCTGTACCAACCACAATCCTGCCCCGGCCCTATTCCCGTAACCCCACACATTTACCTGCTAATCCCCTGACACTAGGGGACACTAGCATGGCCAATCAACCTAACCCGCACATCTTTGGACTGTGGGAGGAAACCAGAGCCCCTGGAGGAAGCACGGGGAGAACGTGCAAACTCTACAGACAGTGGCCCAAGGTGGGAATTGAACCTGGGTCCCTGGCGCTGTGAGGAAGCAGTGCTAACCACTATGCCACCATAAGTCTTGCCAGGGCAAATAAAATGCATCTCATTATCTATCGATAAAATAAATGGCAATATACTTCACAATTCTATAGTGATGAGACTGAGTACCAACTCTCAAGCCCATACGCGAGTCAATCTTCATAGTTCAACTGCTCTAAGTTGCTTACTGTCTGTGTGTGTGCATATATAAAATAATACTTCAAATAAAATGATATACCAGGGCAGGTAAATGAAATGGAGAGGAACAGTGAAAATCAGAATAAGTGGGAACTTCTTGGCTGAGCCAGTGATAATAGAGTCATAGAGGTTTACAGCATGGAAACAGGCCCTTCGGCCCAACTTGTCCACGCCGCCTTTTTTTTAACCACTCCCTCTATACCCATCTTATCCATGTACCTGTCTAATGCTTTTAAAAAGACACAATTGTACCCGCCTCTACTACTACTTCTGACAGCTTGTTTCAGACACTCACCACTCTGTGTGAAAAAATTGCCCCTCAGGACCCTCTCATCTTAAACCTATGCCCTTGAGTTTTAGACTCCCCTACCTTTGGGGAAAAAAGGTTGACCATCTAGCTGATCAATGTGTCTCAAATTGGTAGCTCAATCAGCAGAGTGATATGGATGCAGATCGACAACTGTTTCAATCCCAATCATCCGAATTATGTTGGTGTGCCTGCTAAAGAATTTTGACTGGGAAGAAAATATAGTTTGGTCAGGGGTACTCTGAAGTATTTAATTAGTGGCACAGGCTTTTTCTGTGATTTCAGAGACAATTGGAAAAATGTTGGCAACTTAGCAAAATTAGACGTTTGAAGAAATGACATCTCTCACTGAATTTTGCAGAGTTGAATGTTGCAACAGAACGTTGTGTACAAGTGTTGCCACATAAGATGCAAATGAAAAATAATGAACATTTTGAACAGAAAATAGAGTGGCTTGCCATGGATCTAATAAATTTGGCGAATTCAGAATGAGGGAAAAAGGCATTTGATGAAAATGAATACTGCGATGGCCTGGAAATTGATCGTGCAATCAATCTGACTATTTTTATGCAAACACAGTAAACTTAAGATAGAAATTCTATGTGACATATTCCTTTTTATTCTGCATAAATTTTCATTTTACCGGGTTTTATTTGCTTGGAAGCCAGAGAGTTATGTTTTATTATACATCATTAAAAAAAAAGTAATCTACAAAGCGAGTCCAAGTCATAAATACAGTTGGGTCAGATTGAGCTTCTCCCTGTTTGGCAGGAGTTTACACTGGCAGATTCTGATTTGTAGCTTCTTGTAAAGCTTTGCAGCAAATTTAATTGCAACCATTTTATTTACTGCTGATTCATCTTGGATTGCATTTATTATAACAAAATTCCTAATATTTTTTATTTGTTGTTTAAGTGGGCATGATATTGTTTTATTTTAACCAAGGAGTCAGACCATACCATTTTTTCACATTTTGAAATTAAGAGTTACATTTAGTCACAGGGTTCTTTTAGCAATGTATGTTCCTATCAGCTTTTTTTTAAGAAGTGTGCTGAATAAAAGAGATTTTCCCCATAAACTGAATAAGATGCGATTTATTAGTTTGTTTGGATAATCAATACACTGTCTTACACTCTTCAGACCGGATTTTCATGGAGAAGGCAAGACAATCAAGTTAGGAAACTTCCCGACTCAGCAAATCAGTCTCCTTTAAAAACCCCTCCAACCCCTCTCCCCATTTTAGTTCTGGGATGGTGGGAGAGATGGAGTCAGGCCCATCACTTCCAAATGCAAACATGAGGCGGCAAAGGAGATTGGCAAATCGTAAGACCAACAGGTGAGCATGCCCGCCTCCATTTAATGAGATATCAACTGAGATGAATGTCAGAACTTCAAACCTTCACCCACTCCACTTGCCCCCCTTATGTCCTCCTCCCCTTCCATAACCCCATTGCCATTCATACTCCCATACTCCACACAGGCTCCCCCATGCGCCCTCATACCCCTATGCTCCCACATATCCTTCCTTGTCACTCATCCAGTCTCAACTATGGGCAGATGTCAGGCCCCATGGAATAGCAAGGAGAAGGACTTTAAATAGACAAAAATGACCAATCAAATGATTCTGTCACTGAAATACACTTAAAACTCAAAAAGATCCCCAGAGCCATTGAAAAAAATCCCTTCAACTGATCAATTTGTTGCAAAAACAAATATCTATTCAGAAACTACATCAAAGACAGTGTGGTGAACCATCGTTGGTTCCCACTGTGGGATTGTTCTAATGTTGTTGTTGGGCTAGGGTGGGATTGATACACCTGTGGTTGTAACTGTTGTGGCACATCCCAGTCGGGCTCCGCCTCCTGGGAGAGGTATAAGACCCCCTGTTCGGGCGGGACCTCTTCAGTCTGGGATAGTGTGTTAAAGTTCTGATAGTTCCATTGTTAGTTAATAAAAGCCTTCTTTTACCGAAGCTTTGTGGCTCGTGTCAAATTGATGCGCATCAATTTTATTAACTAACATTAAACTCTCGACGGAAGAAAAAAAAAGGAGAGTATGGAGCAAATCCTAAAGCCAGAACGTCTGACGCTAGATCCACGTGCGGTGGGCGCTTCTAACACCTTCAACCACTGGCTGAAGTGTTTTGAAGATTACCTAGCAGCCTCCGCAGCGATCACCACAGACGATGACAGACTCCGGGTCCTCCATGCGAGGGTAAGCGACACAGTCTACCTCGCGATCCGTGCGGCCACCACTTACCCGAGGGCACTCGAGCTTTTAAAAAAGCGCTATACGAAACCTCCAAACGAGATCCACGCTCGTTACCTCCTCGCTACACGACGTCGGCAGTCGGGCGGAACCATGGAGGACTACGCCAATGAGCTCTTGCAGCTAGCCAGGGGCTGTGACTGCAAAGCTGTGTCGGCTGAGCAGTACATGTACGACCTCGCCCGAGATGCGTTTGTGGCCGGGGTCGGGTCTTCATACATCCGTCTCAAGCTGCTAGAAAAGGGAAATCTCAACCTGACCCACGCTATGGAATTAGCTGAAATGCTTGAGGCGGCTTCGAAGAGCTTGGTCCTGTATCCGGAGGACCACGTGGAGACAACGTGGCAGGAGCAGTCGCAAATCCCTCCTCGCCCCACGGGCTTGAAGTGCAGTGTTATGGCGTGCTCCCATGTGGACCAGACGACGGCTGCAGCCCCATGCGGCCCACGGTGCTACTTCTGCGGAGGAGCCAAACATCCACGACAAAAGTGTCCCGCTAAAGCGGTAGTCTGTACCTCATGCAGTAAAAAGGGGCATTATGCGAAGGTGTGCAGATCGAAGCCCAAGAACGGCAGTGCGGCCTGTGACCCTTCGGAACGGGGATCATCACCATCGTCGTCGAAGTACTCACGGGGTTCGTCCACGTGCGAGTCCAGGACGACGCCATTGCGGTCGACGGAGTCGGAGGAGGATGCCCACCAGGAGTCGCTACGTTTGGCGCCCTCACCCATGTGCGATTCATGGGGGCGGCCATTTTGGTCGACGATGACATGAGCGACCAGCAGGGGTCCTCAGCATCGACCTCAGCTGCCTGCAGTGACGTTCACGGACCAACGGTGGCGTCGATCACCCTGGACCAGGCTAAGCATCACAGGCTTGATTGTTCGATGATGGATATACAGGTAAATGGTCGTGCAATTTATTGTCTGTTTGACAGCGGGAGCACTGAGAGCTTTATTCACCCTGACACTGTGAAGAGGTGTGAACTCCAGATTCAACCTGCCAAACAGACAATCTCTATGGCATCAAGGTCCCGGTCTGTCGCTGTGCTAGGACGTTGTGTGGTAACTTTGAAAGTGCAAGGCACAATTTACGAGCGATTCAGGCTCCTTGTGTTGCCGCATCTTTGCGCACCAATTCTCCTCGGACTAAACTTTATGGTCCACATGAAGAGTGTGATCCTACAGTACGGTGGGCCACTCCCTTCACTGACAGTGGGGGAACAGCTGCAGTCTCCAAATTGTCCAAAGCGCCCCGCCTGCAATCTTTCTACGTTAAAGATCACCACACCCTCTTTATTTCAGAATCTGGTACCAGGCTGCAAGCCCATCGCTACTAAAAGTAGGCGTTACAGCACTGAAGATCGGATCTTCATCAGATCTGAGGTTCAGCGACTCCTCAAAGAAGGGATCATACAGCCCAGTGTTAGTCCGTGGAGAGCACAGGTTGTGGTGGTCAAGAGCGGGAACAAACCCCGGATGGTCATTGATTACAGTCAGACCATTAATTGATATACGCAGCTGGATGCGTATACCCTCCCGCGCATATCTGATATGGTCAATCAGATTGCGCAGTACCGGGTGTTCTCCACCATAGACCTTAAGTCCGCCTACCACCAACTCCCCATTCGCCCAGAGGACTGACATTACACGGCCTTTGAGGCGGATGGTCGTCTGTATCATTTCCTTAGGGTTCCATTTGGTGTCACCATTGGGGTCTCGGTCTTCCAGCGTGCTATGGACCTAATGGTGGACCAGAACAGGCTGCGGGCTACCTTCCCGTACCTGGATAATGTCACCATCTGCGGCTGTGATCAGCAGGACCATGACAGAAATCTCCAGAACTTTGTACGCACTGCATCTCGCCTGAATTTGACCTACAACAGGGAGAAGTGTGTATTCCGTACGCGGCGGTTAGCCATCCTGGGATACGTGGTGGAAAACGGGGTCATTGGCCCTGATCCAGACCGTATGCGCCCCCTTGCTGAACTTCCCTTGCCCGCTAGCGCAAAAGCACTGAGAAGATGCCTAGGCCTCTTCTCCTATTATGCGCAGTGGGTCCCCAACTACGCGGACAAAGCCCGTCCGCTTATTAAGTCCACGACATTTCCACTCACGCCAGAGGCCCAATTGGCCTTCAAGGAATTGAAACACGACATCGCGAAAGCCACGATGCACGCGGTAGACGAATCCATCCCTTTTCAGGTGGAAAGCGATGCATCTGATTTCGCCCTGGCCGCCACACTAAACCAGGCAGGCAGGCCCGTCGCGTTTTTTTCCCGCACCCTCCAAGGCCCCGAAATTCGGCATTTAGCGGTGGAAAAGGAGGCCCAGGCCATTGTGGAGGCCGTCAGACACTGGCGCCATTACCTGGCGGGAAAGCGGTTCACCCTGATCACGGACCAGCGGTCCGTGGCGTTCATGTTCAACAACACGCAGAGGGGCAAGATCAAGAATGATAAGATCTTGCGGTGGAGAATTGAACTCTCCACCTATAACTACGATATCATGTATCGTCCAGGGAAACTCAATGAGCCCTCGGATGCCCTCTCGCGCGGAACATGCGCTACTACGCAGGAGGATCGCTTGAACGCCCTCCATAATGACCTGTGCCATCCTGGGGTCACTCGGCTCTACCACTTTGTCAAAGCCCGCAACCTGCCTTACTCGGTGGAGGACGTCAGGTGGGTGACAAGGAGCTGTCGGATTTGGGCGGAATGCAAACCGCACTTTTACCGACCTGACCGGGCACATTTGGTCAAGGCCACTTGCCCCTTCGAGAGGCTGAGTGTGGATTTTAAGGGCCCCCTTCCCTCAACAGATCGGAACGTGTACTTTCTGAACATAATAGATGATTACTCCCGGTTCCCGTTTGTTGTCCCCTGCGCGGACACGTCGGCTGCCACGGTGATCAAGGCATTCCGTGATCTTTTTACCCTGTTCGGGTACCCCAGCTATATCCATAACGACAGGGGCTCGTCGTTCATGAGTAATGACTTGAGGCAATTCCTGCTCTCATACGGGATTGCCTCTAATAGGACCACGAGTTACAACCCTAGGGGTAATGGACAGGTGGAACGAGAGAATGCTACAGTCTGGAAGGCTGTCCTATTGGCGCTGAAGTCCAAAGGCCTTCCAGTCTCCCGTTGGCAGGAGGTCCTCCCTGATGCGCTTCACTCCATTCGCTCCCTCCTGTGTACGGCAACCAATGCTACTCCCCACGAGAGGATGTTCTCATTCCCTCGGAAGTCGTCTTCGGGGATATCTTTACCAGCCTGGTTGACGTACCCAGGACCCGTCCTCCTGCGGCAACATGCAAGGGCCCGCAAGTCCGACCCCTTGGTCGAACAGGTCCACCTCCTCCACGCCAACCCTCAGTATGCCTATGTGGCATATCCTGACGGGCGAGAGGACACAGTCTCGATCCGAGACCTGGCGCCCGCAGGGGACGTAGCAACCCCTGTCGCTCCCATACCCCCAGTGACGAATCCCTTATCCCTTATTTCTCCCCCGGACGTGGCACGAACAGCATCGGGACCAATGCTTAACAGTTTTGCTCCAATGCACAGCTTGCCTGAGCCCCGAAGATCGTCGCCATCGCAGAATGTATCAGGATCCCCTGCACTACCGTTTCATCAGGGTCAACCGGCCTGTGAGTCCGTGGGAGAACAGCTGGACGTTGTTTTGGGGAGAACGCCACCGCAAGCACCTACTCCAGTGTCACCGCCGGTATTGAGGAGGTCACAACGACGGTGCGGTCCTCCAGACCGTCTGAACTTATAATCTGTTGACATTTTAGTCTGTTTTCGTACCCCGCCGGCCTTTGTTCTCAAAGGAGGGCTGAATGTGGTGAACCATCGTTGGTTCCCACTGTGGGATTGTTCTAATGTTGTTGTTGGGCTAGGGTGGGATTGATACACCTGTGGTTGTAACTGTTGTGGCACATCCCAGTCGGGCTCCGCCTCCTGGGAGAGATATAAGACCCCCTGCTCGGGCGGGACCTCTTCAGTCTGGGATAGTGTGTTAAAGTTCTGATAGTTCCATTGTTAGTTAATAAAAGCCTTCTTTTACCGAAGCTTTGTGCCTCGTGTCAAATTGATGCGCATCAGACAGACACTCCTCTAATAACTTCTTAAAACTGTCTACACAGTCCTTTGCTGAGAGAAATGCTTTGGGAGCTTTTAAAACTTTTCATATTAAAGCACTGTGGACATTTAAATATCTTCAGATCATGACACAAGAGTTTTCAAGTGCTTTTCTTCAGATTTAAACACGTAATATCATGGGAGAGCTGCTGTGTTGCATTTCAACACTTACAGGATGCTGATCAATATCATGGACAACTTACCTTTTCAGGATGGAGCCCTGTGATCAATCGCTGCAGTAAAGCCCCATTTAACTTACAATACAGTATCTATCTATTGAAACTGAAAGAACTGATTTTTTTTGTTGTATTTGAAAGCAAATGGCCTATCACTTAAAGAATTCCATTGTTGTTTTTTGGTTTTCCACTTGGAACTAGAGATTCCTCATGGTTTATGACTCCTCTGGAGTGTTCAACCCATGGGTTTGTACAAAAGTGGCCCACTCCCCTGTTTTAACAGCCTCGCCCTGAAATAGAGGCACCAAGGGTCAGAGTGCAGCGTGCGGGCTGGCTATCTTCACCCATATACCACACTGGCAAACATTGCCAGCATTACGAATGTTATGGGATTCTTTAAATAGGGTCCTGCCTGCCATTTTTGATGGGCCCCTGAGTTGGATGAACTCAGCCAAAATCTGGTCCTTCATGTGGACAGCTCTAATCTCACTGTATATCATAAAGAGAGAAGAGAATTTATGAGGGATTAAGGTTGTGTGGGTGAGATGTGTTGCGGGAGGGTGAGATCTGGTCAAGGGAATATTTTGAGGGTTGCTAAGGTGAAGAAGTTAGGAATGTTGGAAAATTGCTGGAAGCCATTGTGTCTGAGGTTCAACATGTTGGAAGATGCTGAGTAATCATTGATTTAAATGGAATAAGAATTCATAACAGAATCCTGATCCACTTCACTAGATCACTGCCCATGCGGGTGAAGGCAAAACTTTTATCCCGTTGTGTCCCAGCGTTATCAGAGTTATTTCAAATCATTCCAAACAGTCATACTCAGCAGATCTCCTGAAGTGAGCTTATCCTGTAAATAGCTCTGTTAACTGGAAACGAAAAAGATCCCTGTTTCCATTTCGCATATGCGCTGGGTTCACCGATCTCAGGTAGGGCAACATGAGGGGTAACACAACTGACTTCAGCGCTCCCAAATTAGGGAGCATTGTCACCTCTGTGGGAATTCTGGATGTTTAGTGACAACATAATCCGACTCACCTATTGATTAGCCAGTCAATACTCCGTGCTGAGGCTTACTCGTGAATAATGGCCATCTGGTCATGGAGCAAAGGGTCCAGCAATGAATCAGCACCATCAGCAGAGAATGGGAGAAAAGTGATGAGAAAGAAGATTATTTAATAGCGAAGTTTTAACACTTGAGGTGAATGCCTTGGTTTGAGACAAATATGATCAGATATACCAAAGACCTTTACAATCTCATAGGGTACTATATATTTACAATCAAAGACTCTCTCGATTTCCACAAGCATGTCAACATTGTAAGAGAAAGTGTAGGTTTAAAAGTGCATTATTAAGAATTTATTTACAAGCACTGCATTTAAACGCGATGTCAATAAATTTGAGAATAAATAAACTCAATGGAAAAATGTTAGCCAGCTGTTCTTGTTGATAACAGGAACTGTGCTTGTAGAAATCAATGCAACAATCACTTCTCTCTTGGGCTAATTTCGGGAGGGTGGTAGTGGGGGGATTAATTTATGGCAGAGTCCTCCATAAATTCTAATTCCATTGCTGTGCACAAAACCACTCTGAAGTCACCAAATCATATTTAAATTTTCAAACCCAAATAATTGTTCTTTGAAATGTTGATTAATTTGTTATTTTAGCAAAATCACAACAGAGGTCCTTAAAGAAAATAGAACAGATTTAATGGCTGGAAGTTTCTGGCCCTGCTCTGGTGGGTTCTCTCACTGGGAAGATGCCAGCCCCAAAAGTCTGTTCACCTCAGCGGGACCGGAAGAACCCGTCAGCAAGCAGAGCCGTAAAATTCTGGCCAATGCTTTTACTGAATTTTAAATGCAAACCATGTCTTTTTTAAAAATTGATAGCCAGTAGTTTCAGTACATACAGAGCACAGGGAGGCCAAGGCTCATCCAAAATTGGTCAGTGGACCTCATTAAAATATTCACAGTGAGCTGCCAGTGCCTGTTGTCCATCCAGAGGCAGTTCACCATTGCCACTGGAGCAATTTCAGCATCCTGTTTCAACAGGTGTGGTCTCTTGCATGCCATTTTAACCACAGGCCTGAGAAAGCCAAGTTACGTTGTCTTTCTGAATGCCCTCTTGTTGCTGTTGTCTTTATTCTTTGGTCATTTTTGTTCGTCCTCTGAAAAATAGATGCTGATGACAGCAATTGGAGATGGTTAATAAAGCAGAATAAACAGCGGCTCATGTGCTCCAATGGCCTGGAGTTGCCCCAAATTGGCCAACCCAGAACAAAGGATTGAGCGCAAATTACGTCCAACATAAATCAAATTTCTGCAATCCTTTGAGATGGTTGATTTCATTTGATTATTATTGTCACGTATTAGTATGCAGTGAAAAGTAAAATTTCTTGCGCGCCATACAGACAAAGCATACTGTACATGGAGAAGGAAAGGAGAGAGTGCAGAATGTAGTTTTAAAGTCATCATTGTTAGAGAGTTTAAAAGAGTTAGAATAAAGTTTTAGAAGCATAAAATGAGAGTAAATGTTAGAATTAGAGGGTATGCTGAGCACAGCTTGCAAGAAGTCGCCTGGCTCCGGCACCATTTTGGATATATTTTGGACATTGGATATTCGAACATTGTCTGGGAGTTTCCGGGTTTCTGACCTTGTCGTGGCGGAACCCACCGTGGGAGATTCCACTGACTTCCGGCGTGACCGGATGATCGCAGTGGTGGGCGGGGCTGGGAATCCTGTTCATTGAAACTGGCACTACTCACAAAACTGGCCTCGGCACCCTGATCCAGTTGGTGGAGTTCTGCTATTTGCACCCCTTTGTAGACCTTCAAAGATACTCTGAAAATTAGAACTCTTAAGACACTTTTAAGCATCTTTTAAAAGATGTGACTTTTAGTTCACCAAAGAAAATACTCTAAACCAATACGACTGGTTTGAATAATTTTTTTAAAGTCATTTGAAGTTGGATTATTGACAGGTGTGGAGTAGATACATTAATTAATAATATTTGTTTGGTGATAAACACATTTTTAGCTATATTAATTAAAATGAGTTGAATTAGACACTGAGTTACCCCTCTTAAATATATTAATAATTTTTTTATGGCAAAATGTACATCCTAAAATGTTGATTTGTGGTAGATTTTACATTTGGCAATATGTAAATGAATTTCTGTAGCAACTTGAGCAAAAAAATCACTTTGGAAAAGTAGTGCAATTTGTGTCTGGATCGCCAATTTCACCCAAAGTGGGAATTTTTGGTGAACGTGTTTCCTGTTTCAGAGATGAGCGTATTTCTTCCTGTTCTGAAAAGGATGAAATACTGTGCAAGGAAGCGATAAAGTCCGGAGAGATTTGGAAGAATTATTTTAAGTGCTGCAAATTTCATGGTGTATAATCAGAGATATGTGCAGAAACCTGGATCAGAGCACTAATCTTTATTTTACTCTAGAATTAGTAGGTCCACTTTGTTAGCACGATAAATTGGCCACAACTTGAACTGTTAGAAGTGTGAATTGGCAGATGTAATGTTTCATCAGGAGAAAACGCTGATTCAAGGCCCAAAGCCCAGGAGGGAAATGAATCGGTGCATGCACAGAGTTCCTTTCCTATACCTCCTAATAGCTAAATCAGGTATACGAGATCAGCTCAGTTTATCAGCAAGAGAATGGCAAATGGTGCAGAAAGAGTGAACCTGTGTCGAAAGAAACACCAGTCAAAATACAGGGGGTGAAAGCCTTTTAAAAAATTGTAGCATTGGTGTGATCTCGTGCAGGAATAGTTCTGCAACTCTCGAGTGTATAAAAAAAAATCACTTTGTCCCTTTAGCTAGTTTCTCTATTGTGGTTTTATTTTTTTCAGTTTTGTGGCATGTACTGATTCTGTGATGCAGATTGTATTGTGATGCAGTGTATGTTAACTCATGGGGCTTGGGAGAGGTCATGACATACCTTTTTTCTGTACACAATTGACCATAACAGCATAGTCCACACAGGAAATGTGAGGTCAGTGCGCTTTTTTTTCACAAAACACATTAAGTGTGTAAATTATGATGCATTGCAATTTTAATTACCATATCAACCATGGTTTGGCAGTTTATAAAAAGGATGTCTTGTTCATTAACTCTAATGAACATTCCATAGCATGTTGTAAGAAGGGAAGGAAGACTAAATCTGCTAATTTAATCAGCTCAAGGCATTTCCTTTACTTGGAAGAAAAATACTTGACGGCATGCATATTATAACTATTCAGAGATTGAAGCAATTCAACGGTTGACGTTTCACATATGGAAATGAATAGGCCCTGAAGAATTTGCATGCAATTCAACTCTTGACCTGCAACGTCCATTTTATTATGGGTCCTTCTGTTATACTTTGACGCCTCCTCTCTTACCCAGTCAGATTGCCTGATTCAGTGAATCTTCTTTGGGTGTTTGAAGGATTCTCTCCCTCATTCCCCACTCATCCACCATCTGTGCCCCATTTTTTCAGTCATTTTTACATCGATTTGATTGTCACTTATTGTCTTCGATCAACAGCCTAAGAATGAGGCCAGCGCTGTATCAGGCAATCACTCCAAACTAATTTGGATTGTTATTATAAAATTATTTTTCTGCTTTTGAATAGAAATTAGTGAAACATTTTGAATGACATGTAGCTATAAATTGTAGTTGGATAAAATGCATTGCAGCCAAACACCCATTGCTGTCTGTTCTGCAACATCATAACTATATTGTGGAATGAAAAATAAAAAATAATGTGCTTTTACTTTGGTGTTGATAAGATTTAAGAACACAAGAGTGGAGGAAACTGTGTAACTTTATATCTGGACCTTAATTGAAATTTTAGCCGTGGCACTCCCAAAATAACACTGTAGAGAAGAGAAGCCAAGAGAAAAATTCCAGCCAGTTTTGATTGAGATTGAAAGAATGAAAGGATTTCACTGTGAGATGGTTTTGTGTTCACCTGTTTTATTTGATCTTTGAATTATTTGGACTTTGCGTGGAAGCTTAAATTCCTTGCGTAAGCTCTGCAAAATAATCATTAAGTTGTGGATTTCTGTCCTGAAATAATTTGTCAGTGGTATTTGTTGCAAGTGACTGAATCAGTTTTGCTGTGAGGTGTTTGTATTTTGCTCACATGAACCAGCCATTCATTGTCAAAACAATAAGATGCCCATTTTTCTAAGTGAGAATCATGCTGCTTTCTTGTGTATAGATCCTGACTGCAGTCCAGGATGATTGCTGGAAACAATTGCACAGGCGGTCAAAGTACACGGTGTGCAATGGAAGAGCCTAAGGGAACTGCTGTAACCAAAGAGACAGTGGTTTCTCAAAAATATTCTGAAATGGCAATCAATATATATGTCGGCCAGAATTCTCACAACAAATGTCGCATTCATGTGAAAACTGCAGTAATTCATGCTGTTTTTTTTCAGTGGGAGTTCAGAGAAGAATCTCCCACATTCTGTGCAGTGCAGAGGCCATCAATGTGAATATCATTAAATTTCAGGGGACGGGGCCTATCCCCGCTGGAGAGGCTGAAATCAGCACACGGAACGGGCTACTGCGCATGAGCCAATCTGTTAGCGCCGAGATCAGTGCATGCGCAGTTGCCCCGCATGATGGCCTCTCAATTGCTGGCCAGCTCACTCACTGGCCAGCCCCGAGACCCCTGTATCGCCGGGTGTTGCCTCCCCCCCCCCCCCCCCCCCCCCCCGGTCTACGGCCTGATCGCTGGTCTACCGACTGTTCCTGGGCCCAGCTCCGACCCCCCCCACCCAACAGTAACTCCCGTCCCGCAGTACCAACCCACCTAGGAGGCTGACCACCCCACCCCCACCCCCCGGCTGACCCCGCACCACCAACAGCCCTGATCGCTGGCCCCCCTTCCCCTACTGACCCTTATGCAGAGTGGCAGCGGGACCCCCCACCCTCACCGATAGCCCCTTGGCCCTGCCCCAACAGGCCCTGCTCCTCGGCCCCACACCCATATGCCCTGCCCCTTGGCACTGCCCCATGCCTGAGGGTCGGTATCAAGGTGCCTCTTGGCACTGCCAGTGTACAGATGCCCAGAGGTCACCATCCGCCTGCCACCTGACCCTCTGGGGCTCCGATTGCCCCTCTTTCTCACTTGGGGGGGGGGATCGGGCCGCAAGCTCCCCATCAGTGGGGAGCTCTTCAAACCCCGCTGGAGTGAACCACTCTGAGGGGGGGGGGGGAGGGGAGAGATGCTAGCGGGTCCAGAGAGTTCAGTCCCGGGCCCGCTAATTGTATTTGAAAGATATTTAAATTGCCATTCAAATTATTTCCGCACATCCCCGATGATTTCCAGCGCGGAGCAGACGCCGCTGGAAATCCGGTGACGGGAGACGCTATCGGGACTGGAATGCGCGTCGCCCTCTGCGAGATTCTCCCAGCCCGCTGTGGGAAAAAATTAGCACAGTGGGATGGGAGAATCATGGCTGTCATTCTACTCTGAATTTATTTCAACAAGATGAAACGTTTCACTGCCTGTTAATTCTATATTAATTATGTTTAGCTGTTTACAGGTAGTGGGCATTTACTTGTTAATAGACATGGGCTAAAACTGTGATTGTTGGGTTAGGCGGTGTAAGCTTGTGATGTGAAATTCTGTAAATAAATATAAAAAGTGTGTAAAGATTAACTCCAGTTCTAACCTTCACCACCTAGCTTTCTGGAATAGAACCATGCAATGCTGCACACTGTGGTTCCAATACTGCCTTGCTAAGCAGTGGTCACTGCTTCCATATATGAAACAAGAGAGACCATAGTGGGATACAACCTAAATCATAATAATGTACATCATGACAATTTGTCACAGAATAGGGAGAGGAGAAGGTTATCCCAGTAACCAGTCATGTTCTGAAAACAGCCCTCTTCCACATTTGGCAGCATGGCGCAGGGGTGATCTCATACCCAATAAGTGACTCCTTGCTCCTCTTCCTCCACCGATTCACCCATGCCCTGTAACCTGTGCTACCCTCCTGCCATCTGTCTAAACATTCCAAGGTCAATATCTCTGAGTTGGTTAGTGTGTGGTAGATCTCTTCAGGCAGTTGAAAGGCAGATCCAGGTGAACCGTGCACTGGACACCAAAATAGATTCCATAGGAACACAAAAGGAACGCAGTGAAAAAAAAGGAGCTTAGGCTGGCAAACCAACATGGCAAAGACAAGAAAATAACATGGTTCTTGTGTGACAGCCCTTGCAATAGGATGTAATATTTTGGTGTTCAGATGAGAACTTTGGGTTGCTAACCCCTCGTGAGTACTTTCTCGCCTATAACATCAAGGATTCATTGTCATTGGATGAAGATATCCAGCTCCTCAGAGAGGGTGAATCATAGAATCATAGAAACCCTACAGTACAGAAAGAGGCCATTTGGCCCATCGAGTCTGCACCGACCACAATCCCACCCAGGCCCTATCCCCATATCCCTACATATTTTACCCGCTAATCCCTCTAATCTACGCATCCCAGGACACTAAGGGGCAATTTTAGCATGGCCAATCAACCTAACCCGCACATCTTTGGACTGTGGGAGGAAACCGGAGCACCCGGGGGAAACCCACGCAGACACGAGGAGAATGTGCAAACTCCACACAGACAGTGGCCCAAGCCGGGAATCGAACCCAGGTCCCTGGAGCTGTAAAGCAGCAGTGCTAACCACTGTGCTACCCTGAGGTTCCATATGGAAGCTCCCCTCCACCAGTCACAAAGCAGGTTTACTCTTTTTTGGTTTTAGTGTGTACCTGTTTTTTTTAAAATCCCTATGGTGTATTAACCATGTAAAAATTTACTGCTGGACTTGTATTCGGCTCAACTGAGACTGAAGCACATCTGATTAATACATAATTTTACCCAAATTGAATAGAAAGTTATCTTTGATTTTTTTCTTTAATAAAAAAAGTGCAAATGCTTCTCATTTAAGGACAGAAAGCACCATGGCTTTGATCTGAAAATTTATTTGCCAAACTAATTGCTGTACATGTTTTTTTCTCAATAGCTGAGGTGGTTGTTTTCCTTTGCCTCTTGGATCTTAGAAGCTTGTTGAGGTAGCTTGTACTCTCAATCATGATACAAATTGCAAAACATAGAGTGAGGGAGCTGATTGATAATGCTGTAAGTGGATCTGGCAAGCAAGTGAGGTGATGTATTTCCATCTCCGCCTGACTCAAAGTACTTTTGACATGTGCTTCGGTGTAATGGGGCTTTGGTGAAGCAAGAACTATGGATGTTGAGACCCCTGTAGTCCACATCTGTTTCATTTCCACACACCTGTGCCAGGAGAAAAACTGCTTCACTCCATAAGTACCTTTTGATTGTTTAAAATTAGACTTGACTCTTGAAGTGATGAGCATTCATATGTTAGATGCAAAATATTTTTAAAAGGTGTATTCTAAAACTGATGATCTGTCATAATCCACTAATTGAGATGATTTTGTGTGCAAATTTTATATTAGCTCTTCAGTATTGTGTTAAAACAGAACACAGAGCAATATGCTATTTATCATTCCACTTAAGATGTGACAAACTCGAAACTAACTCCCTTTAAAGATTATTCCAACTTATTTAGAGGAGGATAATTAACTATTGAGGCCACTTTCTCTTTCTGCCTGCATCAGAGACGGTCTAGAGACTTATTTATATATTGATCCCTGAGAATCTATCACAACAAAATGAATCACAAATTCTTTCTCAGATCGAGGTACATCACTTGTGACATGCTACATTATGGACTACATGGTACTACTGGGTCATCATGACCAACTTACCTTTGGATCAAAGGATTCAAGCCTCCTCTAGGGCACTATGCTGGCATGGTTTTCTAATCCTTGGAATAAAGTGTTAAAACTGAAGCGAAGGACTGAACGTTCATCTGGGTGTGGAGGTGCGTTTCGGAATGTGACTGGCCACATTTAAGGTTTGTTTTTGAGGAAATCTGAATTTCCTCCACATTCCTGATTCTGCATCATTTTCCTCTGGTCTTTTGGTGGGTCAGCAATGTCTCGTGTGCAACACCCATGGATAGCCCCGCTGAAATCAGGGGGATTTTAAATGGGGGACAGAAATCAGATTTCCTCTGGCACACCATGTTCTCTGATGGTGCAGGGTTTTGGAAGCTCATTAAAAGAACAGCAGGAGGAGAATTTTCCCATCTCACCCGCCACAGGAATCGTAGCGGGCGGGACACGGTCCATGCAAAGGTCCGTTGACCTCGGGTGGGATTTTCTGGCCTTGGGGCAAGCACAGCTGGAGAATCCTGCCCCAGGTTTGAGAGTTTAAGAATATGGAAAGCCTACTGAGAACTCAGAAACATTTTGAAAGGTAAATGTAAAGTGTTTTTAAACTTACAAATGCCACTATTCGGCGTTGTGTGGTAATGTAGAGTGTTTTTAAGGCAGTGATTCATCATAGGGATATGTTCTTTAATGCTAAGTTCACCCTTATGTTGACTAACATTGTAAAATTGTTTATATGCATTACCATACTTTTCCAAAGGAGCAAGCACCATAAAACTCAAAAAATAGAACAATATGTACAGTGGTGCCATGTTTTATGTTTTGATCTAATTGGAATGCCAGATCTGGCTGTTTTTTACGATGCTTCTGAAGATTTAAAAAAATTCTCTGCACTTGCTCCCATTCCAATGATTCACAGGAACTCTGCTGTAGAATGGAAATGGACATCTGTCCTGTCAATTGAGCTGGAAGCTTCAGTTATGACAGCTGCTCTATTATGAATGTTTGGCTGGGTTTCAAAAGCTTCAGCAGGTGGTCTTGGAACTATTGAATTATTATAAGCTTATAACAACAGAATGTATCTTCAATGTGGTTTCTTTGTTTACAAACCTAATGGGTGCTTAAAGGTTTATGAAGATTTTCTTCCTCTTGGCTTTTTTTGTTCATGTTAGTATGTACTGATTCAGGGTTTTCTTTGTTAGAGATTTAATGTTCTTCCAGTGGTTTTAAAATAATTCTTCTTGCTATTGCATGGCTACTGAGGAATGTACATAGTGGGTGAGCGGCTGTGGAAGAAACATGGGGGGCAGAGAGGCATCACGAATTGGCACAGATGATCTGAGCATGGAGATTGCATGGGGACATAGAGGGGCTTGGAGTGGCATGGGCTATCTGAGGGGACATGCAGGATACAGGGGAAGATAGAGGGAACATGTGGTAGCTTGGTTTATCTGAGCGGGCGTGGTCAGGCAAGGATGTTGCAGTTGGGGTGTGAGGGAGGTGAGGGATCTTTAAACAATGTTTGGAGCTTGGCTGCTGTATTGGAGAACAGTGATGTGGAGATGCCGACGTTGGACTGGGGTAAACACAGTCAGAAGTCTCACAACACCAGGTTAAAGTCCAACAGGTTTATTTGGTGGTAAAAGTCACTAGCTTTCAGAGCGCTCACTGTTCCTTCGTCGGTGAGTGGGATTTCAGTTCACAAACAGGGCATATAAAGACACAAACTCAATTTACAAAATAATGGTTGGAATGCGAGTCTTTACAGGTAATCAAGTCTTAAAGGTACAGACAATGTGAGTGGAGAGAGGCTTAAGCACAGGTTAAAGAGATGTGTATTGTCTCCAGCCAGGACAGTTAGTGTTGTGGTGTTGTGAGACTTCTTACTTGGAGAACTGTGGCAGGCCTTCTAATCTTCAGCTACACCTCTCATGCACTCCAGTGTGACTCATAAACTGCACTGCGAACCCGACCCTTGTGGGAAAAGACAAAAATAGAATGTGACATTACACATGGTTCAGGTGTGAGGTTTGTGTTCCACAAAATTGTGCAGTTCAAGTTTTCCTGGTCCCAGACGAAGGCTGGAATTTTCCAGCCATTCTTGCCAGCGGGATCTTCTGGCCCCACTGCTGCCGAACCCCCGCTGAAGATTCCTGGTGGTGGGGGGTGGATTCAATGGCAATCCCATTGACAGCAGCGGGACTAGAAGATCCCAACCACCGCCAGCCAATGGCAGGCCATCTCCTGCCACCGTGAAACATGCTGTGGGGCAGCGGAGAATCCCACCCTGCATCGGACTATCGGTGGATATCCCATTTCATAATCCCAACAGTGCAGAAGGAGGCCATTCGGCCCACTGAGCCTGCACCGAGAATAATCCCACCCAGACCCTATCCCTGCTAATCTCCCTGAAACTAAAGGGTAATTTAGCATGGCCAATCAATCTAACCTGCACATCTTTAGACTGTGGGAGGAAACTGGAGCACCCGGAGGAAACTCATACAGACACGGGGAGCACATGCAAACTCCACACAGTCACCCAAGATCGGAATTGAACCTGGGTGCGTGGCGCTGTGAGGAAGCAGTGCTAACCACTGTGCCACCGTACTGCCTTGATTTGAAGAAAATCTGAACCCTTTTGCTGTCCTGGCCAATCTGACTTATTCATTTATTGATTATTCATTTCTTTGCTGTTTTCATGGAATCATGATGTGTACAAAATGGTTCCTGCTTACAAAACAACAATCAATGTGTGAAGCATTTTGAGACATTTCTAAGAGACTTGAAAAAGGCACATCATTCTATCTTTAATGTGATAGAAAATGTTGGAAGGGCGCAGCATGAGAATCGCCAACTATAAAGAGGGGTTAATGTTTCAAATTAACTGAAGGTCTGTAGCTGGAGCATGAATGTAGCTGGTATTTCCACGGATGCTCGCTGACCAGTGAAGTGTTACCAGCATTGTCTTGTTTCTGTTTTGGGTTCCCAGTATCCGTGGGTACTTTTCTTTCTCTTTTTTTCTTTACTTGTGCATACATATATTGAGGATCTTTCATAGTTCTGTACAGTTACATGACAAGACTATGGTCCTGCTTGAGCCAGGCATGAAGCATAGACTTTGAGTTCACTGCTTGCTCCTTTTGAATACTTCAATTGTGAAGAGGGTGGAAAGGAACTCTCTCCTTACCTGATAATTAATCTGTTTTTTGAAAAAAATGGTGTGGTCTGATGAGCCTCCTCTCCACTGTTGTAATTGTGAGCATTGGATGTATGCATTTGATGGCATTTCTGAGCAGGTCAGTGACCAGCAACATTGATGGCCACGTTACATTCTTATGTCTGAAATGTTCTCCCAGCCTTTCTACACCACCTCTTGAATACAGCTACCCCAAATTGAATGGTAATGAGTCACTGAGCTGTTAAGGAACTAATTTTAGGTTGAACTGTAATTCTGGTGTTCACAATTACAGCACCATCATCAAAGGAAAAGATAAAATTGTTATGTTGGGTGTGATTGGACCTTCAAGAAATATGGTCAGTCATATGGTTCACCAACAGAATATTGGCTATGCTTCAAAATATTCAGTGGTATCTGCTTATTTATGACAAGCAGCGTGGTATAATTAACCCTGTAGGTTCCCCTTTGAACCAACAACATACTGATGCCTGCATATGAACCTTCTCACACACTACCATTGCATGCCACACTATAGAATCCATAGAATCCCTACAGTGCAGAAGGAGGCCATTCGGCCCATCTAGTCTGCATCCCACCCAGGCCCCATGCCCATAACCCCACACATTTACCCTATTAGTCTCCTTGACACAAAGGGGCAATCTAGCATGGCCAATCAAGCTAACCAGCACATCTTTGGACTGTGGGAGGAAACCAGAGGACCCGGAGGAAATCCATACAGACACGGGGAGAATGTGCAAACTCCACACAGACACTATATCTCATTGTCCTCTCTGAATTACTGTTGATTGACAGTATATTAACAATGGCCTCACCTTTCCTCTGTTCCCTGAGCACAGATTGGCACTAATGGCACTGTTTGATTATCTCTAATAATCGGAGCAGTCCTTTGTAGGTGGTCTTTATACTTATGTATCGAATAACCTGTCACTGTCCTGATACGATTTAATTTGCTCTAATAGACATTAGAATATTTTACTGCAGTTCATAAAAACGGAGGATTTAAACCATCTCTTGCTTCAGATACTTAAGCATCTGAACTTCGAAATTCATGATTAACTTGCAGCCACTGTACTTTTGGTCTGGAACACAAACTGCTGGCCATAAAGTGGGATTCGCCCATCTGTGACTAAGTCCCGTGATGCACGGGGAGTGTTTCCCACTGCGGAGGTCAAGAAGAAACCACCCCTGATCTCAATAATTATGCATTCGGGTTATGTGGTGGAGCGGGCTAGATTACACAAATTCCACCACCCTATCTGGGTGCTATATATAAAAGGCACCGACATCACTCACCCACTTTTGAAGGAAGAAGATGGATCTCCAGGAACATTCCGAGGCTGGAAACTGGACCTACTCGATGACACTGAACCCGCAAGATGCAAATGACAAGTGCTTCCCCCTTCCCACAGCTGTGGCATTCCAGGGTTGAGGGTCCCTGGTGGCCTCTATCCCGAGATCCGGAGGTAGCTCAAGGCATTCTTCAGGTGAGTCCCAACGCCTATACGTCACGTTGTTGCAGGCATGCTCTGGACTGGCGTGTTTTCCTACTGGTGTTGTGGAGAATTGGGTGTGGGTGGAAGATTCCAGCTGGGCCTTCATCCGCATCCCATCTGTGAGATGCAAATCAGTTACATACTGTCCGCAGCAAGTTTACTGATCCACCATGGCGGGCACCAGTGGCAGATCCAGTGGGAAATTCACACCAATGTTAAAACCGATGTTTGGGCCTCCCTCCAAATCACCCCCACCCCATCTGCCATTGAGCCTGTCAGCGGAAGCATGGAAGAGTTCTGTTCTTAGGAAAGGATTAGATCATTCAGCTGCTTGAATCACTTCCATCATTGTATTAGGTCATAGCAATCTACACTTCAACTCCAATTACCCAACTTTTCCCCTCTCCCTTGATGCTTTATCCTGATAAAAGATATATTGATCACTGCCGTGAAAATTCCAAATCTACTTGGGGGAGGGGAGAATTCCTTATTTCCACTGCTTATGTGTAGAAAAAGTGTCATGTCTTTAGGCCTAGCTCGAATGCTAAGGAGAGTAGAGACTGTCGATTATAAAGTCCACTGCTTAAACATATTTAGCAAAAAAAACAGGGTGACAAATTATCCCCACTTGTTCAAGTGGTTAAGCAGGATTTAATACTCACTGTTTCTGCTCATGATAGAAAAGTGGCCAATTGAGGTGCAGTCACCTGTAAAACCCATTTAACCCAGAATAAGTCACTTTCTGCCAGGAGATAAAGAGAAAGGAAAACAAAAAAAAGAAAGCGATTAAGAAAGGAAAGATAGATTATGAAACTAAACTAGCTCAAAATATAAAAAATGATAGTAAAAGTTTTTACAAGTATATAAAAAGGAATAGAGTGGCTAGAGTGAATGTTGGACCCTTGGAAGATGAGAGGGGGGATTTAATAGTGGAAAACGAGGAAATGGCTAAGACTTTAAATAAGTTCTTTGTGTCGGTCTTCACGGTGGAAGACACAAATAGTTTGCCGAATATTAGAGATCGAGAGTTGGTGGGAGGGGAGGTCCTTAATACAATTACTGTTACTAAGGAGGTGGTGCTTGGTAGACTAATAGGACTGAAGGTAGACAAGTCCCCGGGCCCGGATGGAATGCATCCCAGGGTACTGAAAGAAATGGCTGAGGTAATAGCAGATGCGTTAGTAGTAATTTATCAAAATTCGCTGGACTCTGGGGTAGTGCCGGCTGACTGGAAAACAGCAAGTGTTACGCCGCTGTTTAAAAAAGGAAGTAGACAAAAGGCGGGTAACTACAGGCCGGTTAGCTTAACGTCCGTAGTTGGGAAGATGCTAGAGTCCATTATTAAAGAGGAAATAACAGAGCACCTGAATAAGAATGGTTCGATCAAGCAGACGCAGCATGGATTCATGAAGGGAAAGTCGTGTTTGACGAATCTACTGGACTTTTATGAAGATGTCACTAGTGCGGTTGACAGAGGGGAACCGGTGGATGTGGTGTTTTTAGATTTCCAGAAGGCATTCGATAAGGTGCCTCACAAAAGGTTGCTGCAGAAGATTGGGGTACACGGAGTTAGGGTAAGGTGTTGGCGTGGATTGGGGATTGGCTATCTAACAGGAAGCAGAGAGTTGGGATAAATGGGGGCTTTTCTGGTTGGCAGTTGGTGACCAGTGGCGTGCCGCAGGGATCGGTGCTGGGGCCTCAATTGTTTACCATTTACATAGATGATCTGGAGGAGGGGACTGAATGTAGGGTATTCAAGTTTGCTGATGACACGAAGGTGAGTGGGAAAGCGAATTGCGTGGAGGACGCGGAAAGTCTGCAGAGAGATTTGGATAGGCTGAGCGAGTGGGCGAGGATCTGGCAGATGGAATATAACGTTAGCAAATGTGAGGTTATCCACTTTGGAAGAAATAATAGTAAATTGGAATATTATTTAAATGGAGAAAAATTACATCGTGCGACTGTGCAGAGGGACCTGGGGGTCCTTGTGCACGAATCGCAAAAACTCAGTCTGCAGGTGCAGCAGGTGATCAAGAAGGCGAATGGAATGTTGGCCTTTATCGCGAGGGGGATAGAATATAAAAGCAGGGAGGTCTTGCTGCAACTGTACAAGGCACTGGTGAGGCCGCAACTGGAGTACTGTGTGCAGTTTTGGTCCCCTTATTTGCGAAAGGATATATTGGCCTTGGAGGGAGTGCAGAGAAGGTTCACCAGGTTGATACCGGAGATGAGGGGTGTGGCTTATGAGGAGAGATTGAACAGATTGGGTCTGTACTCGTTGGAGTTTAGAAGGATGAGGGGTGATCTTATAGAGACATATAAGATAATGAAGGGGCTGGATAGGGTAGAGGTGGAGAGATTCTTTCCACTTAGAAGGGAAACCAGAACCAGAGGGCACAGCTTCAAAATAAGGGGGGGCCGGTTCAGAACAGAGTTGAGGGGGAACTTCTTCTCTCAGAGGGTAGTGAATCTCTGGAATTCTCTGCCCATTGAAGTGGTGGAGGCTTCCTCGTTGAATATGTTTAAATCACGGGTAGATAGTTTTCTGATCGAATAGGGAATTAGGGGTTATGGGGAGCAGGCGGGTAAGTGGAACTGATTCGCTTCAGATCAGCCATGATCTTGTTGAATGGCGGGGCAGGCTCGAAGGGCCAGATGGCCTACTCCTGCTCCTATTTCTTATGTTCTTATGAGAGAGAATGCCCATGATAGGCAAATGATTCTCTAAATCTCTATCAGTCGTGAACTACAAAAAGCAGTGCCCAAGCTTTTCCACAGCCACCTCACCACTTTAAATAATGGTTCCCTCCAAATTGGCACCTCCCCACTGCCAGCTTTCTGCGAGAGGAGATTTCTAGTGAAATTCAAGGGCAATCTTTGTAACTACAGGTGTGTGCACAGATTTTTCCCATTATTTTTCATTTTTTTCCCCTTCAAAAAAATTCTCTTTGATAAACAATTCATACAATCATCATGGAATTCTAGAATCCCTACAGTGCAGAAGGAGGCCATTTGGCCTTTCGAGTCTGCACCGACATTTACCCAGTTACCCCACATATTTACCCTACTAACCTATATATCTAACCTATATATACAAATTCTTGCAAAGAATTTCACATTCTGATTCACTATGCAGAGTAGCCTGATCCATTCTGTGAAAGTCTGACAAATGAAGTTGAACGATCTGCATTCAGCTAAGGAGACCCATTAGTCACATCGTGGTTTCTCCTCGCCTGTTCTATTTTTGTCAAATTGGTATTAAGTGAACATGAGGAGGACTGTAGGTGAGTGCAGCCAACGTGATATTTGGAAATGCTGTATCTTGGTATATGCCCCACTGATGACCTTCTGTGAATTGATTCATGACAAGCCATCTGCTCCTGGATATATGCTGAATGCATTTAGAAACTACAAAGCAATGGAGTGGAACAGCTGAGTGCCACTTGTGAATGACTGAATCAGATCTAGTTCATAAATAAACAATGAGTTTTACGTCAGTAACTGTTCGGAGACCACCCACTGATGTGGCTGATAATAGTGCAGACCTTTTGAAAGCAAATTTATCTCGGTTTTGTTGTTTAGATTACTGCAACAAATATATCATTGATTTAAAACAATATATTCCTATACAGCATTGATACACGATAAGACCATAAGACATAGGAGCGGAAGTAAGGCCATTCGGCCCATCGAGTCCACTCCACCATTCAATCATGGTTGATTTCAACTCCATTTACCCGCTCTCTCCCCATAGCCCTTAATTCCTCGAAAAATGAAAGCAGGCCTTATTAAAAATATTCCCTTTTTATGGAAACAGGTTACCCAAGCACATTACAATGATTTAAATTAATGGCAGGAAAACAAGACAGGGAGAAAAGTACCAATGGCTAATTTTCTATGACAAGCAAGACGTGTATACAAGGTGTGTAGTCTCCAGGAATGGTGAGGTATGTTTGAGGAGAAATTTTGTACTCCAATTAATAATGGTGACAGCTTCTCACTTAATCTTAGTTTGGGGCAACATCATCCAAGTTCTTTTTTTTAACCTGGCAAACTTACTTTGCAAATGATTGAAAATACTGTCACTTGTAATTTTAACAACTGACTCAGAAGTGATCGAATAAACCAAAACAGCTCCAAGCATATTTTCCCATCCTTTGGTGTGATTTTCTTATCAGGTATTTTTTTTGTGAGAACTAGTCACAGAGGTGAGCGGCATCATCTGAAAAAATTATTATGATATTCCAAACATATTCATTGAAAGCAGCATCACAGGTAGACAGAGTGGCGAAGAAGGCGTTTAGCACACTGGCCTTTATCAATCAGGGCATTAAGTATAGGAGTTGAGACATTATGTTACAGTTGTAGAAGTCATTGGTGAGGCCACACTTGGAGTATTCTGTACAGTTTTGGTCACCCTATTATAAGAAAGACATTGATAAACTGGAAAGAGTGCAAAGAAGATTTACACGGAAGTTGCCTGGACTAGTGGGCCTGAGTTATAGCCTGGCAGATGGCCAGGCTAGGGCTTTATTCCTTGGAACATAGGAGAGTGAAGGGTGACCTTATTGAGGTGTATAAAATCATGAGGAGCATAGATAGGGTGAATGTACATAGTCTTTTTCCCAGGGAAGGAGAATTGAAAACTGGGGGGCATAGATTTAAGGTGAGAGGGGAAAGATTTAAAAGGGACCTGAGGGGCAACTTCTTCACGCAGAGGGTAGTGTGTACATGGAATGAGCTGCCAGAGAAAGTGGTTGAAGCAGGTTTAATAGCAACATTTAAAAAGCATTTGGATAAGTACATGGATGGGAAAGGATTAGAGGGATATGGATCAAATGCTGGCAATTGGGATTCGCTGGGAAGGCACCATTGTCGGCATAGACTGGTTGGGCCGAAGGGCCTGTTTCCATGCTGTATTACTTTATGACTCTTTATTGTTGCAAGATTCACAGACATCTTACTTTTTCATATCCAGGGTCTATCTGCTTGAAAATAGCTCAATACCGAGAATGAACAAACTATCATCACAGAACAATAATTAAGGGGAAACTAACAAAATATAAATCATTGTTATATAAAAATAAAATTTGTTTTTAACTTGAGAAAACTCTCTTTGCCCTTGTATTTGACACCCAAGAAATTCATCCCCAAATAAACCAAAATATAAGAAAATTAATTGTTTAAAATATCCTTTTTGTTGTTTTCATTTAAACAGGATGCATTTAAAATTAATCTTGGTAACAACCCAATTGTAGATCCTTTCACTGTACACATTAATCCTCAGATAAATGGTAGGCAACCTGTAAGAAGGTCAGTACCATACATTCACCACCAGGAGGTGCACAAATGTGACATGAGGTGGCTCAGTTAATGTCCCAATTTCTCAAGCAAATTACCCAGCCTCCATTTCTAAAGTTCCTTGTCAAGCCCTAGCAATCACTAATATAATTTGTTGGTCTAACCTTTATATTTTTGGTTTATTTTCATTTTAGCTTCTCAGTTTTACTTTGAGAAATCATACCTTTTTACTTGAAAAGTGGAGCTTCGTTGCAAATGTTTTGTTGAACAAGTAGTGATATACATACATGTTTGAGAGTAATTTTGTTACAGAATGAAGGCTCAAAAATCTATTGGTTTCGATGGGGGACTTTGTGGATCACATCCTGAACAAATCAAGGTCAATTTCATTAGAGAGCAGATAGGGCAGATTCTGTAAAAAGAATAGTTGTGATGACCTTATCTTGTCCTTCCTTCCATTCAGTAAATATATTTCATATTGCATTATATCATCTTAAAATATTCTCCTTAATAGAGATATAATTAAAAATTAGTGGCTTGGGGCAAAATAAATATCAGGTAATGTCATTAAAAAACAACCTGTAATTTGACATCACACTATGCTTTGCACTGAATATTAATATTTGCACCTAAAGCCATTTTAGTCACTTATCTAACATGAAGTACACAAAATAGATCTTTAAAACTCCTTTATAATGCTCTCCATAACTCATCGCGTTGGCGGAAATGTAGGCTAGAGATTGTTCCTCACTATTCTGTATGATGTAGCATCCAAAAATAAAAATTGACCAATGTAGAGGAGTAGATTAGGGATTTTATTGAAGAGAAGGGAATGTCTGTGAAGTACCGTGGGATGTAACTGTGGAAAATTGGGGGTGAGGGGCGGGGGGGTGCGTGAATCTATTTTATTTAATCATTTTTCACAAGTTGACTCCTGGACAAACATGAAGTGAAGAGCAGTACTCTGTCGACATGAAGATGTCCTTCCGTTCATAACACTCGTGCAGAGATTAGGTAAACCAAACTATTTCTACAGGCTAATTTTTTTAATGAATAGAAACTAATAAACATGGTCAGGAAAAATGATTGTCATTGCTAGTGTGATGTCAGCATTATCAGCATGCTTTGAGGTTGACATAAAGGAAGTGCAAATATCACTAACTACGCTTCACAGGAAGTTCAGTGATTCTGTGATATTCAGCATACAAAAAACAGTTAAGAATCACAATACTCTTAATTATAGTTTAAGTATAGATTTTCTGACGTTAAATCGCAGTAATTCATAGCAACAAGGGAGTTATTTCTGGGTTCAGTACTGCAAAAAGAAAAGGAATTTGTTGGAAAGATTTAAGAGGAAAGCTGGTGTTTTTTGTTTCGGCGTTCTGTCCAGACACAATACAAAGCAGCTGGGTGAAAGAGAGGCTGGATTTGGCAGTGCCATGATTGGCTACATGGCATCCTTCAGTGAATCTATAATTCTGGAATTTTATAAAATGTCCATCAAAAAACAATGTTGAATCTGAACCAACACAAGGAGCCAAGATCTGTCACTCCTGACAAAGGCAGGATTGCTGTCCAAATTGCTGTGTTTTGTGTGTTATGACTTGTCAAATGGATTGACTGAAATACAAACAGAAATTCCCTGAAATACTCAGCAGATGAGGCAGCATCTGTCGAGAGAGCGACAAAAGTTAGCAGATCAGTCGATGACATTTCATCAATATGATCAAGTTATACGATCTGTTACTCACTTCATGCACGCTGTCTGATAAGTATTTTTCATTATTGTTTCAGATTTCCAGCATCTGTAATATTTTGTCTTTGCACAGACGAAATGTGTTGTTAATTGACCTTTTGTGCTAAGTTATATTGTTTTCCTTTACACTTTAACCATGGAACCATAGAAACCAGTGCAGTGCAAAAAGAGGCCATTCGGCCCATCAAGTCTGTGCTGACTCTCCAAAAGAGCATCTTACCCAGGCCCACCACCTCCCACCATATCCCCATAGCCCCGCACATTTATCATTTGCTAATACACATACACATCTTTAGACACTAAGGGATAATTTAGCATGGCCAATCCACTAATCTGCACACCTTTAGACTGTGGGAGGAAATTGAAGCACCCGGAGGAAACCCACGCAGACATGGGGAGAATGTGCAAACTCCACACAGACAATGACCCAAGACCGGAATTGAACTGATCCCCTAGCGCTGTGATACAGCAATGCCACCATGCCTCCCTTTACTGCCTTGAGAGAGATTCCAGTCTAATCCAACAAAAGCTTTGACCTGTGTGAGTTGACATTACCACTTACTGAACAATTATTTGCCTTTACAATCTGAAATGTTTAGTTAACCTTTCAAATTCTTGTCTAGATCCTCCCCTCTGCCCCACCCCACAGACCCTCTCCCCAGCCTCTATCCCTTTATCCCTCTGGGATAGGGTTCCAGAGGTGCTGGAACATCATTGGTTCCTTTGTAGGTAACTCTCCTTTATATGTGACTCTGAGCAGTGAAGTTCAATAAACAAGTTAAGCAGAGAATCCACCATCGCCAACATCACAATTGCTCTTACCCCACTAACAATGTGTGCACATTTTGAATCATTGAAAAGTGATCAGCCGAGAGAAGGCAAGCCGATTTCTTTGTTTACAAAGCAAAATATTACTTCTGTCGATCTTTGAAAAAAAAGCACTTTTAATCCAGGCAATAAATTGTTGCAGCATCTGTGCTGCGTCTTGCTGGACCATATATATCTCCTGACTCTTTGATAAAGTGCTGGCACACCAATGTAAGAGTTTGACAGAAGTTCATTTCCATTAGAGTTTTCACTGTCCATTAGAATAATGGCTCAAGATATGATGTGTTGGTCCAAGCCAATACCAAGTGCTGTGCCATGCATGCTGTCATGGGGTCTGCCACCCCAAGCTGTCTAATTGATGTTATAAGAATAGTGCTGTGGAAATACTGGGATACTGCCTAATTCCTGTCAGTTTATACCGAGTATCCTACCTGCCTTTAATCGTAAAGATATTACAAAAGATTTTATTTGATAAGTTTTTTGGTGAAATACTGATTTTTTTTTGAAGTTTGATTCATGAGTGTTAGCTTGACAACTTGGCAAGAACTAAAGGAATTTCCTTTTGGGACTTCTTTCATAACGTAGTTGAGTTACTGCAGTAAGTCATGTTATTGATATACTGACAAGAAATACATATTGACATACTAACGTTCTGAAGAAATGTCATTACCAATGACAATACTTTCTATTGTGAGGCATTGCAAGGTGAAAGTGGTTAAGGATGATTGAATGGAACTCTTTGCATCAGGTGACTGTTGTGAATGCAAAAGTTTTATAAGATGAGTATGTTTTGAACTGTCTTTTAAATTCATGGTAAAATGAAGTGCTCTGCTCTGAGTACTGCCCAACAACAAACCCATGTGGCTTGGTTACCATGGGGACAAGGGACCCAGGTCAGATGCTGTCGAGATGCATATGTCAAGTTTAACACCTGAAAGCAAAGACAGAACCAGATGTAATTGTATTTGCAGACGTTCTGTCTCATCACTTTGAAGAGGAACAGAGGGAGAGGGCGAAGTCAGTGGTTGCTACAGTCTGCAGAGAGAAAAGTTATCTACCAGACAGAAAGCTGGGGAAAGCTTGTCCACTGGTTGAAGAAAGGGAATCCACAGCGTTATGAGGATACTGAAAGATTTGCCCTGATGAGGCCAGGAATGTATATCATCGGATTGGGTCTTAGGGCTAAAAGCTGATTCTGGAATTCTCAGGATGCTAAGGGAAAGACCTTCAGTGGTTGCTGGAAATTACAACTGGGCTAGATGGGAGATGTAAATGCATTAGAAGCTGGGCAGGCTTTAGACTGTTTCAGGAAAAGACTGCAATTCTGTGGAAATTATTATGTATAGTATCGGGGTTATAGCAGTATGGGGTTATTGGCCACATTAAGACATTGATAAGCATTGTTTTTTCTGTAGTTTAGAGTATTAGCTACCAACTAAATAGCATTTAGTTGATGTTGATTTTACTTTGTCCGTTACCATGGCAGTCTTAAAACATGGGCTTGAATTTTTCGAATGACAGGATCTTGCTGCCTGTCATCTGAAGAGTCAACAGGGAACACATCTGCACTGACTCTGAGTGACCCGCAAACAACACTTGATTGTAGTATGGCTGCTGGACACTCGGATCCAGCAATCTGATTGGCCAGCTGAAGGCCTAGATAAGTTTTAATCGATCCAAGTGTGGGGAGGGTAGAGACAACCTGGGGGTGATTGGGGTCTTGGTGGAGAGGCCAGTGAGAGGCAAGGGGTGGAGTGGGGGGGGGGGGGGGGGGGGGGGGGAGGGGGTGTGGTGGGGAGGGTTAGAGACTTCAGACTTCAGAAGAGGGATCTGATGTAGGCACCCCACCTTACCGCCTGAGATGCAACTGTTTTTCTGCAACCCCACCCCTGCTCCCATGGAGGTTCAATCCTCCATCCAACCTAAAGTGAGGCTAGGCAGGAAATGGCCATTAATTGGTCACTTATGGGCCTCACTTGGAGCAATGGTGGGTTTCCCATCTGAGGTCTTTCCTGCCTCAGCATAAAATTGCCGTGTGATGGGGACAGGCGAGTATCCGAAGGCAATTCCTTTCCTTCAAATTCACACTCTCCTCCCCTCACCAACTCCCACCACTAAAAACCCAGTAGTGGGGGAGGGTAAAATTGTGGCCTTGAACTTTTGTCACGCGGTTCGTTTGAAGTGGTCACTGGCAAGTCAAACCTCCTGTTGATTGTAGCATGTCTGTTGATCAAAACGATTCCACTGCTATGTTTATAAGCTAGGAAGTATAGAACGGCCTGGAACAAGATAAGGTCATTAGGGCCATTAAGATAATATATTCACTATTGACTATGTACAATTCGGCATACAGTGGAGTTTGACAAATACATTCAACCTCCTCAGAGCTGCAAGCCACTTTACCTTGATCTCATAGAGAACAAATGTGTGAAATTATTCAAGATTTTCAAAGATGGTCAACCAAGTCCAGAACATCATTTGACCTTACAGTGCACATTGATCAAGTCTGGCTAATTGCATTCCATTGATGATTCATCCATGACCCCACTAATATGAGATCATATTCTGTAAGGAGTTTGATCATCTCTATCTATTTTATACATATTATATAATCATCAACACTTTCATTATCAAATCTTTTCCTTGTTCTTACAGGAATTTAATCAGCCTGTCTTTTTTTTGTTGCAGGAGGTCTTGCTTTTCTACTTATAAAGTGCCAGAAAATATATTGAATTCTTTGGTCTGGCATAAGACTTTTACATGTTCTCCTTGTTTCTCTAGTCAGTTACTTTTATATCAGTAGTTGGATCATGTCCCCTTTCACTAAAACAGTTTGTCCACTGTCTTCGAATTGAATTTTTGCAATGTGCTAAATGTGTTTTTCCATAATTGTTCAGTATTCATTTCCAGTTTATTTTAGGCTGCTAAAGCTGAGCAGTCTCCATGCACCATTCTCTCCTTCTTACTTCTCAGTCAGGTGTCAGTCATGCTGGCCTCTATGCGTTCTCGACACACGACAACGCAGAATCGCTGAGCAGAAACTGATAGCCAAGTTCCGCACCACATGAGGATGGCCTCAACCTTGGATTCATGTCACACTATCTGTAACTCCCACGACTTGCCTGGGCTTGTAAAATCTCACTAGCTGTCCTGGCTGGAGACAATTCACACGTCTTTAACCTGTGCTTAACCCTCTCTCCACTCACATTGTCTGCATCTGTAAAGACTTGATTACCTGTTAAGACTCGCATTCCAACCATTATCTTGTAATCGAGTCTGTGTCTATACATGCCCTGTTTGTGAACTGAACTCTTCACTCACCTGATGAAGGGCAACGCTCCGAAAGGTCATGCTACCAAATAAACCTGTTGGACTTTAACTTGGTGTTGTGAGACTATTTACTGTGCCTACCCTAGTCCAACACCGGCAGCTCCACATCATGCATTTACCTCAGAGCAACTTCAGTATTTAACTTTAACACCATCTTTCTAGATTCAGTTTTTAATTCCACATAAGTTTGATTGTTTACGTGTCGCTTGGAAGTAAGAATAGATTATCTTTCATTAGCCATAGCAGCGCAGGACAATTCACCTTAGATTTGAATGAATGCTTGCCTGTACTTTAATGCTTATATAAAATTCCTAAATCTTTCTCTAAGTTATATGTGTTTGTATTTCCACAATGAATCCACATTTTGGTTTAAACATTGATGGGCTGTGAGCATCTCTGGCAAGACCAGCATTTATTGCCCATACCAATTTGATGCGCGTCAATTGAACTCGAGGCACGAAGCTTCGGTAACAGAAGGCTTTTATTGTCTAACAATGGAACTAATAGAACGTAAGTACACCATCCCAGACTGACGAGGTCCCGCCCGAGCAGGGGGTCTTATACCTCTCCCAGGAGGCGGAGCCCGACTGGGATGTGCCACAACAGTAACAACCACAGGTGTATTAATCCCACCCTAGCCCAACAACAACATTAGAACAATCCCACAGTGGGAACACCCAAGCCCAACAACAACATTAGAACAATCCCACAGTGGGAACCAACGATGGTTCACCACATTCACCCCTCCTTTGAGAACAAAGGCCGGCGGGGTACGAAAACAGACTAAAATGTCAACAGATTATAAGTTCAGATGGTCTGGAGGACCGTACCGTCGTTGTGACCTCCTCAATACCGGCGGTGACACCAGAGTAGGTGCTTGCGGTGGCGTTCTCCCCAAAACAACGTCCGGCTGTTCTCCCACGGACTCACAGGCCGGTTGACCCTGATGAAGCGGTAGTGCAGGGGATCCCGGTACATTCTGCGATGGCGCCGATCTCCGGGGCTCAGGCAAGCTGTGCATTGGAGTATAACTGTTAAGCACTGGTCCCGGTGCTGTCCGCGCCACGTCCGGGGGAGAAATAAGGGATAAGGGATTCGTCACTGGGGGTATGGGAGCGACAGGAGTTGCTACGTCCCCTGCGGGCGTCAGGTCTCGGATCGAGACTGTGTCCTCTCGCCCGTCAGGATATGCCACATAGGCATACTGAGGGCTGGCGTGGAGGAGGTGGACCTGTTCGACCAAGGGGTCGGACTTGCGGGCCCTTACATGTCGCCGCAGGAGGACGGGTCCTGGGTACGTCAACCAGGCTGGTAAAGATATCCCCGAGGACGACTTCCGAGGGAATGAGAACATCCTCTCGTGGGGAGTAGCATTGGTTGCCGTACACAGGAGGGAGCGAATGGAGTGAAGCGCATTTGGGAGGACCTCCTGCCAATGGGAGACTGGAAGGCCTTTGGACTTCAGCGCCAATAGGACAGCCTTCCAGATGTAGCATTCTCTCTTTCCACCTGTCCATTACCCCTAGGGTTGTAACTCGTGGTCCTACTAGAGGCAATCCCGTATGAGAGCAGGAATTGCCTCAAGTCATTCCTCATGAACGACGAGCCCCTGTCGCTATGGATATAGCTGGGGTACCCGAACAGGGTAAAAAGATCACGGAATGCCTTGATCACCGTGGCAGTCGACGTGTCCGCGCAGGGGACAACAAACAGGAACCGGGAGTACTCGTCTATTATGTTCAGAAAGTACACGTTCCGATCTGTTGAGGGAAGGGGGCCCTTAAAATCCACACTCAGCCTCTCGAAGGGGCGAGTGGCCTTGACCAAATGTGCCCGGTCAGGTCGGTAAAAGTGCGGTTTGCATTCCGCGCAAATCCGACAGCTCCTTGTCACCGACCTGACGTCCTCCACCGAGTAAGGCAGGTTGCGGGCTTTGATAAAGTGGTAGAGCCGAGTGACCCCAGGATGGCACAGGTCATTATGGAGGGCGTTCAAGCGATCCTCCTGCATAGTAGCGCATGTTCCGCGCGAGAGGGCATCCGAGGGCTCATTGAGTTTCCCTGGACGATACATGATATCGTAGTTATAGGTGGAGAGTTCAATTCTCCACCGCAAGATCTTATCATTCTTGATCTTGCCCCTCTGCGTGTTGTTGAACATGAACGCCACGGACCGCTGGTCCGTGATCAGGGTGAACCGCTTCCCCGCCAGGTAATGGCGCCAGTGTCTGACGGCCTCCACAATGGCCTGGGCCTCCTTTTCCACCGCTGAATGCCGAATTTCGGGGCCTTGGAGGGTGCGGGAAACAAACGCGACGGGCCTGCCCGCCTGGTTTAGTGTGGCGGCCAGGGCGAAATCAGATGCATCGCTTTCCACCTGAAAAGGGATGGGTTCGTCTACCGCGTGCATCGTGGTTTTCGCGATGTCATGTTTCAATGCCTTGAAGGCCAATTGGGCCTCTGGCGTGAGTGGAAAAGTCGTGGACTTAATAAGCGGACGGGCTTTGTCCGCGTAGTTGGGGACCCACTGCGCATAATAGGAGAAGAAGCCTAGGCATCTCCTCAGTGCTTTTGCGCTAGCGGGCAAGGGAAGTTCAGCAAGGGGGCGCATACGGTCGGGATCAGGGCCAATGACCCCGTTTTCCACCACGTATCCCAGGATGGCTAACCGGCGCGTACGGAATACACACTTCTCCCTGTTGTAGAACAAATTCAGGCGAGGTGCAGTGCGTAAAAAGTTCTGGAGATTTGTGTCATGGTCCTGCTGATCACGGCCGCAGATGGTGACATTATCCAGGTACGGGAAGGTAGCCCGCAGCCTGTTCTGGTCCACCATTCGGTCCATAGCACGCTGGAAGACTGAGACCCCATTGGTGACACCAAATGGAACCCTAAGAAACTGATACAGACGACCATCCGCCTCAAAGGCCGTGTAGTGTCGGTCCTCTGGGCGAATGGGGAGTTGGTGGTAGGCGGACTTAAGGTCTATGGTGGAGAACACCCGGTACTGCGCAATCTGATTGACCATATCAGATATGCGCGGGAGGGGATACGCATCCAGCTGCGTATATCGATTAATGGTCTGACTGTAATCAATGCCCATCCGGGGTTTGTTCCCGCTCTTGACCACCACAACCTGTGCTCTCCACGGACTAACACTGGGCTGTATGATCCCTTCTTTGAGGAGTCGCTGAACCTCAGATCTGATGAAGATCCGATCCTCAGTGCTGTAACGCCTACTTTTAATAACGATGGGCTTGCAGCCTGGTACCAGATTCTTGAATAAAGAGGGTGTGGTGATCTTTAATGTAGAAAGATTGCATGCGGGGCGCTTTGGACAATTTGGAGACTGCAGCTGTTCCCCTACTGTCAGCGAAGGGAGTGGCCCACCGTACTGTAGGATCACACTCTTCATGTGGACCATAAAGTTTAGTCGGAGGAGAATTAGTGCGCAAAGATGCGGTAACACAAGGAGCCTGAATCGCTTGTAAATTGTGCCTTGCACTTTCAAAGTTACCACACAGCGTCCTAGCACAGGGACAGACCGGGACCTTGATGCCATAGAGATTGTCTGTTTGGCAGGTTGAATCTGGAGTCCACACCTCTTTACAGTGTCAGGGTGAATAAAGCTCTCAGTGCTCCCGCTGTCAAACAGACAATAAATTGCACGACCATTTACCTCTATATCCATCATTGAACAGTCAAGCCTGTGGTGCTTAGCCTGGTTCAGGTTGATCGACGCCACCGTTGGTCCGTGAACGTCACTGCAGGCAGCTGAGGTCGATGCTGAGGACCCCTGCTGGTCGCTCCTGGTCGTCGTCGACCAAAATGGCCGCCCCCATGAATCGCACATGGTTGAGGGCTCCAAGCGTAGCGACTCCTGGTGGTCATCCTCCTCCGACTCCGTCGACCACAATGGCGTCGTCCTGGACCCGCACATGGACGAACCCCGTGGGTACTTCGACGTCGATGGTGACGATCCCCGTTCCGAAGGGTCACAGGCTGCACTGCCGTTCTTGGGCTTCGATCTGCACACCTTCGCATAGTGCCCCTTTTTACTGCATTGGTTACAGACCACCGCTTTAGCGGGACACTTTTGTCGTGGATGCTTGGCTCCTCCGCAGAAGTAGCACCGCGGGCCGCATGGGGCTGCAGCCGTCGTCGGGTCTACATGGGAGCACGCCATAACACTGCACTTCGAGCCCGTGGGGCGAGGAGGGATTTGCGACTGCTCCTGCCACATTGTCTCCACGTGGTCCTCCGGATACAGGACCAAGCTCTTCGAAGCCGCCTCAAGCATTTCAGCCAATTCCATAGCTTGGGTCAGGTTGAGATTCCCCTTTTCTAGCAGCTTGAGACGGATGTATGAAGACCCTACCCCTGCCACAAATGCATCTCGGGCGAGGTCATACATGTACTGCTCAGCCGACACAGCTTTGCAGTCGCAGCCCCTGGCAAGCTGCAAGAGCTCATTGGTGTAATCCTCCATGGTTTCGCCCGACTGCCGACGTCGTGTAGCGAGGAGGTAACGATCTCGTTGGGAGGTTTCGTGTCGTGCTTTTTTAAAAGCTCGAGGGCCCTCGGGTAAGTGGTGGCCGCACGGATCGCGAGGTAGACTGTGTCGCTTACCCTCGCATGGAGGACCCGGAGTCTGTCATCATCCTTTCCGTCGAGAGCTTAGTGTTAGACAATAAAATTGATGCGCGTCAATTGAACTCGAGGCACGAAGCTTTGGTAACAGAAGGCTTTTATTGTCTAACAATGGAACTAATAGAACGTAAGTACACCATCCCAGACTGACGAGGTCCCGCCCGAGCATGGGGTCTTATACCTCTCCCAGGAGGCGGAGCCCGACTGGGATGTGCCACAACAGTAACAACCACAGGTGTATTAATCCCACCCTAGCCCAACAACAACATTAGAACAATCCCACAGTGGGAACACCCTAGCCCAACAACAACATTAGAACAATCCCACAGTGGGAACCAACGATGGTTCACCACACAATTACCCTTGAGAAAGAAGTGGTGAGCTGCTTTCTTAAACTGTTGTAAACCTTGTGATATAGGTACACCCACAGTGCCATTAAGGTGCGAATTCCAGGACTTTTTGACCCAGTGAAGGAACAGCACTATATTTTCATGTCGGGATAGTGTGTAATGTGGAGGGTAATTTGCAGGTAGCAGTGTTCCCATATATCTATTGTCCTTGTTCTCCTATGGGGAAGAGATCACAGGTGTGGAAGGTGCTGTTGAAGGAGCATTGACAAGTTACAGCAGTGCATCTTGTAAATGATACGTACTGCTGCCACTATGAGTCAGTGATGGAAGGAATGAATGTTTACGGTGGTGATCATGCAGGCTGCTTCGCCCTGTTTGGTGGCGAGCCTCTTGAGTGTTGTTGGAGCTACACTGATCCAGACAAGCAGGGAAAATTCTATCACACTCCTGATTGCTGGTGATTCTCTGGTTGTTACTGAATAGGTAGGAATGGAACCAAGCGGGTGCAGTTCCACCCAATTGGATGATAACAGAGAGGTGTTAAAGGATGATGGTGCATTCCACTGTGTCAAATGCCCCAGACAGGTCAATAATGATGAAGAATAGTTTTCATTTGTCACAATCACAAAGAATGTCATTTGTGACTTTGATAAAAGCTATTTTGGTACTCTGATAGGAGTGGAGAGCTGATGGAAGGGATTCAAACCCTGTGTTTCGGGAAAGATGGACTCAGGTTTGAGAAATGGCAATACTTTCAAGACCTTTGGAAAGGAAGAGATTAGGTAGTAGTTGGCAAAGAATGAGGGGGGTCATGAGATTTCATTATTTATAATTTGCCACAATTGCTTAGTATTCTTAAATCGCTATCCCCAGCTGGTACCTATCTTTCAGAATTTCTAGGCTCCTACAGGTCTAGATTAGTTCATTTTCATTTTGGTACATATACTTACACTTCTCCATATGCACATTATGGCACATGTAACATCAAGACTTGTCTTTCCATGTTTCACCGCAGGTAAGAAGATATTAGCTTCTCGGAATGAAATTTTTTAGTTTAATAAAATGGTGGAGTAATCCCCTCTAAAATAAAATATATTCATTCGGCAAATTTGAGTTATGTAAAGGTTAGAAGTTGAAATATCCAATAGTTTATTGAAGTGTTTTGCATTACATAAATATGATAGCATGTGGCTATGTTACGGGACTGATAATCCAGAAGCAAGAACTAACGCTACAGAAACAGGAGTTCAAATCCCATTACAGCAGCTGAGAAATTTCAGTTCATTAAAGTCTGGAGTTAGTATCAGTAATGGATTGTTTTAAAAATCCATCTGTTTCTCTACTGTCCTTTTGGAAAAGAAACCTGCAGCCCATATCCGATTTGGCCTACATGTGACTCCAGACCCATAGAAAGGTGGTTGACACTTAACTGTCCTCAGAAATGGCCTTTCAAGCCACTCAGTTGTATTCAGAAAGGTGGCTCGCTACTGCCTTCCCAAGGGCAACTAATAATTTTTAACTTCTTCTGTTCAATGTATAAGCACCAATCAAATGACAAAGAAAACAATAATGTGGGTTCATTATTTGAAGATAAGGCTGCATGCTCACACTGTTGAATGGCAGATAGTATATGCACATCTTACTTCTAGTCCAGCTGTTGTATACTGAGCACAGAGAGATGGGGCTATTACATCACATCCTGTCTCGGTGGTAGTGATTGACAGCAGTTTATGATACAGTCCTTATAGGTACATGTACATCATATCGCAACATTTCTCTCTTTTCTCCAAACTAATGCTTTACCTTTTAAAGAGTCAAACTATTTATATGTCGGCAAAAGAAAATAACATTGGCCGAAACACTACCACCTCGCCCGTCCCGGAATCAGGGCCAGCGAGGTTCCCAGAACAGAAATCTCCGTTGGCCTCAAGTGGGATTTTATGATCTTGCCCGAGTGAGGCCGTAAAACCCTGCCCATTGTGTCTGAATACTGATACAAAACAATAAATTGACAAATCTCTGAAACATATTTGCTGGTTCACTTATCTGTCCAGACTTATTTACAATGATCTTGGTTGAAGGCTGCTGTACAGTTTAAGAATACTGGTTACAGGTGCTGTGTTTGTGTTGTGTCTTGTGCCCTGTTTTGTTCGCAATAGAATCAGATCTAAGCTCTTCAGTCCTGCCACATCCAATCATGAATGATGGTGGACAATTAAACAACTCACTGGAGGAGGAGGCTCCACAAATATCCCCATCCTCAATGATGGAGGAGCCCGCACATCAGTGCAGAAGATAAGGCTGAAGCATTCGCAGCAATCTTCAGGCAGATGGGGCCGAGTGGATGATCCATCTCGGCTTCCTCCAGTGGACCCCAGCATCTCAGATGCCAGTCTCCAGCCAATTCGATTCAGTCCACGTGATATCAAGAAACGGTTGGAGGCACTGGATACTGCAAAGGCAATGGGCCCTGATAACATTCCAGCAATAGTACTGAAGACTTGTGCTCCAGAACTTGCCACTTCCCGAGCCAAGCTCTTCCAGTACAGTTACAATATTGATATCTACCCAACAATGTGGAAAATTGCCCAGGTATGCCCTTCAACACCATTATTCCTATAAAACTTATTTCCAAACTCTGCGGCCTGGGACTACAGAGGGCCATCTCCTTCTCAATCATCCTCAACACCGGTGCCCCTGAAAGCTGTGTCCTCAGCCCCCTACTATACTCCTTATACATCTATGACTGTGTGGCCAAATTCCCCTCCAACTTGATTTTCAAGTTTGTTGATGTGGACACCACTGTTGTGGGTCAGATCTCAAAGAACGATGAGATGGAGTACAGGAAAGAGATAGAGAATCTGGTGAACTGGTGCGATAACAATCTCTCCCTCAATGTCAACAGAGCGAAGGAGGTGGTCATCGACTTCAGGAAGCATAGTGGAGGACATGCCCCTGTCTACATCAACAGGGATGAAGTGGGAATGGTCGAGAGCTTCAAGCTTCTAGGTGTCCACCAACAACCTAATCCTGGTCCCTCCATGCTGACGCTATGGTTAAGAAAGCTCATCAACTCCTCTACTTTCTCAGAAGGCTAAGGAAATTTAGCATGTCCGCTACGACTCTCACCAACTTTTACAGATGCAATATAGAAAGCATTCTTTCTGGTTGTATCACAGCTTGGTATGGCTCCTGCTCTGTCCCAAGACCGCAAAAAACTACAAAACGTTGTGAATGAAGTCCAGTCCATCACTCAAAACCAGCCTCCCATCCATTGATTCCATTTACACTTCCCGCTGCCTCGAAAAAGCAGCCAGCATAATCAAGGACCCCACATACCCCAGACATACTTTCTTCCGCTTTCTTCTGTTGGGAAAAAGATACAAAAGTCTGAGGGCACATACCAACCAACTCAAGAACAGCTTCTTCCCTGCTGCCATCAGACCCTTCTGAATAGACCACCTTGTATTAAGTTGAGCTTTCTCTACACCCTACCTATGACTGTAACACTACATTCTGCACTCTCTCGTTTCCTTCTTTATGTACAGTATGCTTTGTCTGTATATCGCGCAAGAAACAATACTTTTCACTGTATACTAATACATAATAAATCAAATCAAATGTACACAAAAAGCAAAACAAATCCAAACTGACTAATTACCGCCCAATCAGTCTACTCTCGATCATCAGTAAAGTGATGGAAGGGTCATCAACAGTGCTATCAAGCAGCACCTGCTCAGCAATAACCTGCTCAGTGATGCCCAGTTTGGGTTTCGCCAGGGTCACTCAGCTCCTACAATCTTGGTTCAAATATGGACAGAAAAGCTGAATTCCAGAGTTGAGTAAGAGTGACAGCCCTTGACATCAAGGCTGCATTTGACTGAGTGTGGCATCAAGAAGCCCTAGCAAAACCGGAATCAATGGGTATCAGAGGGCAAACTCTCTGCTGGTTGGAGTCATTCCTGGCACATAGGAAAATGAATGTGGTTATGGAGGGTAAGTCATCTCAACTCCAGGACATCTCTGCAGGAGCCCCTCAAGGCAGTATCCTAGGCCCAACTATCTTCAGCTGCTTCATCAATGACCTTCCCTCTGTCATAAGTTAGAAGTGGGAATGTTGGCGATGATTGCACAATGTTCAGCACCATTCATGACTCTTCAGATACTGAAGCAGTCCATGTTCAAATGCAACAAGATCTGGACAATATCCAGGCTTGGACTGACAAGTGGCAATAATATTTGTGCCACACAAATGCCAGGCAATGACGATCACCAATAAGAGATACTCTAACCACTGCCTATTGACACCATCATTGAATCCTCCACTGTCAACATCCTTGGGGTTACCATTGACCAGAAACTCAACTGGACTCACCGCATAAACACAGTGGCTACAAGAGCAAGTCAGAGGCTAGGAATACTGTGGTGAGTAACTCACCACCTGACTCCCCAAAGCCTTTCCACTAACTATAAGGCACAAGTCGGAAGTGTAATGGAATACTCCCTACTTGCCTGGATGGATGCAGCTTGAACAACACTCAAAAAGCTTGACACCATCCAGGAGAAAGCAGCCCGCTTAATTGGCACCACGTCCACAAACATCCACTCCCGCCACCACTGACACTCAGTAGCAGCAGCGTGTAATATAAAGTCATAGAGGTTTACAGGATGGAAACATGCCCTACAGCCCAATCTACAAGATGCATCGCAGTAATTCACCAAAGATCCTTAGACAGCACCTTCCAAACACACGACCACTTCCATCTCGAAGGACAAGGGCAGCAGATACATAGGAACACCACCATCTGCAAGTTCCCCTCCAAGCCACTCACCATTCTGACTTGGAAGCATATCGTCGTTCCTTCGCAGTCGTTGGGTCAAAATCCTGGAACTCCCTCCCTAACGGCATTGTGGGAAAACCCACATGTGGACTGTAGCGTTTCAAGAAGGCAGCTCACCACCACCTTCTCAAAGGCAAGCAGGGATGAGCAATAAATGCTGGCCAACCAGCGACGCCCAAGTCCCAGGAATGAATAAAAAATATAGAATTGCTCAGCGTTTGTGGTTGTGGCATTGTTCTGATTTATCATCTGTTTTTTGCACTCTCATGCTATTTGGTGTTCGTATTGAAATGATCTAGGTTCTGGACATTTGCTGACAATTTCTGCTGGATTCCATGTACCATCAGTTGGGTGTTGCACTCGACACTTTTTAACCGACATTCAGGCTGGGTAATCTGCATGTTGTCCATGGGCATCTTCCATTTTCCCCTGTTTTAGATTAGCGCATCTTCTCTTCCTGAGAGTATCGGTGAGCGATGATTGGGGAGGATTGTCTGCACTTGACTGTCAAATAATTACACATTGGTTAGTTCAGAACGGGTCTACAAATTTATTTTAGACATGTACCTTTAAGCGAATGTTCATCATATCACAGAAGGAATGGCAATAAATGCTGGCCTTGCCAGTGATGCCCAGAAAAATGAATAAGAAATAAAATGGGCAGTTCAAGCTGTTGCATGTAAATGTAATACTGCAGTACCTGATGAAATTCTGCAGTTCAAATGTCATATTCGATAGTAATATTCTTCAAACTTCATTAAGAACTCCAAAGAGAAGAATGGACCTGGGTGAACATTAAAAATAGTTCAGGTTTGTGAAAATTATTATGATATAAAATGAAAGGTTACCAATTATTCTCAACATTTAAGTAGAAGTCACAACGTGCTTAAGCTCAATCTTTGCCACTTCTGATGCTAATGGAATTCTTCAATTGAATTACAACCTTCTAAGTCTTCATTCACTCGAGGGAATAAACATTATAAGCAGAATGCTGTTACTGCTCATGCTATGACAATTGTCTATCAGCTATATTCTGTCAAATAACAGAGAGATATCATCTGAATGCATTTAGCATTGTCCACTATAAAGAACAGGGTTATTTGAGACCCCAGGGAGTGGTCATCCCTGACCTTTTGTGAACCGCCGCAGACCCAGGTGAGGGTCCCATGGTTAACTTAACGAGCCATGGCCAACAGCAGAACCAGCAGGTTTTTGAAGGTGATGGTGGAAGAGCTGGAACATTTAGGGATGATGGGTGTTTACAGATGGAGGATCCTTCAGGAAAAGGGGCCTGTGTTTCCTTGAAACACACATGAGGAAGGAAACAAGAAATCATCAAATATAATTTTGCCCTTGTCGTATAGTTCATTTCTCATTGAAGTTGGAAAGAAGCAACTGAAGTGAAAAGCGCAAGACTGTAAGGCATGGGAAAATGAGCAGTGGAGCTGCCTTTAGGAAGGTCACTACTTCCACTATTATTATCAACAATAGTAATCTTTACTCTTCTATTTCTAGAGGTCACGGGCTATGCTTCAAATGTAAAATTTCCAGTGTTTGTTATCAATCATACAGAATATTTTTATAAAATTACGAGTTGAAATTGTGACTGAATTGTGTTGTGCTTCTGATGACCCAAACATCTCAGTCCTAATCTTAAATGAGTTGTTGGGAGAGTGGCATTTCTCACTGAATAGAAAGAGATAGAGGGACCGTTTTTGGACAACATGACTGCTCATATACAAAAACACCAGATAAGTTTTGGGAGATTGCCTGCCTCCTTCATTGAGTAATGGAAGTCTGTCAAGTCATGTAAAATGTAGTGAAAAGGTAAATGGAAAAATGAATAAGAAAATATTTCATTCCATGAGGTTTGTTCAAACATTTTGCTCTCCCAGCATTGAACATTAGTACAAGATTCTAACAATGCTCTCTGGTCCACACTCCTGTTGATTGAGGCTTGTTGCCGACAGTGCAGAATTTATCCTTTACAGTCAACATTATTCCTCATGTTATCTTCATCATGTCGTCTCTGAACACAGCTTTATGTCCTTCACCACATCCCATTTCTCCTCCCAACTCTAACTCTTCTGTCTCCATTCTCCAAGCTTTTGGCAAAACATTCGTCACAGTATTTCTGCAGCTACCAGTCTGCTCAATCACACCAGCACCTCTGTCCCCAATAAAACCATTACACTCTCTCACCTTAGTTGTTCCCCATGGGACAACCCTCATTTCTCCTTCCCTAAGTCTAAGCAATGCTGACTTGAATATTTATGGCACACAAATGGTTCAGTCACTTTGTGCCAGATCTGGCAGGACCACACAATTCAATTTCAGGTCCTACTCCATCTGCCTAAACTACTCACTATTTCACAATCAGTCTGGAATGCAAAGCTAACCCACTGCTCCTATTCTCATGGCAAACAGTCTTCTTAAATACCCTCTGACCTTCCCCTCTGCTTTCACCTTATTGACAAGGACGAGGAGTTCATGAACGAACCTCTTTGTCATTAAGGTTGAGAGCATTTGTTTAACTGCCTCTTCTATTGCCCTCACGTCCCCTGGCCCAGCAAGCCAAACTTTCCTAAGTTTGCCTCTGTTCCAGCCCTGAATTTGTGTCTTTTCCCCAACTCCGCCCATCAGATTTCCATTCATACCACAACATTGACATGGCCCTTATTAAGGTTGCAAATAACATTCTCTGTGACTCTATGATAACCTATCCTTCCTCTGCCCTCTCATCCACCTTGCACCCTTTGACATAGCTGGCCATGCCACCATTCTCCAATGCCTCTTCTTCATCACGCAGCTAAGTGGAGTACTACCTTCATCTGATTCCAATCCTATCTGTCCAGTTGTAGCCAGTGAATCATCTGCAATAGTTTCTCATCCTGTAAATTACATTATCACTGGAGTTCCCCAGGGAACTGGCCCAGCCCTGTTTCTTACCTACATCCTGTCTCTTTGCGACAATATCAGGTCAGGTTCCACATATGTTCCGATGACACCCAGCTCTATCACACCACCACTTCTTTTGACATTGCTGCCACTGTGCATCAGTGGTGAGGGGAATGGATATTGAAGGTGGTCAATGGGGTGCCAATTAAGTTGGCTGCTTTGTCCTAGATGGTGTTGAGCTTTGTAAGTGTTGTTGGAACTTCACTCATCCAGACAACGGGGGTTATTTAATCACACTCCTGACTTTTGCCTTGGAGATGGTGCATCAGTTCTGGGGAGTCAGAAGGTGAGTTACTCGCTGCAGAATTCTCAATCTCTGCATCTTGTAGCCACAGTATTTATATGGCTGTTCCAGTTCAGTTTCTGGTCAATGGTGATCCCCAGGATGTTGATAGTGGGGGATACAGCAATGTTAATGCCATTATATGCAAATGGGAGATGGTTGGATCCGCCCTTGTTGGAGATGGGTATTGCCTGGCTCTTGTCACTGTTCACAATATAAGACAAATGTACACTCAGCAGCCAATGAGGTTGTGGTGGACCTCAGTTGTGCCTTTGTCCTATATGGACCACCGTTGTGTGTGTTTGTCATACCTGGACACATCCCCTTCCAGTTTGGTTCCTCCCCTCAGCACCTAGTATAAAGGTGGCTGTCTCCTCCCCCTTGTTCAGTCCAGGTCGGTTAATTGTTGGGATCTGCTCCTGATTCTGTTGTGAATAAAAGCCTACACTTATATTGGCATATCGGTAGTCTTTCGCCTTATTGATAGCGCATCAATTTTATTCACAACAGTTACTAGTATGGAGCAGTTTCTAAAACCCGACAAGTTAGCATTAGACCCTCACGAGGTTGGAGCCTCTGATAAATTTGATCATTGGTTGGACTGCTTCGAAGCATTCGTCGACACCGCTATGGCCATCGACACCGACGCTGCTAAACTCCACGTGCTCCGCGCCCGGGTAAGCGAAACTGTCTATGGAATCTTCCAGGACGCTGCTACTTACGCGGACGCTATCGAACTCCTAAAAGGGCAGTTCCGAAAGAGCCCTAACGTGGTTTACGCCAGACACCTCCTAACTACCCACAAACAGCAGCCAGGAGAATCGTGCGCCCAATTTCTGCGCGCCCTGCGAGTCCTCACCCGAGCATGCGACTGTAAGGCTGTTTCAGCAGCTCAGAACACGGAGGATCTGATCCGCGACGCCTACGTTGCGGGCATTGAGTCTACATACATCCAGCAGCGTCTGCTGGAACAAAATGACCTAGACCTCCGGAAAACGGCCACGATGGCTGAAACGTTAGAAGCGGCCTCCCATAATCTCGGGTCTTACCTTGGATCCCGTTCCACCGACGGCTCCACTGCGACAACTGCTCCATGCTAATCCCCAATATGCTTATGTAGCGTACCCTGATGGGCGGGAGGACACGGTTTCTGTCCGTGACTTGGCACCCGCGGGTGCCCCGGAGGTCACCACGTCCTTCCGCCCCACGGTCCCTGGTGTCGTCCATTCGGAGACTGCTACGCCTCTTCCTCCCTCAGTCCCTGTCCCCAATGTAGTGTGCCCAGAGCCTGTTGCAGCCCCCCACCCCCCAGCTCCGGTTCCCACTGTTCCCCATACGCCACCAGGGCCACTGCTCACTCCTCTCGCCCCTATGTACAGCTCGCTTGAGTCGCCGGAGCCGTCGCCACGCAGTACCCGACGACTGGACGGGACGACGGATCGGTCCGCTTCACACCACCCAGCGCCTTCTCTCGACGCTCACTGTACGGAGCCTGGGCCGACATCGCTCCCTGCTCGGACGACTCTGCGACCTGCACTACGACGATCACGACGACGGATCAAGCCACCGGTTCGTCTGGACTTGTAATATTGTTTCCGCTTCACCCCCGTGTTGTTTTTTTAAAAGGAAGGGGTGAATGTGGTGGACCTCAGTTGTGCCTTTGTCCTATATGGACCACCGTTGTGTGTGTTTGTCATACCTGGACACATCCCCTTCCAGTTTGGTTCCTCCCCTCAGCACCTAGTATAAAGGTGGCTGTCTCCTCCCCCTTGTTCAGTCCAGGTCGGTTAATTGTTGGGATCTGCTCCTGATTCTGTTGTGAATAAAAGCCTACACTTATATTGGCATATCGGTAGTCTTTCGCCTTATTGATAGCGCATCAGAGGTGTTCTTGATAGAAAAGGCTGAAACACTCAGACAATTTTGTGAAGAGGACAGGCAAGTTGATGTGTCAAAACTTGACCCATCATCAAAGCTGTAAACTAGTGCAGATCAGCAGAACTGCTGGGTTATGTTTTTTCGGAAAAGACTGATCAGGCTGGGGCTCTTCTCTTTGGAAAAGCCAAAGGTAAGGAGTAACCTTATACAGGTTTACGTATAGAGCAGATATATAAAGCTCGAGGCCATAATACAAGGCAGTCATTAATGAATTGCAAAGGGAATTCAGGAGAAACTTCCTTATCCAAAGACTGTTAGAAGGTGGAGTTCACCACTAAAGGAGTGGTAGAATAGATGTACTTGAGGGGAAACTAGATAATGACATGGGGGAAAAGGGGATTGGCTAGAAGAAGAGGGGTGGAGAGAATTCTGTGGAGCACAAGCATTAGCGACAACCAGTTGTTTTGAATGTCCTTCATTTGTGCTGTAAATTCCACGTAATTCTGTGTAATAAATAACATTTACAAAGAAACAGGCAATTAAGGGAAGGAGATGGAAACATGCAAACACACATGCAAGTGAAAATAAAAAGGCATATGAAATACTTAAATGGAAAGCAGGGGATGGTCGAATGCCAGAAGCAGTATCATCAGGAGACATAATGAACAGAGTTAAAGAAAATACATACATTGAAAAAAGAAATGACAGAATATTTGAGAGTGGTTCAAAATGGAAAGATAAAAAACTGGCAAATTGGAGCAGACTTTAGCTGGCCAGGAGCTTGGAAAAAGAAAAATGCAGTTTAGAATATATTTCAGTAAAATATAAACATATGTCAAGTTGTTCAGGAACTGCATGTGTTCAAATTGGGCAGTATGCATCCATTTCTACCCACCTTATCCCGGAGCCACTTTTACTATTTTTGTGTGCCTTGAAAATGTCATGAATTTCATTACTTTCTTTCATGATGCTTTCTATAGTCTCATGCCAATATCACTTTGACCATTAAACCATCTCAAGATTTTAATGAAGCTTTCGACAGGTAATTTCATTTCCTTCACCTTGTGTGTGTTTTCATTCTTCCTTCCTTTTCATTTTGTTTCTTTTTAAATCTTTTGCATATTCCTGATGAAAGGTCCATGTCTGCGATATTAACCGTCTGTCACTTTGATGGTGTTTCCCAACATTTTCTGTTCACGTCTCAGATTTCCAACATCCGCAGTTTTTTTCCTGCTTTTTCTTTACGATGATGTTGATGCTGCCAGGGCTACCTGGAAACAAAAAGGGCCCCGATCAATTCAGCACAAGCTGTTTGGCCCATAATATGGGGGCAACATTACTAAATTTAGAAACCTTAACACGTTGGTCCTAAATTGAAACTGGTTATATTTCCTTAACTTAAAATATGTTTTAAACCTGACTGAAGAAAATTCTAAATGTTGTATTGCTGCTAATGGCACAGAGGTGAGGAGAAATGTCTTCACCCAGAGGGTGGTGAATGTGTGTAATTCAGTACCACAGAAAACAGTTGAAGCCAAAACATTGTCTGATTCCAAGAAGAAATTAGATATAGCTCTTCGAACTAAAAGGATCAAGGGATATGGGAGGAAGGGGGATCAGGATATTGAATTTGATGATCAGCCATGATCAAAATGAATGGCAGAGCAGGCTCGAGGGGCCAAATGGCCTACTCCTGCTTCCAGTTTTTATGCTTCTATTAGGGTTAGGTCTGTTCCATATGTTGATCACTCTTCCTGTGAAATAATCTTTGACCATTTTGAACCTTGCCCTATCTCAATGTTTAATTAGGTATCAGTCCAGATTTAGATTTTCCTTTCCCACATCTATCTTATCTACCTCTCAGACACTTTTCCAGTTTGAAGTGTCGATGTCTCTCCAATCTTGTAGTTCAATCCCTCTGAGACTGCAAAACTCACTTGGCTCTTCCCCACACTCCAGCTATTGCTTGAATGTCACTCGCATGTCGCAGCAGAAATGGATGTAGTATGGCTTCTTTTAATTTAGTTTGACATTTCTGGCTATATACTTCAACATTCATTTGGTTATGTTCCTTGCTGCTGTAACGTATTTTAATAGCCGAGAATTTACTGCTGTTTTGCTAATCTCTCTTTTGAGGAGGTGTAAATGAAGTTCAGCAATGGCTCCCTGCAGTTAGAAATGTATTTGCCTTCCTCAATGCAATACATAATGTTGGTTCACCACACTGAGATTGTGCTAGGCCAGGGCAGGACTGGGATGTGTCGAGTGGCAAACTGCAGCATAGATCAATTGTGGTGCATTGAGAGAGAGGACCATAATAGCTTTAATTTGTGGCAACATTTGCGATGTGGCAGTGTGGTGAAGGATGCTGGGTTGGTGGTAGGATTACAACCAATCCTCTAGGATTGGCCTGGAGTCTCCAGGATCAATCTCCAGGATCCTATGTATGCAATCCTGGAGATATAATCATTGGGACACGAAAAATGGTAGCTTCTTAAATTTTAGTTGAACATTTCTCTTTACCAGATATAAAAATACTGAAAGTAGGAGAAAAAGAAATAGGCTGGCAGTCAAGCATTCCAATTGACAAAGGAAGGCTAGGATGGAACTGTTGGCCAACTGATGGTTGGTGTATGGGGCATTCTGTGCGATGAAACCTCCAGGAATACTTTTTGAATTGGAGAGATGGGGGTTGGGGAGATGGGTGGTGATGGGTGGGTGAGGTGGTTGGTGTCTGTGACAAGGAAAAGGATTGTGGCAAGTAAAAGTTGATCATTCTGTTAAAATAAATGGGACAAACTTTTCAGGACAACATTTGAAACATTTATACACAAGGCATTTACGCCATTTAATAAAAAATATTAACTCCCTTCAGAGAAGGCATCGTAAAGTTAATGTTCCAAGTTTCAGGTCAAATGCTACAACATCCTGTGAACAGCAGGGCTGAGAATAAATTGTAAGTTTGAGCTGTGAAAAGATGGTTGCAAAATCATTTCTTTTTTGCCAAGTTGCAGTTTATGATTATTATTTCTTTACCAGTTTTCTGTCACTCTAACAAACGTCTTTTCAAGTTTTGCATGGATTTACTGGTAGCTCTTTAGAGACTTTTTTTTAGGTTAATTTCTTGAATAGCAATAATGAAATATGAAATATCAGGATGTTGCATTGACATAATGACATCTTGCTTTTCTTTGTATTCAGAGTACAGAGTTCATGACCTCGGTTCTAATTTGGTATTTTCACAGGAGTAAGCATTTAATTCACAGAGAGCAAAATGACATGCTGCAGAACTTTTGATATTTTGATCTCAAATTATAGTGGACACTCTTCTAATTGAAATAATAATTGAGGTCCTTGTTTGCTTGGTGCAGTCCCCGACTGAAAGAAAATAGCCATTCGCTGACACTTGTGCAGGAAGTATCATGCTGTAAATCTCTTAACTTAGCACATCATGTGAGAAACTAGAATGTACAGTGACCATTTTCCAGGCATAAAATGGGTTCCTAAGACTCCAATGTCATGCGCATATACACATTCTGCGCTGAAGATGTATTGCATGTTATATTGGTTAAGGCATCTACGATCTATTTGGATCCATTGGTCCATTGGGAATGCAAATTGGGGAAACTAATGCCTGCTCAGGCCCGTTTGCCAAATGGGTTTGTGAGTGACCACAATACATGTCATGCATGCTGCACTCAGTTTGTTTAAGCACTCAGTCTAAAGGGACCACACTGAAACTGCCATCAATAGAATTCCCAGCTCCACATTAAGCCATATAGGCATCTTCTGGCCACTTTTGCGCCTCTTCCCCCATTCATAGATGGTTATGAGCTGCTGTTGGCCGATGTGTGACTCAGCTGAATTTGCTGCTTGGCATACCCCTCCCTCTCCCTTCTACCCCAATGAATTGCCTCTCGAGCCTCGGATGACAGCTACAGCTCACCAATCCTGTCATAATGAAGTGACAGACCACTTTGCTGAGGTAATACCACTCAAAGACATGTCCTGTGGTATTCTGTGATACAAGGATGTTGACTGGAAAGCCCTCGCCTTGAATATTTTGATTTGTTTTGAGTATTTGATTTTATTTGTGTGGGAAAAACAGAGGGTAAAAGAAATGACTAGATGTCAAAAAGAAGAGTCCCTCAGAAGGAAAACACACAGCTGCCCTCAGGCCTATGCTATTCATCAGTGTCTGATGCAGAAGGGACAGTCAATCGTGAGACGGCGTCTACTGCTACAACAGTGTTCAATCCCAAAGTGACATACACCCTGGGCACAGCCATCATCTCCCAAGATGGACAGATACCACTGGCCTTTATGGTGCTCAAACGTTGTTTGCTAACACTCAAATGCTTATGCTATAAGTTATTCTCATTATAACGAAAACTGAACTGTGCAGACTATACAAAGGACAATCTCAGTGGCAATGATCCAAAAGTAGGATAACTTTGGCCCCAATATTTATAGGGAGATGGGACAGCCAGCCAGATAACAGGGTGGCCAGAAAAGTTTGTATTAGAAGGTCACAGCTGGATAGCTTTAACAAATGGGAGAAATCGCAAGGCAGAAGTGGGGGTTAATGGGGGCCTGGGCCTGTGTGAGCCTGATTGTAATAACGAGATGGCTATCTCAAATGCAGCTGCAACACAGGCTGTGAAACCTGTGGCCTTAAAAATGCTGGCTGGTGCAGTTGAGTTTGGGGATACATTATATTTTTAATCACCCAGCCCCATCCAACTGCCTCATGCCCGTCACTGGGGAGTTAAAATTGGCCTCTTTGTCTCAACTCCCTGATTGGCTTCATTATCAGTTAACAGCCAGCATAGTGAAGCTGCATTACCTTATTTTGCAATGGAGGCTGGTGCTGCCATTTAAATGCTCAATGATATCAGTCTGACACCTGGGGTTAGTAGATGCAATGTAGAGGCATGTAGGATGTGTCACTCCCACAAGATGGACATTCTGGACTTCACTGAGAGGGAGCAGTGTTGCACATGTTCAGGCAATGTAATACACAGTGCATTGGCTTCTGCATGTGAACCATGGTTAAGAAGTAGGCACAGTCCCCAGTGTCTGTTGACTGTATAACCTAGTTGGCACAAAGGAGGCATCATGCTTCAATGCCCTCAGTCATTCCAATGGATTAGATTCAACAAATAAATTAATAGTGTTTAGAAGACTATACACATGGGGTACTTATTTACAAGCCTCATCACTAAACCCTATTAAAAGGTTTCTGAAGAAATAATTTCACATTATATTCTCGTGTAAATTGATTAATTTAACCACAAAGCAAATAAAATCCACAATCTAATATTTACAGTGCTAGAGAACCTAACCAGGGAAAAATAGGATTATCCAAGGAAAGGATAAGCCTTATCAGCAGGTGATAATTCAAGGCAAAGGAGGCAGAAATTGCACCTTGTTGCATCCATTTTTTGGCTGTAAAACAATGCACCAAAGATGCAATATTCTGTCCCCCAAAGACATATGAACAATCAGACCATTTGTCAGGCAAATGAGGCAGCTGCCTAAAACAGGCGATAGACCTCTGGCATATGCTAATGAAGAGCCTGATGTCTGTTTTATGGTTTCTGAACACAAAAACACAAACAACAACATTTTTAAAATTTAGTGCCTTTAGCGTAATGAAACATCCCAAGATGCTTTAGAGGGGCATTATAAAACAATTATGACACCGAACCACATAAGGGTCAGATAACCAAAAGGTCAGAGAGGTAGGTTTTAATTAATGTGCTAAAGGAGGAAAGTGAGGTAGAGAAGTGGAGAGATGTAGGGAAGAAATTCCAAAGCTTTGGAGATTGAATAACTGAAGGCACAGACATGGTGAAGTACTTACATTCAGGGATACTCAAAAGGCCAGAATTAGAAGAGTGCAGACATTTTGGTGGGTTGTGCGGCTCGTGTGAATTACAGAGACAGGAAGGAGCAAAGCCTTGGAGAGATTTGAAAATGAGGATGAGAATTTTAGAATCAATATGGATCCAGAACTGGCTTGCCTGCAGAAGGCAGAGAGTGGCTGTGGAGGGGTCTTTCTCTGCATGGAGGTCAGTGACCAGTGGAGTGCCCCAGGGATCTGTTCTGGGACCCTTGCTGTTTGTCATTTTCATAAATGACCTGGATGAGGAAGTGGAGGGATGGGTTGGTAAGTTTGCTGACGACACCAAGGTAGGTGGTGTTGTGGATAGTTTGGAGGGATGTCAGAAGTTGCAGCGAGACATAGATAGAATGCAAGACTGGGCGGAGAAGTGGCAGATGGACTTCAACCCGGATAAGTGTGTAGTGATCCATTTTGGCAGATCCAATGGGATGGAGCAGCAGTATAAAATGAAGGGTACCATTCTTAGCAGTGTAGAGGATCAGAAGGACCTTGGGGTCCGGGTCCATAGGACTCTTAAATCGGCCTCGCAGGTGGAGGATGCGGTCAAGAAGGCGTATGGCGTACTAGCCTTCATTAATCGAGGGATTGAGTTTAGGAGTCGGGAGATAATGCTGCAGCTTTATAGGACCCTGGTTAGACCCCACTTGGAGTACTGCGCGCAGTTCTGGTCACCTCATTACAGGAAAGATGTTGAAGCCATTGAAAGGGTGCAGAGGAGATTTACAAGGATGTTGCCTGGATTGGGGGGCATGCCTTATGAGGATAGGTTGAGGGAGCTTGGTCTCTTCTCCCTGGAGAGACGAAGGATGAGAGGTGACCTGATAGAGGTTTACAAGATGTTGAGGGGTCTGGATAGGGTGGACTCTCAGAGGCTATTTCCAAGGGCTGAAATGGTTGCTACGAGAGGACACAGGTTTAAGGTGCTGGGGGGTAGGTACAGGGGGGATGTCAAGGGTAAGTTTTTCACTCAGAGGGTGGTGGGTGAGTGGAATCGGCTGACGTCGGTGGTGGTGGAGGCAAACTCGTTGGGGTCTTTTAAGAGACTTCTGGATGAGTACATGGGATTTAATGGGATTGAGGGCTATAGATAGGCCTAGAGGTGGGGATGTGATCGGCGCAACTTGTGGGCTGAAGGGCCTGTTTGTGCTGTGACTTTCTATGTTCTATGTTCTATGTAATATGCTACTTGACTGGGAGCCAATGTAAGTCAGCAAGCACAAGGGTGATAGGAGAACGGCACTTGCTGTGAGTTAAGACATGGGTAGCAGAATTTGGGGTGAGTCAAAGTTTATAAAGAGTAGGATGTGGGTGACTAGCCAGGAGTACACTGGAATAGTTGAATATAGATGTAACAAAGGCATAGATGAGGATTTCAGCAGCAGACCAGCTGAGACAAGGAGGGAAATCGGACAATGTGAAAGAGGTGGAAATAGGCAGTCTTAGTGATGGCACAAATATGAGCTCGGAAACTCAATTTGGGATTAAATATGATACAAAGTTTGTAAACAGACTCACTTGATCTCAGATTGTTGATGGGGGAGAGATGGAGTCAGTACCTAGCTAATGGAGTTTGGAGCTGGGACCAAAGCAATGGCTTCAGCCTTCTCAAATTGGTGAGAATAGCTGGGCAAGATGAGCTCAGAGAGGGCATGAAGGGAAATGGGAGAGAAACTAGAGGAAGATACGGCTTCAGAGCTAGGACAATGGGGGCATTAAAGGAAGTTTGGCCGGGTGGGTAAGTGGAAGGAAGTGCATGTAGGTCGCAGCAGAGGCGGCTAATCAGATTGTCTCGATCTTAGTTACAAAGGGGTCCATTAGCTCCTCATGTTTGTTGTTGGAGTTGAAGGCGGAAGGGGCAATGGATTTGAGAAGATTGTTTGTAGCAGAGGAAAGAAGCTGGGTGTTATCTTTACATTGCATGATGCTGGAATAGTGAACAGTTTTAGCGGATGAGACAAAGCGACAAAGTAAACTTGCCTGAGTGGCTGCTTCACTCAGTTTTCCTAGACACGGGTGCAGCCTAGCCAGCAGCTGCCACTGAGAGTTTAATATATATTCTTTTTAAACTACTGTGGAGCCTAGAGGGGCCTTTTCTCTGGACTCACTGCACTGCTGACAGTCCCTGCCAGCTGCCATTGGCTTGCTTCCCACTTCCCTCACCTCCAGCATTTGCCCAAGGGTAACTGCTGGCAAGACAATATGCCTGAAATGAAATTCATTTGTGAGTTAGGCAAGTTGCCTGTGGTATCGACAGCTTGCCAAACTCATTGAGCTGAGGCCTGAGGCTCAATTACAGATTGACCTTTGGCTTCCCATTTAGGGCACGAGTTGGGACTTTTCATATAACTGTTTGCTGAACTTCCAACATCCAAACTGGATGTTTAAACCCTGCAGCATGCAGTAAAGGAGCTGCTGAGCATCAATCATAGAATCATAGAATAGAATCATAGAATCCCTACAGTGCAGAAGGAGGCCATTCGGCCCATCGAGTCTGCACCGACCACAATCCCACCCAGGCCCTACCCCCACATATTTACCCGCTAATCTACGCATCTCAGGACTCTAAGGGGCAATTTTTAACCTGGCCAATCAACCTAACCCGCACATCTTTGGACTGTGGGAGGAAACCGGAGCACCCGGAGGAAACCCACGCAGACACGAGGAGAATGTGCAAACTCCACACAGACAGTGACCCAAGCCAGGAATTGAACCCGGGACCCTGGAGCTGTGAAGCAGCAGTGCTAACCACTGTGCTACCGTGCCGCCCGAATCTTAAACTGTTGATAATTCAGAAAGGGTTCAGTTCCCCAACCAGGAATTAGGAGCCATTCAATAGGCCATTCAGGCCCTCAAACCTGTTCCACCATTCAACAAGATCGTGGCTGATTTGATTATGGCTGATTTGATTGATTCAAGCTGCCCATAACTGCAATCTTCCTTGTTGATCAAGAATCTATCTAACTCAGCCTTCAATCTATTCAATGCCTCCACTGCTCTCTGGGAAAGAACATTTCACAGACAATGACCCTCTGAGAGAAATGAATTCTCGGTCTTAAGTAGGAGACCCTTCATTTTTAAACTGTCTCCTGTTTTAGAGTCCCCTACAATGAGAAACATCTTCTCAGCATCTATCCTGTCAAGTCTCCTCAGGATCTTATATGTTTCAATAAGATCACCTCTCATTCTTTCAAACTCCAATGGGTAAAGGGGTAACCTGCTCTATCTTTCCTCATAAGATAACCCCTTCTTCTCAAAAATCAGTTGAGTGGGCCTTTCTGAACTGCTTCTAATACAGTTACATCCTTTGTTACGAACCCAGTAGTTCTGATGAAGGGTCATGCAGACTTGAAACGTTGGCTCTATTCTCTCTCTCTACAGATGCTGTCAGACCTGCTGAGATTTTTCAGCATTTTCGGTTTTTGTTTCTGATTCCAGCATCCGCAGTATTTTGCTTTAACCTGGGACTCTAATGTACTGAAAACAATTCTCTGTGTTATCGAATGTGCTGGTACAAAATGAACAATACTGAGTCATAGCATATACTGAGCATTCCAAACCCTAAACTTCATTGAACATGTATACTCAGATGAAGGGTTGAATTTCTATGGGGATCTCTGACTGTCTGCAGCTTGTCCCACGTTTCCAGGGAGCTTCTGGTGAATTTACAGAGATAATCTGAAGAACATGAACAGAAGTTTGAGCCCATATAATTGTGTCATCTGGAGGCTTGCACACATTCAGTGGCACTCAGATTTTAGAACTCATCAGACTATCGAGTGTGTAAATTCTGGTGCCAAACTTTGAGACCCTTGCTGAAAAATTTGAGCTGTCCCTTATATTAAACCTACTACCACCTGCTGAGTCAGACGGGAGCCTGGGAAGGTGTTGAGTAACTCCAATCAGCTTCAGTATTCAAACTCATACTTGCCATTTGATAACTGCCATTGTGTATTCTGTGTAAGTAGATCAGATCATTGGGAGTCAGTTCAGTTTTGCTGGACGGCTGTTTCGTGATGCAGAGCGACGGCAACAGCACCGGTTCAATTCCCGAACCTGCTGAAGTTATTCATGAAGGCCCGCCTTCTCAACCTTGCCCCTCGCCTGAGGTGTGGTGATCCTCAGATTAAATCGCCTCCAGTCAGCTCTCCCCCTCCAAGGGGACAGCAACCTATGGTCATCTGGGACTATGGTGACTTTATCTTTTTACTGCACATGGTTGTGATGACCCCCTTTTTTTGGTAAAGATGCCAGCATCCATTGACTTGAAATGTGAAAGATATATTTAAAAAAATCAGAGACTGATAAAGTTCATACAGCTCATCAAAACTTATCAACCCTTATACTTTAACTTATCTAATTTTAGTATCCCTCTCCATGTTGTGTGTTCACAACATTTTACTTCTGCTACTCCACTGGCAGGTTGTTCTGAACATGTTAACATACATAGAGTTATTTGTTTCCATCCAATAATTATTCAATAAACCTGGCTTCAGCACCCCAGTATCAACTCCTGCATTTATCCATTCAGCAATAACAGAGGGTAGTGCAGTCTTAGGGCAGGGATGTTGTCCTGAAAAAGTGCTGTTGTGGAATCAATCTGTTCCCAGCCCGCTCATGGGCCAATTGAATTCCAATTTCCAGTGAGTATTTGCTAATCTGCGAGTATTCAGTGAAGGCTGAATGAAAAAGGGGCCACAATTGGTCAGGCAGACAGCAGTGCTGTCAAGAGGACATATAAGCATCCACCAAAGCTGTCTAAGCATGAGGCAATGCAGGATAGAGAATAAAGTGACTGCAACGGTTGTAAATGGACAGGTAGCAATTATCAGCTGGTTGTTCAGAAAAATAAATATGATTTAACTTATATATGCGTATCCCACTTCCATTCTTAACACACACTCCTTCTGTTCATTGCTGCATCAAAACCTGGTAAAAGAAAGAGACTTTTATAATGTAGTCACAAAATGCTGAGAGAATCCCTGCATTGCGGAGCAATAATGCTTTGAGTGGGAGCAGCTATTATTTTACACTTGTCAGCACTCACCTAGGTGGAACTAATCTCTTTCTTGTACATACTACAGTAGTGAAGGAATAATCAATATATTTGCACAAAATTAAGAACCATGGATTCACACAGCGCCACAAGCAGTATAAAACCATATAACATCTTTCACCTTCTCATTTTCCAAGAAGACCCACATTTCTTTCCTGTCACAGCTTTGCCAATGCATTTCAAACGTTACTTGCCACATTACATTTTTGGTATCCTGTGTTAATTTTCCTCTGTAAGAAGTTTAACAACACCAGGTTAAAGTCCAACAGGTTTATTTGGTAGCAAAAGCCACACAAGCTTTCGGAGCTCCAAGCCCCTTCTTCAGGTGAGTGGGAATTCTGTTCACAAACAGGGCATATAAAGACACAAACTCAATTTACATGAATAGCGGTCACGGGCATTCGGCCTCTGATATTCGGGTAAGCGTTCTCCAAGGCGGCCTTCGCGACACACGACGGCGCAGAGTCGCTGAGCAGAAACTGATAGCCAAGTTCCGCACACACGAGGACGGCCTCAACCGTGATATTGGGTTCATGTCACACTATTTGTAGCCCCCACAGTTGCCTGGACCTGCAGAGTTTCACTGGCTGTCTTGTCTGGAGACAATACACATCTTTTTAGCCTGTCTTGATGCTCTCTCCACTCACGTTGTTTTGTTTCTTAAAGACTTGATTAGTTGTAAGTATTCGCATTCCAACCATTATTCATGTAAATTGAGTTTGTGTCTTTATATGCCCTGTTTGTGAACAGAATTCCCACTCACCTGAAGAAGGGGCTTGGAGCTCCGAAAGCTTGTGTGGCTTTTGCTACCCCAAATAAACCTGTTGGACTTTAACCTGGTGTTGTTAAACTTCTTACTGTGTTTACCCCAGTCCAACGCCGGCATCTCCACATCTTAATTTTCCTCTGCCAAACCAGATGTGAATATACAGAATAATAAGACCAATTTCTTAAAAAAAGCTGGCTGAGGATGGTTGGGTTTAAAGTTTAAGTTTATTTATTAGTGTCTCGGAGGGGAGTGTTGAACCGTTGGAGAAAATCTCTACTACAAGGGAGGAAGTGTTATGTTTGTTAGAGAATATAAAGACTGACAAATCCCCAGGGCCTGATGGAATCTATCCAAGGCTGCTCAGGGAGACAAGAGATGAAATCGCTGGGCCTCTGACGCAAATCTTCGTCTCGTCACTGGACGCAGGTGAGGTCCCAGAGGATTGGAGGATAGCTAATGTGGTCCCGTTATTTAAGAAGGGTAGGAAGGATAACCCGGTTAATTATAGGCCGGTGAGCTTGACGTCCGTGGTGGGGAAGTTGTTGGAGAAGATTCTTAGAGATAGGATGTATGCGCATTTAGAAAGGAATAAACTCATTAATGATAGTCAGCATTGTTTTGTGAGAGGGAGGTCATGCCTCACTAACCTGGTGGAGTTTTTTGAAGAAGTGAATAGAATGGTTGACGAGGGAAGGGCCGTGGATGTCGTCTATATGGACTTTAGTAAAGCGTTTGACAAAGTCCCTCATGGTAGGCTGGTGCAAAAGGTTGGATCTCATGGGATAAAGGGGGAGGTGGCTAGATGGGTGGAGAACTGGCTTGGTCACAGAAGACAGAGGGTAGTAGTGGAAGGGTCTTTTTCCAGCTGGAGGCCTGTGACTAGTGGTGTTCCGCAGGGCTCTGTATTGGGACCTCTGCTGTTTGTGATTTATATAAACGATCTGGAAGAAGGTGTAACTGGGGTGATCAGTAAGTTTGTGGACGACACAAAATTGGCAGGACTTGCAGATAGTGAGGAGCATTGTCAGAAGCTACAGAAGGATATAGATAGGCTGGAAATTTGGGCAAAGAAATGGCAGATGGAGTTCAATCCTGATAAATGCGAAGTGATGCATTTTGATAGAAATAATGTAGGGAGGAGCTATACAATAAATGGCAGAACCATAAAGGGTGTAGATACGCAGAGGGACCTGGGTGTGCAAGTCCACAAATCCTTGAAGGTGACGTCACAGGTGGAGAAGGTGGTGAAGAAGGCATATGGCATGCTTGCCTTTATAGGACGGGGCATAGAGTATAAAAGTTGGGGTCTGATGTTGCAGATATATAGAACGTTGGCTCGGCCTCATTTGGAATACTGCGTCCAGTTCTGGTTGCCACACTACCAGAAGGATGTGGAGGCTTTGGAGAGAGTACAGAGGAGGTTTACCAGGATGTTGCCTGGTATGGAGGGGCTTAGTTATGAGGAGAGATTGGGTAAACTGGGGTTGTTCTCCCTGGAAAGACGGAGGATGAGGGGAGACTTAATAGAGGTGTATAAAATTATGAAAGGCATAGATAGGATGAATGGTGGGAAGCTTTTCCCCAGGTCGGTGGTGATGTTCATGAGGGGTCATAGGTTCAAGGTGAAGGGGGGGAGGTTTAACACAGATATCAGAAGGACATATTTTACACAGAGGGTGGTGGGGGCCTGGAATGCGCTGCCAGGCAAGGTGGTGGAGGCGGACACACTGGGAACGTTTAAGACTTATCTAGATAGCCACATGAACGGAGTGGGAATGGAGGGATACAAAAGAATGGTCTAGTTTGGACCAGGGAGCGGCACGGGCTTGGAGGGCCGAAGGGCCTGTTCCTGTGCTGTATTGTTCTTTGTTCTTTGTTAAGTCGGCTTACAGTGCAATGAAGTTACTGTAAAAATCCCCTTGTCTTCACTCTCCGGCACCTGTTTAGGTACACTGAGGAAGAATTTAGCATGGCCAACGGTATGACAAACAGATAATAATATTATAAAATTATATAATCAACAGCTATAGCTGTGAGGTAAAGTGAACATATGTGATTTGAATTAAATTAAATGATGGAAGGAAAGGATGGCTTAAAGGGGAAAAAGGAAACTGATTAGAAAAGTCCTCATGAACTGTATGGAAACTGGGGAAGTTAATAAACTGTTATGGTATAAGATATTTGGATGAGGCTGATGATTTGTAATTATGAAATTCTGATTAGATTTTGAATAAATATTTAATTTTAATTATCGTTTTCACTTTTGGGACTCTGCAATCTCTCTAAATGGTAGAAAATAAGGGGTACTTCATGGAATTCAACTTTAAGTAATACAGAGACTTGGTTATCGACAGGACAGTTCCCTTTATTACTGATGAAGATTAATTTCGTCAACTGAATGTCCACCAGGAAGCACAACGTTCGTGACATCAGGAATTGACAGAATTGGTTGTTTCAGCTGCGTTAATTAATGTTTCATATCTCCATGTGCAAAACATTCTTTGCATAGCAGCTGTTCTGAAGTGCTGGGAAATTGATCTTTATACTGAAAGTGTGGTTTGTGCTCATTAAAAATGATTTTTGTTAAAGATTTTTATGAGCAATAGCCATGAGCACTAAATTAGTTATTCATGCTCATTTATGGACTTATTAACAAAGACACAAAAAAATGAAATGCAAATGTAAAATATTTTGCTTTCTTTGAGTACCGAAATTTTGAAAGAATATTTACAGGTTTGCATCATTCTGTTTTGAAATAATAGATACTTCGTAATCCGACTGGTTACATTTGACCAAAGTGTGGTGTTGCACAGGGATAGTATTTCTCAGTCAATATTACACATGGAAACATTATAGCCTGAATTTTCATGATAGTGGACACAAACCGCAGCCTCCTGCAGGCCTGATGCCATTCCACGCTCTCACTGGTACTGGTACAAGTTTTTCTTGTGAATTAATGAAATTGTGAGAACTCCGGTCTTAAAATGTGTAAGCAATTTTAAAATGTTTTATGCCTTACATAGAATGCGTAGGTATTCATCAACTGGTCCATGCATGCTGGTGTGTATGTTCCACACAAGCCTCCCACTATTATTGAACCCTACATCAGTAAATCACTTTATTTCTTTTTCCTCTCATGCACTCATCTAGCTTTCCCTTAAGTGCATCGCAATAGAGAAAATAAGCCAGTCAGTAGTTTGTAAGATGCTCCACTTGCTGCTAAAGATAGTGCAGGCTATGTGCCTTCTACACCTTCTGCACTCTCGTATTGCCCTCTGTTGCAGCTCTTCTGCATTGCCAAAAGATGACATACAAAGAACTCCCATTGATTGTTACCCTCATTTTGTTGTACGATAATTCAAAATCCTCTCCTTTTTTAACTCCCTGGGGATAACATTCCTCAACTGCTTATGCCAGAGGGGTCGGAGCAGAGCTTTGCAGCCTATCAAAGACCTGGTGGGAGGAAGTCTCCCATCCCGCCCGCCGCAGGAATCGTAGCATGGCCAGAAAATCCCGCCCCTTGTCTATGACTGGAGTGTAATAACTTCCAGAAGGCTATGAGTGGCTCTCCAGGCAAATGGACTGGTCCACCAAAGACAAGCAATTACCGTAGATAATGGCATACACATCAACCTTTGAAGCTCTGAAAATTCCTTCCAAAAACAGGGGTCAACTTATTCGCCAAGTATAATGTGAACTATCGGCATTGGAATAAACGCTCACCATTCGGAAATGAAAAAGACACCGCTGATTCAAATTGAATCAATGTGACATGTTTTATTTAATGAATTAATTTTACAAAGATAGTTCAAGCCACAATCCTAACATTTTAAAAACCAGTAAATTCACGGTTTTCTGGCTTCTGACGCAGGGTTCATCAAATTCATCCTGAATCACTTTGTCAATGGCATCATCATAAGATTCCCATCGGAGATCAGATTTTAATAATCATTCGATTATCAATTATCTCCCATAACAATGATCTTCCTCGCCATTCATTAAATTGGATATTCAATGTTTTGTGAATGAGCTGATGACAGTTTTTAAATTAACAGGATCCCATGATTTGATGATGAAACAACACAAAACATCAAGCAGGGCAGCATGCATGTTTCCTCTCTTTGTGAAGGTATTTTTTCCATCAACCATTCATGTATAGCATTCAGCCTGAACATGATCCTTGAATAGCTTCCTGAGGCACACATCCAAAGGTTGCACTATGATTTTTAGACCTCTAGTACAACTGCAATATGGGTGTTATTTCTTCTCAGGTTCCTCTTGATTTCATCAGTTATATGGGATCTGAACATGTCTCACACTAATGAGCTGCGCTCTTTGCATGAGCCATCAGATCATCTATTCCACAAGTTATCAATGCGTAACTGTTGTCATGGACGTGCACTAAAACTCCTGCAGGCAACCTAATTTTCATCATGTTTTTACATTTGAAAATTACCATGGGCTTTGACTTTATTCTGACAGCCAAGCAGGATGTATCACCACGAATCTTACCTTCTCATGTCCAGTGTTTTTTATGAGAACTGTTTCAAAACTTTCCACTCCACAGTCTGGTTGCTGGGCATATCAACATTTCATTTGTATTGCTGATTGGACATAATGCCTGCTCACCTTTTTACTGCTATCTGATGGTGAACCGTTGGAAACTTGGCCAACTTGCCATTGGCCAGGTCATTTGGTAGTCTCTGGTCTTCTGCTGCAACACTGGACACTTTTGTTCCATGAACATCAACGAGTTGTTTTCTTTGTTGAAGTTAGGTTTGATTTAGTCCACTTAAGTGCGTATGTGTGTATTGCATTTCTGGTGAAGATGAAGCCATTCTGACAATTTACGAGGTCCCATTCTGACACATGCTTCTCAAGATCATGCCAGTGGTAGATCCCTGTTCTCTTGGTGCCTTTGGGCTTGGTCATCTTCTCCAGGATGGATTCCTTCTTCTTTCATTTTTTCACCATTATTTTCACTAAGAACAAATTCCTTCACTTCAATGAACAGATGTTATGATTTCTAGCTGGATACCTGCTTCATATTCATTCCTTTTACAGGAGGACCCCTTTCTATTTGTCAGTCACCGTGAGTGGTCTGCTCTGTGAGGTCCTGCACATCTTATTGGCAACTTAAGCCCATATTGGTGGCTTGATCCTAATGCAGCAACTTATAAGGCATATATAACCATAAACCTGTATTTCTGAGTAGCAAAATTGAGGCCAGCTCCCAATGTGAGTGTAGCCCTAAAAATTCATTTATCAGTTGAAAAACAGAAAGTTGATTTATGTGGCAAGTACAGACCTCAATATGTATTTTGGCGGCAGGAAAATGGGGTCATCATATAGCCAAGTTGACTTGTATGCCACAATCTATGGTATTTTATTTTAAAAATTAGAATCAATCTTCTTAAACAGGAGGCTGAGAGTATTTGATTTTGATTTGATTTGATTTATTATTGTCACATGTATTAGAAAATATGATTTCTGGCAAGAGAGACTGGCATCACTATGGCAGCAGAGTTTTTGGCCATTTGGTACCCAGGATGCACCTGTAGTGGTGTCTGCACTTGCTGATTCCACATAAATGAGTTCCCCTCTCACTGACCCATAAAACTCTGATGAGTTCAGCACTGGCGCTCTCCCGCCAAATTGGCCTTGGGAAGATATTAATCCTTTTTCAAGGGCAGGGAATTTTTGGCTCCCTATAATTCCAGATTTAAATTGGAGAAAGCTAGTTACTTTTCATTTTGACTACAGCAGCAGAATTTGGTGCATGTTCATCATTTTACAAACAGAATTAAGATTTGCATCACTATTTTTACTCCATTTTTTGAAGTTACGCTCACTCTACTTCTCAGGAAGCTAAACCTGAACAATACATCTGTAAACATTTTCTCTTGACATTACATCAATTTTACTTTTTGTCTATTTTTTTGGTAAGGTTATCGAAGAGACTGCTATTCAATCAAATAACTTTAATGTGTCAATTATCCTCAACTTACCATTTCCATGATCTATCTTTTCATTTCCATTTTCTATCTTTTACACAATTTTAAAAAAGAATTTCTTAACTGTCAGTCGTTTAAACTAAGTTGAAAGTAAGTTGGTGACCCATTTAGCAGAGCTATTGGAAAGTGTTTGTTGGAGATGAGAAGGCTACCTGTTATTTATCCAGTTTAAGGTATACATTCCCCAATAGCTACAGCATGGAACTACAACAAATTGTATTCACACTCATCTTGGATGTAATAAAATGTTCCAAAGCTCTTCACAGATGCATTACAAAGTGGAATTGGACACTGAACCATTGAAGTTCTCCAGGATGAGTACGGCTCCACAAATATTTAGGAAGCTTGACACCACGCAATACAGAGCAGCCCGCTTGATTGGCAACCCTTCCACAGACACTCACTTCCTCCACCAATAACACACAGTGGCAGCAGTGTGTACCATCTAGGAGATGCACTGTAGGAACTTACCAAAGCTTCTTTGACAGAACCTCCCAAACCCAAGACCACTACCATCTAGAGGGACACGGGAAGCAAATGAATGGGAAGACCACCATCTGGAAGTTCCCCTCCAAGCCATTCACCATCCCAACTTAGAAATATATCGCCGTTCCTTCATTGTCTCTGGATCAAAATCCTGGAAGTCCCTCACTAACAGCATTGTGGCTCTACCTACACCACATGGGCTGCATCAGTTCAAGAATTCAGCTCACCACCACCCTCCCATGGGCAATTAGGGATGGGCAATAAATGCTTGCCTAGTCAGCAATACCCAAATTCCTTGAATGAATAAAAAACAAAAGGAGATATTCAGGCAGGTGGCTAAGAGCTTGGTCAGAGAGGTAGAGCAGCTTAAAGGAGGAGCATGAGATAGAGGTATGTGGAGTAAATTCCTGAACTTTCAACCGAGGCAGCTGAAGAGCAGGCCAGCAATGGTGCAGCAATTTAAACTGAGGATGCTCAAGAGGCCAGCATTGAATGAGCACAAAGATCCTTGCCAGCTGTGGGACTGGAGGAGTTTACAGAGATAGGAAAGGGTGATACAGTGGAGGGGGTTGAAAATAGGGATGGAAATTTTAAAATCGAGGTTTTGCTTAACCACATTAAACATTTCCAGAAGACTAGCTGACAGGATAAATTTTGAACGATAAAGGTAAAAGCCTTGGAATTATTCTTGGAAAACTTATCACACCAATGTTAAATGAAATCCCCATTTTGTTTATTTCTTTCATTTTGACAAAGATGTTAACCCATTTAGAATAAACAGATCTTATTGGCCTGTTAAAATACGAGAGAGAAACTTGATTGGAACATTGATTCCTACATTATAACATTGACTCATTGGGCGGAATTTTACCGGCACGTCCATCTGAGTTTCGTATGATCGCGCCCGAGGCCAATGGAGAATGCCTTTCTCCGAGCCTCGCCCACCCCCAATTCTGGGAGTGGGCGTACCGGTAAAAGTCCAGTCATTGACTCTAAGGCTCTACCAGGACTACTGGACTTCACACCTTATTACAACCTGGGTCCAAAAATGGAAAAGAAAGGAGTTGAATTCCAGAGGTGAGGTGAGAATCACTGCCCTTGATATCTAAGCAGCATTTAACTAGTTGTGGCATCGAGGGCCCCAAGCAACATTGCAGTAAATGCTAATCAGGGTGAAAGCTGTCCACTTGTTGGAGTCATACCAAGCCTAAAGGAAATTGGTTATGGTTTTCAAAAGCCAATAATCTCATCCCCAAGAGTCGCTGCAGGAGTTGCTCCACCAATGACTTCCTCTCCATCGTAAGATCGGAAGTGGGTCTGCTGGTTGATGATTGCATAATGTTCAGCACCATTTGCAACTCCTCAGATACTGAATCAGTCATGCCCACATACAGAAAATCTTGACAAAATTCAGGCTTAGAGTGACAAGTGACATTTGTGCCATACAAATGCCCAGGCAACGACCATCTCCAATGAGAAAAATTCTAATGATCTCTCCTTGACTTTCAATGGCATGAACATCACTAAATCCTCCATCATCAAAATCCTGGTGGTTATCATTAATCAAAAACTGAACTGGACTAGCCATATAAATACTGTGGCTACAAAAGCAGTAAGAAGTCTCACAACACCAGGTTAAAGTCCAACAGGTTTATTTGGTAGCACAAGCCACTAGCTTTCGGAGCGCTGCCTCTTCATCAGATAAGTAGGAGATCTGTTCACAAACAGGGCATATAAAGACACAAACTCAATTTACAAAATAATGGTTGGAATGGTTGGAACATTCCAATCATTATTTTGTAAATTGAGTTTGTGACTTTATATGCCCTGTTTGTGAACAGAACTCCCACTTACCGGATGAAGGGGCAGCGCTCCGAAAGCTAGTGGCTTGTGCTACCAAATAAACCTGTTGGACTTCAACCTGGTGTTGTGAGACTTCTTACTGTGTTTACCCCAGTCCAACGCCAGCATCTCCACATCATGGCTACAAGAGCAGGTCAGAGGCTGGGAATACTGCAGAGAGTAACTCACCTCCTGACTCCCCAAAGGCTTGTGCACACGAAACAAGTCAGGAATGTGATGGAATACTCTCCATTTGACGAGAAGAGTTCCAGCCCAAAATCACTCAAGAAGTTTGACACTATGCTGCCAAAGCAGCCGGCTTGATCAGCACTCCACCCACCACATTAAACATTCACTCTCTCCAACACCAATGCACAGTGTCAGCAGTGTGTACCAACTACAAGATGTGGCAACCTGCCAATCTTCCATCAACAACATCATCCAAGCCTGTGATTTCCACCACCAAGACGGACAACGGCAGCAAATGCTTGAGAACACCACCGTCTGCAAGTTCCTCACCAAGCCACACACCATTTTGACTTGGAACTATATCACCAGTTCTTCACTGATGTAGGGTCAATATTCTGAAACTTCTTTTGGAATAGAACAGAAGATGTATCTGCACTTCACAAACGGACCTCCGCAGTTAAAGAGCCACCATCTCCTTAAGGATAATTAAGGATGCACATCATGTGCCATTCTTGCCAGTGACAGTCACATCCATGAACAAATAAAAACATGCTGTGGAACATCCTGTGGTAATCAAAGATATTATTCATAAGTTCAAGATCTTCCTTTCTTAATTTGTTCTCTATTTGTATGATATTTTACAAGTTACCTCCGTGTCGCCATAATCCGGTTACAGTCACTTCAGCCATGCTATATATGAAGTATCAGTATTCATTTAAAATACTTGGTATGTCAAGGAACCATCTGTCAAAAACATGAGAAAATTCATAACTAGAAAAATCAGTTGTGTGGTATAATTTTCTTATTGTGAAGAATCCAAATCTGTTGGAGCATGACTTTAATTTTATTTTTTAAAAATTTGTTCAAAATGAAAATTGCTGCCATTAATAATCAAAAACGGCAGAGACAAATAAAGCATAAAATGTCAATGTCTTTAATGTTGAAAGCTTGATGTACAATATTAGTTAACTTATGTTTTAAATTATTTTGCTCACTACCTTAACAAAAGCTTAAAACTGTATAAATCTGTTTACCACTTCTATTAAAATAGCAGCTGGGGCTCGGCAAGAATTGAACTAGTTGAGGGTGTGGGGTGAGGAGGGAGTTGTGGGGAGGGTGAGGAGGGAGTTGTGGGGAGGGTGGGGTGAGGAGTTGTGGGGGATGGACAGGGTGGAAGGGGACAGGCCTCAGTCTATCTGGAGTGCTCCCTCTTCAGCTGCTGATGTCATGTTGGGCCCATGTCTTTAGGATTTAATTTGTTTTTCAGTTAGAAAATGGAGTACCAACTACCTGCAGTCATTCTACCTCCAACCAGTGGCACAAGTTCATGCACCCATCTACGTTTCCACCTCTCTCCATTCCAACCTACATATTGTGGTGAAAATCCTGCCTTAGGTTTCATCTTTCTCCATTCCCCCCCCAAATTCATAATTGTCTCTTGAATATGACTGAAAAAAGAGACATGTTGCCAAAGCTTTTCATCTTGCACTCATCAGGACTAAAGCAAGAATGCCAAATTTCAAACAATCATGAAGATTTGTACCCCAGACAAAAAGGGTGTTGATTGGTTGAGAAATTTGGTATTCTTGTGTTTGCCCCGATAAATGCAAGATGAAAAGCTTCAGTAATGTGGCACTCTTATCACAATATTTAACTGGAAAATGTTCCCCATCTCTTTATGTTTCTTCAAACAGATTAACATATTTGCTGGTAATATTGCACAGAATAACTCAATCCTTTCATTTGCCAGCAGTTTGAATTGTAAAGGCATGACACAAAAGTGCTTCTATTTTTGTGCAGTGAACTTAAGATAATTAATGATTTTGCAAAGAACCCAGCATCTATGGTTATAATCCCAAAATTAATTACTGGCACAATTAATTAATGACATATTCAGAAAGCAAATTGGATCGTGAAATACACTCGCATTCTGCAATCTCTCTTTGAACTTTGGGGTTTCCGTCGGCATGAGCCATAACACGAGCTGCCTCTCAACATACCACCATCTACAGAAATTAATACAGTACATACTCCACATTATGGGTGGAATTTCCCCCCAAATTTCTAAGCATCATAACAGTGAGAAGAATGGGCTGAGCCATGCCAGTCTCTCAGGCGCACTCCGCATCGCAATCTCTCGAGACAGTCTTTTTTTTTTTGGAAAGTTGGGAATGACGGGGAGGCGGAGCCTAAACATGCCAGGGAAACTGGCTTCAGAGTGACAGTCACCATTTTGCAAGGGCGCCCCGATCTCAAGGTGTACAGGAACACCCTCTCCCACCCACCAACGGACATCGGACTCCCCTTTTCATTGGTGGCATGTTCTCCCCCCATCATTACATGGGTCACCCACACCAGGTGTGTCCCCTGGCTGATCCCCAACTTTCCCTCTGCCCCCACATCCTGACCCCCTTTGCAATCCAACACTGCACAGCCCCCCCTGAACAGCCCCTCTGCACAGCGACCCCCTCCGCGCCCATCATTGCCCCCACCTAGGTCCTACCCCGTTGGCACTGTCCCTGGCACACCGGCAATGCCTGATGTCCGCTGCCAGGGTGCCTGTCTGCTGCTGGGGTGTCTGGTGAACACTGCCAGGGTGTCTGAAGTTTGCTGCCAGGGTGTCTGATGTCTGCTGCCAGGGCATCGTCAGTTGGGCACTGACTGACAAGCACTCCCTGGCCATGCCCCTGTCCACTTAGTGGCTTAAATGGCCTCCAATTCCCCTAGCATTAACAGCTCGCCAGGTCTACACTAATGCAGAATAGTAGTGATTCACGCCAGAGAGGTGGGAACCATCCAGGACGGGAGCAGCATGCTTGCCAGACTCCCTCATGATATTGAAATCCAGGCAATCTCATGCTAATAAGCTTCATGTCCTTACTGGGCATGAAGTGGTTTGTGCGAAAGGGGCCGGGAAATATAGAAACTAGAAGCAGGAGTAGACCATTCGGCCCTTCTAGCCTGCTTCGCGAAAGCTCGAAGATAGCAAACCATTTTGCACTGGGCGTAAATCAGATTTTTAGTTTTGCACACTATTTTCCCAGCTCGCCACACTGATTGCTGGGAGCGGTGAGGTGGTAAAGTTGCACCCTCTACCTTTCTTTAACTATTTCAACTGTATTATTCATTCAAGAATTGTCTCATTTTCATCCCATTTAATATATTTTTACCGGAGTCAAACCTCAATTGGCTGTTATTCATTGTTACAATCAATAGATAACTTACTGAAGAGTTCAGAATATTCTGCATTGCCTAATTACATAGAGGTTCTTTGCATGTCTCCCTGACACTAAAGGGCAATTTACCATGGCCAATCAATTATAACTCACACATCTGTGTGTAAAATGTGTAAAACCTCACTAACTGTCCTGGCTGGAGACAATACACATCTCTTTAACCTGTGCTTGGCCCTCTCTCCACTCACATTGTCTGTACCTTTAAGACTTGATGACCTGTAAAGACTCGCATTCCAACCATTATCTTATAAATTGAGTTTGTGTTTGTATGTGCCCTGTTTGTGAACACAACTCCTCACTCACCTCATGAAAGAGCGAGACTCTGAAAGCTCGAGCTGCCAAATAAACCTGTTGAACTTTAACCTGGTGTTGTGAGACTTCTTACTGTGCTTGCCCCAGTCCAACGCTGGCATCTCCACATCATGGCCACCGTGCCTCCCCAGTTCTGCAGTCCAGGCACTGTCCTACCTTGGCAGTGCTACCTGACAGTGTCAAAGTACTAAGAGAAGTGCCAAGGCCAAGGGACTATACTTACGCATGTGAACCTGGCAGGTTCCCTTTGACTGTTCTACATTTTTGAAAAGCAGTCATAAACCTCGCCGATGTGTCATAAGTGTGTGGGGCGATACGGTGGGGAAGCTAATTGTATTAAAATTCTGGGTGGGAATCTCATTACATCACCAGCAAAGGACAGGGACAATTGGTAAACAAGATCTTGGCGGCGAGAATCTCATTTTCTGATTTTTGCAAGATTTTGCACTCACGTCGTTGTTTGCGCTCAGGGCTACAGACATTGATTTGCAACTTGACATTAAATCTGATGAATTTCGGAATGATGAATTTCGGATGGCTGTCCAGCAAAACCTGTTGGGTTTGCCAGCAGTCTCCCGCAGGTGGAAGTCCTTTTGCTATCAGGCCCTTTATCCCTGACTGAGGGACCCAGCATCGAGCTTTCACATTCAACCAACCTTCCCACGATTCCAACCTTGCAACGTCCATCCAGCCTTCACTCACCTGTGGCCTGGGGTCCTTCGCCGATCCTGACCCTTGGGTAGATGCAGTACCGCCAGTAGCCACTGCTCCTGCTGGCGCAGGTGGCATGAGGAGCAGCTCTTGATGGGCAGGACCTCGGCTGCTGTGAACCTCAATTGCGGGGAAAGCCTGCTGGCAGCCGCTAGAGGTTTGATCCCATCAGACCTTCCTGCAACTGAGGAACTGACAGGGGTTCCGGCAGGTGGGAGAGAGAGAGTCCAACCGGCCCAAAAGAATCCCAATTATTTTAAATTCTTTTTGTAGATTTTGTTAGGTACGCTGAGATTGCTTTGCGTTCTGAACTAATGTGTAATGGAGCTACAGAAATTACCACAGTTCACTTCACTGTAGCCCTGAGCTATAAGTAGAATATGAACTTTTCCACCCAGCAATGTGAGGATTGCAACTCCTGTCACAGATTGAACAGCAGTAATGACCATATGCATATAAATATTATGCTGAAAGACCAAGCTGAGAATGATTTGAAAATTGAACATTATTCAATTTAAATGTTAATTTCTGTGTTGTGTAACTACAGGTTCAAAAAAGCGAATATCCATTTGCATTTATGGTGAGATGCATATAAGAAAACGTATTCATGTTGAGAATGTTACCCTAATTTGAATTTACACCAGACAGCTGCAATAAATCACTGTTGAAGGTGCATACCTTTGGCAGATGTTTGTATTTTCATGTTATTTACGCGGTTATTTCCAAGTGGCAGGTCACTCTGGTTTTACATCATGCGTCATTGGGGAATAAAAGGGAACATGAAGTTCTCCTATTCCGCTGCACTTGTAATCTCTTATGACACTTCCTAGTCGAACCAAAGGTTGTTTATGACAATAATATCAGCTCCCATACAAGTGATCAATCTATTGCTGGACTGAAATCCGATTCGCAATTGTTTTGATAAGCCTTCATAGAAATTCCGAGAATCCAAGAATGTACATTTATGTGCGCGCATGTGTGTATCAGTAAAACATAATAGGTGTAAGAATGGAAGGGGTGTCAGAACTATCCTGAATATTCTGGTGCCGAAAATCTGACAGTCCTTCTGGCAAACCCCCCCTGCAACACTTGGGGCTGGACTTTACACCCCGCTACCGGCTGTGTTTTCTCAGAGGGATGGGTGTTAGGAATGGGTTAACAGCAATCTTCCACTTTAAACCTAATTTGTATGTTAATTGTTCAATAACACTGGGATATATAAAGGGGTTACAGTTAGCACTTGGTGTTGGGTGTGTGTTTGTGGAGCTGTAAAAGAGAATAAAGCGAGTTTGTGAAGAAGCTGGATTTGCATCATCTTTTATTACTGGACAGCAACTGAGAGGCTTAACAATGGGGGACATAAAGGAAGGCGGCTTCCCACCCCGCCACCTTATCATCCACCTCAAAGCTCACCCCCATATTATGGGGTAAAAGCAAAATATTGCAGATGCTGGAATCTGAAACAAAAACAGAAAATGCTGGAAAATCCCAGCAGGTCTGACAACAACTGTGGAGAAAGAACGGAATCACAGAAAATCATCGAATCCCTACAGTGCAGAAGGAGACCACTGGCTGCATCTCACCCAGGCCCTATACCAGTAACCCTACGTATTTGCCCTGCTAATCCCCCTGACACTAATGGGCAATTTAGCATAGCCAATCAACCTAACCTGCACACCTTTGGAGCGTGGGAGGAAACCAGAGCACTCAGAGGTAACCCACACAGACACAGAGAGAATGTGCAAACACCAGAAAGACAGTGACTGGAGGCCGGAATTGAACACGAGTCCCTGGCGCTGTGAGGCAGCAGTGCTAACCATTCTGCCACTGTGCCGCAGAGACAACATTCCTAGTCTGGATGACACTTGGTCAGCTCTGGCGAAGGATCATCAGGACTCGAAACAATAGCTCTGTTCTCTCTCCACAGATGCTGTCAGACCTGCTGAGATTTTCCAGCATTTTCTGTCCATATTATTGGGGGTGGCCAGGCAGCCAACCCTTAACTAATCAAAGGTCAATTGGGAATGAACGAAGATGTACTACCTTAGGGTCTGCCCATTGCAAAACGGGGGTCAAACCTCTAAGATATTACCCAACCTTTGTTCTTACTTGCTTGCACCATAAACCACACACCCACACTCCCCTTTCGACATGGTGGCACAATGGTTAGCACTGCTGCCTCACAGCTCTAGAGACCTGGGTTGGATTCTCGACTTCGGTCACTGTCTGAGTGGAGTTTGCACATTCTCCCTGTGTCTGTGTGGGTTTCTTCTGGGTGCTTCGGTTTCCTCCCACACTCCAAAGATGTGTGGGTTAGGTGCATTGGCCATGCTAAATTTCCCCTTAGTGTCCAGGGATGCATACATTAGAGGGATTAGCAGGGTAAATGTGTGGGGGTGCGGGGATGGGGCCTGGGTGGGATTGTTGTTGGTGTTGGCTCAATGGGCCAAATGGCCTCCTGCTGTATTGTAGGGTTTCTATGACACTGCCCTAACCCTCTCTGCCCAAGATCGTGAACTTATCTGGCTCCGAGATCAATGGGCCAGCTTCTTGTTCCTGGTTGCAATCCTGGCAGCACCCACTAAGATGCTCTTAGCACTGCCAGGGCTGAATGAGCTGCTGGCTAATCCTAAAGGTGATTCTTCCTGCCCAGTGAGGGGTGGAAGTCCCACACTGCCCCAATTCAGCTTGCCTATGGAAGAAGAGCTGATGTATAGGGTGCGATTAAGATTTTCTGGTTCCCCAGATTTATTCTGGATTTCCTGTGAGACTTTGTAAAATGCAAAGTCTTCAGCCACGCTTTGCGATGCCAGCAACACGGAGGAGGGGTGGGGGGGCGGTTTGGGTGATAGTGATGCCTGGCAGGGTGTGGGGGAAGGGGGGTGCCAGGATGAGGCACAGATGAATATCCTTGACCTATTCACATTTGGGAAACAGGGCTGCCTTGTCAAAAGGAGGAGATACCAACCTCAAGATTGGTGTTAGATTTGGAGGTAGGTGAACACTTTGGTGATAGTGACCACAATTCGGTTACGTTTACTGTAGCGATGGAAAGGGATAGGTACATACCGCAGGGCAAGAGTTATAGCTGGGGGCAAGGAAATTATGATGCAATTAGGCGAGATTTAGGATGCATAGGATGTGGAAGGAAACTGCAGGGGATGGGCACAATTGAAATGTGGAGCTTGTTCAAGGAACAGCTACTGCGTGTCCTTGATAAGTATGTACCTGTCAGGCAGGGAGGAAGTGGTCGAGCGAAGGAACCGTGGTTTAATAAAGAAGTTGAATCTCTTGTGAAGAGGAAGAAGGAGACTTATGTAAAGGTGAGATGTGAAGGCTCAGTTAGGGTGCTTGAGAGTTACAAGTTAGCCAGGAAGGACCTAAAGAGAGAGCTAAGAAGAGCCAGGAGGGGACATGAGAAGTTTTTGGCAGGTAGGATCAAGGAAAACCTAGGATTCTCTGGGAGGCAAGGGAGGAGATTGCAGAGCCTTTGGCTTTGATCTTTATGTCGTCATTGTCTACAGGAATAGTGCCAGAAGACTGGAGGATAGCAAATGTTGTCCCCTTGTTCAAGAAGGGGAGTCGAGACAACCCTGGTAATTATAGACCAGTGAGCCTTACTTCTGTTGTGGGCAAAGTTTTGGAAAGGATTATAAGAGATAGGATTTACAATCACCTAGAAAGGAATAATTTGATTAGGGATAGTCAGCACGGTTGTGTGAAGGGTAGATCGTGCCTCACAAACCTCATTAAGTTCTTTGAGAAGGTGACCAAAGAGGTGGATGAAGGTAAAGCAGTTGATGTGGTGTATATGGATTTCAGTAAAGCGTTTGATAAGGTTCCCCATGGTAACCTATTGCAGAAAATACAAACGCATGGGTTTGAGGGTGACTTAGTGGTTTGGATCAGAAATTGGCGAGCTGTAAGAAGACAGAGGGTGGTGGTTGATGGGAATTGTTCATCCTGGAGTTCAGTTACTAGTGGTGTCTACAAGGATCTGTTTTGGGGCCACTGCTGTTTGTCATTTTTATAAATGACCTGGATGAGGGCGTAGAAGGATGGATTAGTAAATTTGCGGATAACATTAAAGCCGGTGGAGTTGTGGACAGTGGGGAAGGATGTTGCAGGTTACAGAGGGACATAGATAAGCTGCAGAGCTGGGCTGAGAGGTGGCAAATGGAGTTTAATGCGGAAAAGTGTGAGGTGATTCACTTTGGAAGGAGGAACAGGAATACAGAGTACTGGGCTAATGGTAAGATACTTGGTCGTGTGGATGAGCACAGAGATCTCGGTGTCCATGTGCATAGATCCCTGAAAGTTGGCACCCAGGTTGATAGGGTTGTTAAGAAGGCGTACAGTGTGTTATCTTTTATTGGTAGAGGGATTGAGTTTCGGAGCCATGAGGTCATGTTGCAGCTATACAAAACTCTGGTGCAGTCGCACTTGGAGTATTGCGTACAGTTCTGGTGGCCGCATTATAGGAAGGATGTGGAAGCATTGGAAAGGGTGCAGAGGAGATTTACCAGGATGTTGCCTGGTATGGTGGGAAGGTCTTATGAGGAAAGGCTGAGGGACTTCAGGCTGTTTTTGTTAGAAGAAGGTTAAGAGGTGACTTAATAGAGGCATATAGATGATCAGAGGATTAGATAGGGTGGACAGTGAGAGCCTTTTTCCTCAGATGGTGATGGCTAGCACGAGGGGACATAACTTTAAGTTGAGGGGTGATAGATATAGGACAGATGTCAGAGGTAGGTTCTTTATTCAGAGAGTAGTAAGGGCGTGGAATGCCCTGCCAGCAACAGTAGTGGACTTGCCAACATTAAGGGCATTTAAATGGTTATTGGATAAACAAATGGATGATATTGGAATAGTGAAGGTTAGATGGGCTTTAGATTGGTTTCACAAGTCGGCGCAACATCGAGGGCTGAAGGGCCTGTACTGCGCTGTAATGTTCTATGTTCTAAGAATGGCTCGTTGTCCCATCTTAGGAATTCAGACCTTGGACATGACTTTGGCTCTTAAATGTATTTCCAAGGTTAGATCATTTCAAACATTAGGCCAAAAGGCAGTTGAAACTTAATTTCAAGGGGTCCTTGGCAACTTTTTCTCACCTGAAGTTGATACCTGTCCCCTGAGATTCTTACCCGGCTGGTAGTTTTGCAGACCCTCACTTCAGTGAGGCCTCAGCCTGCTTGAGGCGAGGGCCTGCAAAACTATCCCAAACAGTTTGTTAAAATGGCATGGTGCAGAAGTTCTGCCATTATGATGAGGTGAGGAACTGTTAATAATCTAACCCTCTGCATAACATGTTTTGGTTTGACACTGGGGATGAAGATTGACAATTATGTATCAACGTCAATATATAATGAACACTCCCTGTTATAGCTTTACCATGCTTTTATTTCCTGTACTAATTTTTACTGCATTCTGCTGTCGGTCCATTGTGTACCACAGACTCGTCCCTACTGGGGACGGCTTGACGTAGTCTAAACATATTCATTGACTGTAAAGCCTATAGCAATTGTTGAGAAAGAGGTCACATTTTATCTGCTTGAAATAGTTTTGTATTCAGATCCCAGAGGTGAAAGAAATGGTTCCCTTGTGTCATGTTTATTTCTTTGCATTCTGAAACACCTATTCAGAAAAGTCAACTTCCTCAAGAACATGAGAACTAAAAATTGTCGATATTGTCAATGGAAAAAAACATCGCACAATTTTCTAAAATACAGTTAACAATTTGTGTTCACAATAAAATTCAACCTTTTTTTAGTTCTGATACCACAGCACTGTCGATTGGCCTTTGTATTTTTATGGATTCTAATTTTTGGGTAATAAATACTTGCCATTAACTTTGATAGTACCTTGCCCATTGTTTGTATATGCAGTGCCAATTTCAGACTCTTCTAGTTTTTTGCCTTTATATGGTGTGGACTTCTTACTTGCTATATTGTAATGATGTGGAGTTGCTGGCATTGGACAGGGGTGGGCACAGTAAGTAGTCTCACAAAACCAGGTTAAAGTCCAGCAGGTTTATTTGGTAGCACAAGCTTTCGGAGCACTGCCCCTTCATTAGGCGAGTGCCTGGCATCATGGCTACCACTGACACCGCAAACTGCCAGCTCAAAGTGGAGAGGATCTCCAAGCAGATCGCGCATATCGGAGGCACTCACCTGATGAAGGAGCAGCGCTCCGAAAGCTCGTGATGCCAAATAAATCTGTTGGACTTTAACCTGGTGTTGTGAGACTTCTTACTGTTTCCGTATTGTAGGTTTAGGCAGCTGTTTAACATCTGTCCTGCAGATTGAGGTGATCAGGAAGGATTTGGTAGCGGTGATCAGGTAGTGTGGCAGGTGCAAAGGTAACAGTTGAATGTGGAGCGGTGTGGAGGTTGGGGGAGTGCTTTTGAATGGTAAGCAGTTTTACCTTTTGGGTAGAAGCCTGAAGATTCTGCATGGACTACCTGTTAGGCTGCCATTTGAGCTAATTTTCCAGCAGACTAATATTCTTGTCCACGCGATGGCTCCTGACTCTGGAATGGTTGAGATCAGGAGCCTTTGGTGCAGCAACTTGATGTTTCAACACGGCGAGCTCGGCAAATCTGGCATTTTATGATGGCCACTGCTGCCATGTTTGCAGATGCAGCAATTCCAATTTAAGAGTAAGTTGTTTAACCCTTTACCTGTAAACATCATTTTCACACCGTACATTTTACAGCTTTAATATGCAGAATATGTAACTGCGATTGACAGGGTGAGCAGTTATTAACTCATGGGTTAAACAAAGAACATATGCCTCCCACTGTGTTCATGTCGATGATTCACACATCAGTTTTGTGGGAAGGTATCAAACTGGGTGAAGCAGCACAATGCAAATGTACTTGTGCTGATATTTGAAGGATTTTTTATTTCTAACCAGCGCCTCCTGGTTCTGAAATGTGTGAAAGTTGCGATGTTAATAGTGCAGTTAGAAGTTCCTCTCATCAACAGATTCTTAATTGTTGCTTGGGGTTATTTACATGTGAACGCAGAAATTGCATTTTAATAACACTCTGTCAGACAGCAGTCATGAGTGAACAACTGACATCACTTATAAGAGCAGTAATTAAAATGAATGAGTTTGTTACAGCCTTGGCTGGGCTTGTTTTTTTGTGTCGTAGATAATGATGTTTGATTATTTATCAAATATTGTTCTGGATAATTATGTTTTTTTTCTGAAGTAAACTCATTGTGCCATCAATAGTTCAGAAGATTTGTGCAAGCTGCAAAAAGTGATTTTTATTTCTGGCTGAGTGAAATGGAACAAGAGCTTCCAGGGTATTACTCTTGTTCATTTCCCTTTCTCTTCTCAGCTGAAGATTTTTTTGCTGGATTATATTTGCAGGTGGCAACAGCCTTCTAGTGCCTTATTTTGAATTCCATTCTGCATGTATCAATGCAGTATCAAAAGGCTATTTGACTGCAGAGACTGTCACAGCCAAGCTCGATCCTGTGCTCCTGTGATGCTCATGTCGATCTCCCGCAGGGATCATTACATTGCATGTGCATTTCCTGCAGTATTGATCAATAGTGAGTTGAATTATTGGATTGTTCCAAGGCAAGCAGTCGGTAAACTATAGTCGGGGAAGGATGCACAGAACCACAGAGCAAAGACTTTTGTAAAAGATGCTCTCAGAAACAATTAAAATAAAAACATGATTACTGAGAAAAATTCAACTCAGCCTAAATTAAACATAACATTAGGTTTCTCATTGCTGTCAGCAATGATGAGTGATGCATCGTGCTGTTTCTCTTGCAAAGGCAGAGCCCTTTGAGGTTGCAGTGAGCTTGCGTTTCAAGCCAACTGACCCACTAATTGTAACCCACTAATGGGGTGATGTGCTGCATTTTCCAAGAACTTATTTGTTTTCTCAGTCAGGTAAAACAACATGTTTCAGAAGCACATTATAAATTGTTACAATGATACTCAAATATCATTATGGACGGAAGGTGAGAAGTGGCAAAGCCCACTGAAGCAGCCAAACAATATGGAGGAAAAGTAGGAAAGACTGTCAGATGAAAATTAAGTAAGAGTTTTAACAACACCAGGTTAAAGTCCAACAGGTTTATTTGGTAGCAAATACCATTAGCTTTCGGAGCGCTTCGTCAGATGGAGTGGAAATGTGCTCTCAAACAGTGCACAGCGACACAAAATCAAGTTACAGAATACTGATTAGAATGCGAATCCCTACAACCAGCCAGGTCTTAAAGATACAGACAATGTGGGTGGAGGGAGCATTAAGCACAGGTTAAAGAGATGTGTATTGTCTCCAGACAGGACAGCCTGCAAGTCCAGGAGGCAAGCTGTGGGGGTTACTGATAATGTGACATAAATCCAACATCCCGGTTTAGGCCGTCCTCATGTGTGTGGAACTTGGCTATCAGTTTCTGCTCAGCGACTCTGCGCTGTCGTGTGTCGTGAAGGCCGCCTTGGAGAACGCTTACCTGAAGGTCCGAGGCTGAATGCCCGTGACTGCTGAAGTTAATCCAGAGAAGTGCAAGATCTCACACATTGGAAGAACAGGTGGTGAAGTTTGCTGCTTAATGTTGTCCATTGTAGTATAGGTGAAACTGAAAGTGACGTGGGATTAATAGAATACTGAAAACTGATCGTGTCCAGTTTATGTAGCACAGCAATTAACAATGAAGCAAAGTGATGAACTGTATTGTCAGATCAATGCATATTAAATCTAAGACCAATAAGCTGAAGCTTTGGCCAACTACAACTTGAATACTGAGTTAAACTGAATGACATCAATTAAAAACTAGAAAAAAGATGCATTCAGAACTGTTATCAGGAATCACATTTACACGTAAAAAATATTAACATTGGCTTCAAATGAGTTAATGGAGGCAAAGACTCTACAGATGCTATGATGGAGGCATCATAAATTTCTATGAATGGATAAGTTAGATGAGCCTATGGACTCCCTCATCTATTCTTAGTGTTAGTAAGCATTTGTTCCTTAACTATACAATGAAGGTGATGGATATATATGGTGTTGATTTTAAGAATTCAGTCCTAATTTGGAATTTTAGGTATTGGTTATCATCTTCCTTGCAGTCAATTTAGATTGTTCATCTCATTCCCTTTTATAATTGCTGGATACATTTTAACCTAGTTTCCTGACTTCCCAGAGTTTGATTTTCTATTATTACCTGAATATATTATTACCTTAGGGCAAGCTTCTGCTATAAAGCTTTTTCTTGTGCTCCCTGTTCCTTCTTTAATGTACTTAATAAGTTTTCAGTCAGTGTGCTGCAACTACCTTCCATGTCAATTGAGAAATGCTTTCAGCGTTGAAAACAAGAAAACAACACTTCATTTATTGCACATCGATTTGGTGAATCAAAAGAAGTGTGGCGACAAAAGAAGAAACTAACTAGGAGGCCTTACACCAGGGAGATAGCCTATAAGCCCAAATGTCACGTCTAACCTATGAAAGAAGCAATGTAAATGGAAGTTGGGACTCCAGGGAGGGTTTAGTTAAGGTATGTAAGATGCTGGATTATGATTTAAAAGGATCATCTTTGATTCCAGCTGCTTTGCCTGTGGCTATGAAAATGACAGCAGCCATTAATTTTCACGTTGCTGTGCCTTTCCAATCAACAGGAGAGGAATTCTCAGACACTGAAAATGGAACATTGTGCTCGGCTCATGAAGTGACAGATGCATTGTTCTGAATGCTCGATAACTCTGTTATTTACGTAAAAGATATACGAACAGTGGGAGTGACAGCAACATTTCTTTTGCCAACTGCTAACTCCCCCCAGAGTGTTGGGTGTCGTCAGCTGAGCTCTCATGGAGGAACTCAGTCTAACTGACTGCCGGCCTGACCTTCCAGAAGGTCTAAGCTTAAGGGTGCACTGATGGTCATCACCCCATTGAGCAAAACATAAACAACAGCGTTTATGTATGGCCAGGCAAGCAAGACAGAGTACAAGCATCATGAAGCAAATGTTTGATTTGTTAGTCAATCAAAAGGGCTCTGCATATGAAATTGCAAACATTCTTTATAGTGTGTTTCATGATGTATCAATCCATTCAGAGGGAAATAAACTTCAAAATCATGAAATATTCTCACCTAATGGCTGTGCAGGATAAAGAAATAATTTGTGTTGCAGAATTGTAGCAGTACTGAAAGAGGCTATTCAGTCCATTGTGCCTGTGCTTGCATTTTCGTAGGGTTACCCAAATAGTCCAACTTGCCATGCCCCTTCTTTAGATTTCTGTAAAATTTTCTCCTTCAAGTATTTTCCCAATTACTTTTGAACTTTATGATTAAATCTTCCACTCCACTTCAGGCTGAGCCTTTCAAATAACAACAGGTTGGGCAAAGGTTTACCCTCGTGTTCTGCATCCTTTGGTTACTGATCCTATGGTGACTGGGAACATTTTCTCCTTATTATCTCCATAAAAATCCTTCATTGTTTTGAATGCCTCTTATAAATCTACACTTAACCTCCTTTGTTCTGAGGAGAAAAACACCAGTTTATCTGGTCCGTCGTCCACATCTCTCATACATTCTAACAATTCTCCTTTGCACACGCACAGGTCTTAACATTTTTTCTAACACATGGAATCAAGAATTAGACATAATACTGCAACCGAGGCCTAACCATTGTGTTATAGAAGTTTTGCATAAGATTTAGTATGAAGATTTAACTTCCTTACTTTCTTACTTGATCACTGATGCGCTATCAATTAGGCAAAAGACTACTTGTGTGCCAATACAACTGTAGGCTTTTATTCAGAACAGAATCAGGAGCACATCCCAACAGATAACCGACCTGGACTGAACAAGGGGGAGGAGACAGCCACCTTTATACTAGGTGACGAGGGGAGGAGCCGAGCCGGCAGGGGATGTGTCCAGGCATAACAAACACACAACGGTGGTCCAGGCAGGACAAAGGCACAACTGAAGTCCACCACATTCACCCCTCCTTTAAAAAAAACACGGGGTGAAGCGGAAACAATATCACAAGTCCAGACGAACCGGTGGCTTGATCCGCTGTCGCGATCGCCGTAGTGCAGGTTGCAGAGTCGTCCGAGCAGGTAGCGGAGTCAGTCCAGGCTCCTTTCCGTGAGTGTCGAGAGGAGGCGCCAGGTGGTGTGAGGCAGACCGATCCGTCGTCCCGTCCAGTAGTCAGGTACTGCGTGGTGACGGCTCCGGCGACTCAAGCGAGCTGTACATAGGGGTGAGAGAAGTGAGCTGTGGCCCTGGTGGTGTATGGAGAACAGTGGGAACTGGAGCTGGGACTGAAGGGGAAAGAGGCGTAGCGGTCTCTGAGTGGACAACACAAGGGACAGTGGGGCGGAAGGACGTGGTGGCCTCAGGGGCACCCGCGGGTGCCAAGTCGCGGACAGCGACCGTGTCCTCCCGCCCATCAGGGTACGCTACATAAGCGTATTGAGGATTAGCGTGGAGCAATTGGACCTACTCGACCAAGGGATCTGCCTTATGGGTCCGGACATGCTTCCAAAGCAGAATGGGCCCCGGGGACATCAGCCGATCGGGGAGCGAAGTACCCAAGGAGGACTTTCTGGAAAAAGAGAACATCCGCTCGTGAGGGGTCGTATTGGTCGCTGTACACAAGAGTGACCAAATTGAATGTAATGCATCTGGGAGGACATCTTGCCAACGGCTGACTGGAAGGCCCCTAGACCATAGCGCTAATAGAACAGCCTTCCAGACGGTTGCGTTCTCCCGCTCTACTTGACCATTACCCCTGGGGTTATAGCTAGTGGTGTGGCTGGAGGCAATGCCTTTGGCGAGCAGGTACTGCCACAGCCCGTCACTCATGAATGAGGACCCACGGTCGCTATGAATATAGGATGGAAAGCCGAACAGGGTGAAGAGCGTTTTCAGGGTCCGAATCACCGTAGCCGAGGTCATGACCGGGCAGGGGAAGGCAAAAGGGAAACACAAGTATTCATCAATGACATTCAGAAAATAAACATTGTGGTTAGAGGAAGGGAGGGGGCCTTTAAAATCAATGCTGAGGCGCTCAAATGCACGAATGGCCTTTATAAGGTGCGCCCCACCTGGCCGGTAGAACTGCGGTTTGCACAGACCCTGCATTGCCTGGTAACCGACCGGACTTCCTCGAGGGACAATGGCAGGTTACGGGCTTTGACAAAGTGGAAAAATCTGGTGACACCCGGGTGACAGAGATCATTATGGAGGGACTGTAGCTGGTCCAGTTGGGCGCTGGCACATGTTCCATGGGACAGGGCATCTGGGGGCTCATTGAGCTTCCCAGGCTGGTACATGATGTCATATTTGTAGGTGGAGAGCTCAATCCTCCACCGCAAGATCTTGTCATTCTTAATCTTGCCCCTCTGCCTGGTGTTAAACAGGAAGGCAACTGACCGCTGGTCCGTAGTTAAAGTGAACCGTTGGCCTGCCAGATAATGGCGCCAGTGCCGGACGGCTTCCACGATGGCCTGGGCCTCCTTCTCAACCGAGGAGTGTTGAATCTCAGGGCCTTGTAGGGTCCGGGAAAAAAAGGCCACCGGACGGCCCCTTTGGTTAAGGGTGGCGGTTAGGGCAAAGTCAGACGCATCACTTTCCACTTGGAATGGGATGGATTCGTCCACAGCATGCATCGCGGCATTCGCGATGTCCGCTTTGATGTCGTCGAAGGCCCAACGGGCCTCCTCCACCAGGGGAAAAGAGGTCGATTTTAGGAGCGGACGGGCTTTATCCGCGTAACGGGGAACCCACTGGGCATAGTAGGAGAAGAAGCCCAGGCATCTCCTCAGTGCTTTGAGAGTAGTAGGGAGGGGAAGCTGCATAAGGGGACACATACGGGCTGGGTCGGGACCAAGGACACCATTTTCTACCACGTACCCAAGGATGGCGAGGCGGCGTGTCCGAAAGATACACTTCGCCTCATTATATGTCAGATTCAGGAGAGTGGCCATACGGAGGAATTTTTGTAGGTTGGCATCATGGTCCTGAAGGTCATGGCCGTAGATGGTGACGTTATCCAGATACGGGAAAGTGGCCCGTAGCCCGTGCTGGTCCACCATTTGATCCATGGCCCGCTGGAAAACCGAGACACCAAAGGGGACTCAGAGGAACTGGTAGAGGCGACCGTCCGCCTCAAAGGCAGTATATGGGCGATCCTCCGAGCGGATAGGGAGCTGGTGGTAAGCCGATTTTAAATCAATCGTAGAGAAAACCCTATAGTGCGCGATGCGGTTGACTATGTCCGCGATGCGGGGAAGAGGGTACGCATCTAGTTGCGTATACCTGTTTATGGTCTGGCTATAGTCAATCACCATGCGGTGTTTCTCCCCTGATTTAACTACGACCACCTGCGCCCTCCAGGGGCTGGTGCTGGCCTGGATAATCCCTTCCTTGAGCAAACGTTGTGCTTCGGACCAGCTTCAGCCGGCAGACTTTAACGAAGTGGCCTAGCTTACCGCATCCGGATCAGATCACATCCTTCGCCGGGCAGCAACGCCGAGGGTGCTTGGATAGGCCACAAAAGTAGCATTTGGGCCCCGCTGGAACAGCCATCGCGGTGGAACCGTCAATGGAACGGGATGCTGGGTAGGCCCCGATGTTGTGAGAGGCCGCTTCTAGCGATTCAGCCATCGTGGCCGTTTTTTGGAGATCCAGGCCATCTTGTTCAAGCAGACGCTGCTGAATGTAAGTAGACTCAACGCCCACAACGTAGGCGTCCCGAATCAGGTCCTCCGTGTTCTGAGCTGCTGAAACAGCCTTACAGGCGCAAGCTCGAGCTGGGACCCGCAGGGCGCGCAGAAATTGGGCGCACGATTCTCCTGGCTGCTGCTTGTGGGTAGCCAGGAGATGTCTGGCGTAGACCACATTAGGGCTCTGTCGAAACTGCCCTTTTAAGAGTTCTATAGCGTCTGCGTATGTAGTAGCGTCCCGGAAGATACCGTAGACTGCTTCGCTTACCCAGGCGCGGAGCACGTGGAGCTTAGCGCCGTCGGAGTCGATGGCCGCAGCGGCGCCAATGAATGCTTCAAAGCAGTCCAGCCAATGGTCAAATTTATCAGAGACTCCGACCTCTTGAGGGTCTAATGTTAACTTGTCGGGTTTTAAAAGCTGCTCCATGTCGGTCAAATGTAATGAATAAAATTGATGCGCTATCAATTAGGCAAAAGACTACTTGTGTGCCAATACAACTGTAGGCTTTTATTCATAACAGAATCAGGAGCACATCCCAACAGGTAACCGACCCGAACTGAGCAAGGGGGAGGAGACAGCCACCTTTATACTAGGTGACAAGGGGAGGAGCCGAGCCGGCAGGGGATGTGTCCAGGCATGACAAACACACAACGTTGGTCCATGTAGGACAAAGGCACAACTGAAGTCCACCACAATCACCTAAGAATATTTTTAAAAGGTGTGAAACTTTTAACTTGATGTTCAAAGAGACTTGGGTGTGCTAATAGAAGGACCAGAGAAAATTAACATGCAGGTACACTTAGTATGCAAAGCATAAAGTAAGCGGCATGTTTATTACAAGAGGATTGAAGCATAAGAACAATGAGGTCTTGCTCCAATTACATAGGCTGTTGATATTGAATCTTGCTACAATTCATAGGCCAGGAGTACTATGCACAGTTTTGATGTCCATATGAGGAAGGGTGTACTTGTCTGGGAGGTCAGACAGCAAAGCTTCATTAGATTGATACCTGGAAGAATGGGTTGTTCTACAAAGAGAGGTGAGTAAATTTGGTCTTCATTCTCGAGTTCAGAAGAATGAAAGGTGATCCCAATGAAAAATACAAGGTTCTTATTGTGCTGACAAGATAGACACTGAGAAGTTGTTTCTCCAAGCTGAGGAATTTAGAAAATGGGGATGTAGCCTCCAGAGGACTGAATTGATGAGAAATCTCTTCACCCAAAGGGTACAGTCTATCTTTATCATTCTCAACCCCAGAGGATGCTCCATTATTGAGCATATTCTAAACTGGATTAGACAGATATTCGGCCTCTCGGATGAACGAGAGGCATGGGGAGCAGATGTGAAATTGGAGATGAGGTGTAAGATCAGCCATGATTGTATTTTATGAAGGAGTTTGCCGAGGGGCCTAGTTATTTATTCCTGCTCCAATTTCTTATGTTCATATCGATGCGAAATAATCATTTTGTATGTCAGGCCATGCCCTTGCCCTCTGTAGATTCTTTGCAGGAGATCTTGTGGTGAATTGGGTTACGTCCCTGCCTCTGAGCCAGAAGTTTTGATTTGAAGTCCCACTCCAGTATTATTGGCCAAGTAAGGAAGGTGCATTCAGAATGTAGACCAACTGGTCTGATGTGTTTCAATCTGAAAATCCTTCCAACATATGCCAATGGCAGGTGGTAAGAGCAGGAGATGGTCAGACATGTGGTGGAAGGAAAATATGGAGCGTCTACAATCACTACTCATAAATTATGCATGTTGCTACAGCAACTCTGACTTCTTGAAGAGTCAGTGTAGATAAGTTGGGTGCTGACAGTACAGGGTCTGACTCCCATTCCACTGGGGTGGAGTTGGGACTAGCCTCCTTGCCCTACCCATGCTGGAGATTGCAACGCTGAGGATCAGGCCTGCTTTCTGGGCAGAAGAAGTTCTTTGCACCTTGCAGCCTTAGGACCATTTTCATTGACCCTGACTTTTAGGTAGCTTTTGACAATGTACTCATTTGACATTAAGTTGGCATATAACCATCCACAGAAAATCATATAGGCCAGTATCTAGGCAGCCTTCATGCTGCAGCAAGTCCTGTACCAGCTGTATTTCAGCCACCACAATAATCCAAAGGGTGGCTATCTGTTGATAATATGCCTTATGACTCTTGTCTGCAGCCTATGCAAATGTGTCACAGAATGGTGAGAGTACAGAGGAGGCCATTCAATCCATTGCGCCTGCACCATCTCGCTGAATGAACAATTCACTTCATGCCATTTTCCCGCCTTCTCCTCGTAATCCTGCACATTCTTCCTCTTCAGATAAGAGTATAATTCCCTGTTCAAAGCTTTGATTGAACCTGGCTCCACCACACTCTCAGGCAGTGTAAAGTGACACCAGTCTGCCTGCTGCAGGTGCATCTGCTAATGATAGTATTAGTAGGAGTGACCACCACACAGTCCTTGTGGAGGTAAAGTTCCGCCTTCATATTGAGAATACCCTCCATCGTGTTGTGTGGTACTACTAACATGCTAATTGCGATACTTTTAGAACAGACCTAGCAACTCGAGACTGAACATCCATGAGGTGCTGTGGGCCATCAGCAGCAGCAGCCACAATCTGTAACCTCATGGCCTGACTTATCCTTCACTCAACCATTACCACCAAGCCAGGAGACCAACCCTGGTTCAATGAAGAGTGCAGGAAGCATGCCAAAGAGCTGCCCAACATTGTGCAACAGATGCTGGCCTTGCTAATGATGACCACTTCTACTGAAATAATAAAAGAAATTCCAGACATTAACCACTTGCTTCATGAAAAAGCTTTTTTTTGTATCACTTTTTCTTCTTTTGCCAATTACTTTGAATCTGTGCCCTCTTGTTCCCAAACCTTTCACGAATGAGACCATCTACTCTGTAAAGATCACTCATGATTTTGAAGACCTCTATCAAATCTCCTCTCAGTCTTTCTTTCTCCAAGGACAAAAGCTTAACTTCTCCAATCTATCCACATAATTGAAGTTGCTCATCTCTGGAATCATTCTCCTGGATCTATTCTGCGTTCTCACCAATGACTTCACATCCTTTCTATGACACCCAGAACTATACATAATACTCCAGTTGAGACCTAATTAATGTCTTATACAAGTTCAACATAAACTCCCTGCTGTTGTACTCTATTCCCTGTTAATAAAGCCTTGGATATTACATGCTCTATTAACCACTCTCTCAATCTGTCCTGTCACTTTCACAGATGCACCTAGGTCCCTCCGTTCCTGTATACCCTTTAGAATTTTACTCTTTATTTTAGATTGTCTCTCCATGTTTTTCCTACCAAAATTAATGACTTCGCATTTCTCCACATTAAACTTCATCTGCCACTTGTCTACCCATTCCAGCAACTTGTCTATGTCCTTTGAAAATTCTATACTATCCTTCTCACAGTTCACAATGCTTCCAAGTTTTGTAGCATCTGCAGATTTTGAAACTGTGTCCCATACAGCAAGGTTCAGGTCATTAATACATATCAGGAAGAACAAGAGCACTTGACCCCTGGGGAACTAAACTACAAACCTTCCTCCAGTTTAAAAAACATCCATTAACCACTGCTTTCTGTTTCTTGTCAGTTAGCCAATTTTGTACCCATGTTGCTACTGTCCCTTTTATTCTGTGAGCTATAACTTTGCTCACTCATCTGTTGTGTGGTGCTGTGTCAAATGTCTTTTAGAAATGCTCTGTATGCCTACAGTGAAAGCTATGCTGCCACATGGAATGTTGTTTCCCCTCCCTCGGCTGCTCTGAACGATCCTGCAGTACTCAGCAGAGAACATGTCAAGTTTACTGGTGGTCTGCTGCATGCTGCCTAACCTAGTCATTATGAGAAGACGGCTCTTGCCATCAGCTATACAACAAGTAGCTGAGCAAGAGGTGGAGGAGGAAAAGAGTGAGGAAATAACTGGACAGGCCCTTTCTGGCCAAACTGTACTTAGCCTATCACAGGATCCTCTTGGCTACTGAGCAAGATAAACATACCCAACTAAATTTATAAATGCAACTATGGCGTATTGCATACAAAAAGTCAATGATCACCCTCATGCAATCCTTTATTGCCTGTCCTTGTGCTACCTCTGTCACTATTTAGTGCTACCTCAGTCACTGCGGGTGGAAGGCTGCTAGCTTTCAGTGGACAAGACCGTAGATGGCTTTGGAGGATGACCTCAAGCAGCTAGACTTTCTGATACTGTTATTATTCTGTTGTTGGGATTCGTTGTCTTCTTACTCTGGAAGAGATCTTGCTGGAGGCAATGGTCTTGTTCAAAAACATTTATTTACATGCTAAATATTTACAAAGGTTAAATAAGACCAAGATAAGCTGGAACTACTCACTGAGATGCTTCACAGTGATCGCCTCTTGTTGAGTGGTATCACTGTGACATAGCCACGAGTATGTGCGTAAGGAGCCATCGTTAACCTTTTACTCTATTTCTCCCTACAAGTCTTTATCATGCGCTATCATGTATACATTCTCTTACAGGTTTGATGAATTTAGCTCATCGTCTGCATAAAGTTCTTTAATTCCTGGATCTATCATGTGTCTGAATGGATTATTTTTCCTGCCCTTGGAAAGTAGCAGTGAACTCATTTCAGCCTTTAACTGTCAGGTTTATGTATTAATCAATAGACAAGCAAGCAGCAGAATCCTTTAATACTCTCAACAGATATAGTGGCCAGGAATTTCCTCGGAGCTTTCTGCATTCTGCCACCATAACTTTGACAGACATGTGACTGAAACTGCATTGATGAGGATATTTCATGATTGAAACTCCTTGAAAGAAAAACAACTGTCACAATCTCTGTGCTGAACTCGTATCCTGTAGTTAACCTTTATTTACAGAGTTATTTTCACAGTCTTACAACTGGGGTGCTAACTGATCTGATTTTGAAACTTCCCGAACAAGTAAAGGATTTGAATATCTGTCAGCTAAATCCAATAGTAATTGGCGTTGATGCACATAATGGAATACATAACATCATTGCCTGCAGTGAGTGTTCAGCTATTACGCCAGTGGAAGTATTATGGGATGACTTGTCAGCCCATCACTTCTTCCAGTATCACGATCATTTATATAATTTGGGCAGGTCTCCGATCTCTGCCTGAGTGCCCACTTTTGAGTGGCAGGAGAATGTCTCTGATAAAGAAGGCCGTAGTGTAGCATGGCTGGTGCCCTTCAGGTCAGCTGAAAATATCCATCACTTTTTAAAATTATAAACACACTGCTGAAGAGCTATATTTATCTTATGACAGGAGATCCTGTAAAATGGCAGAGGAAAGGAGGGGGTGACGAGCCCATCCTCAGCTTACCACCATGCCATCTTGCCAGCATTGGGGAAGGTCACCTTCCTGCCCAGAACCCAAAGAGTCACTTGAGGGCATCTCCCTGGCATTTACTCAGTGGAGGAAGGTTCTAGATTGCATGGGAAGACCACCAGGTCAACCCGGGCAGCACACCTGACAGGTTACAGGTGAGTGGCCCTCTTTCTTGGGCACTCTTTGTCCTGTGGATGCCCCCCTGATGATAAACAAGGTAATGGCGCCACCTCCGCTTAGCAACCAACCACCTCCAACTTTTTGCCAGGGCCTTCCAAACCCCATTTACCTGGTTGTGAGTCTCTCAGGCAGTGCTGCGACCTTCTCCTCCAGGGAGAAGACCCTGTAGTGGTCACTGCTATCACAGCAGATGCTCAGCTGTTAGCTCTCTGATTGGCTCGCAGTTCTTGGAGGTGGGTGACGGTCCTTAAAGGGACTGCTGCTGCTGACAAGATGCGGCTCCGGGTCCCACTCCCCACCTCCTCTCTCCCCAACCCCTTCCTGCTTTCCACCCAACAGCGGGACCCCTTCTGCGTGCACTAAATTTAGCCCAATGAAACAAAAATTCCTTCAGCATATGTGGTCAGAAATGATGGAGTCAAGATTTTGAATGCAACTTTTAAAAATTCATTCACGGGATGTCAGCTTCACTGTCTAGGATAGTATTCATTGCCTATCCCTAATTGCCTAGGACACTCCCCTGAGAAACTCCTGCAATGATTTCCGAGAGTTGTGATGACTGACCTTCAACAAACACCTGCATCTTCCTTTGGTTTAGGTATGATTGAACCAGCAGAGGGTTTCCCCTTGTTCCCATTGACTTCACCTTTGGCTCAGGCTCCTTGATGCCATCCTCAGCCAAATGCTGCGTGATGTCAAGGGCAAGACTCTCACTCACTTCTGTCATTCAGCTCTTTTTAACCCAAGTTGAACTAAGGCCCCCTAGTCCCTCGTCCCTCCTCCCTCCCTCCCACCCTCCCCCTCCCCCCTCCCTCCCCCCACCCTCCCACCCTCCCCCACCCTCCCCCTCCCTCCCCACCCTCCCCACCCTCCCCTCCCTCCCCACCCTCCCCCTCCCTCCCTCCCCACCCTCCCCCTCCCTCCCCACCCTCCCTCCCTCCCCTCCCCCTCCCCACCCTCCCCCTCCCTCCCCTCCCCCCTCCCCACCCCCTCCCCACCCTCCCATCCCCCCACCCTCCCTCTCCTCCCCCCACCCCCCTCCCCTCCCCCCACCCTCCCTCCCCACCCCCCACCCTCCTCCCCTCCACCCTCCCCTCCCCCCCACCCTCCCCTCCCCTCCCCCCACCCTCCCCTCCCCCCACCCTCCCTCCCCCCCCACCCTCCCTCCCTCCTCCCCACCCTCCCTCCCCTCCCCCCCACCCTCCCTCCCCTCCCCCCACCCTCCCTCCCCTCCCCCACCCTCCCTCCCTCCCCTCCACCCACCCTCCCTCCCCCTCATCCTCCCTCCCCCTCCCCCCAACCCTCCCCTCCCCCCCACCCTCCCCTCCCCCCCACCCTCCCTCCCCTCCCCCCACCCTCCCCTCCCCCCCACCCTCCCCTCCCCCCCACCCCCCTCCCCCCCACGCACCCTCCCCTCCCCCCCACCCCTCCCTCCCCTCCCCCCCACCCTCCCTCCCCTCCCCCCCACCCTCCCTCCCCCCCCCACCCTCCCTCCCCTCCCCCCCACCCTCCCTCCCTCCCCCCCACCCTCCCTCCCCCCACCCCCCTCCCTCCCCCCCACCCTCCCTCCCCCCCACCCTCCCTCCCCTCCCCCCCCACCCTCCCTCCCCTCCACCCTCCCTCCCCTCCCCCCACCCTCCCTCCCCTCCCTCCCACCCTCCCTCCCCCTCCCCCCCACCTCCCTCCCCTCCCCCACCCTCCCTCCCCTCCCCCCCCCACCCTCCCCGCCGCTCCCCCCCCACCCTCCCTCCCCTCCCCCCCACCCTCCTTCCCCTCCCCCCCACCCTCCCTCCCCTCCCCCCACCCTCCCTCCCCTCCCCCCCACCCGCCCCTCCCCTCCCCCCACCCTCCCTCCCCTCCTCCCCACCCTCCCTCCCCCTCCTCCCCACCCTCCCTCCCCTCCTCCCCACCCTCCTCCCCACCCTCCCTCTCCCTCCTCCCCACCTGCCCTCCCCTCCTCCCCACCTTCCCTCCCCTCCTCCCCTCCCCTCCTCCCCACCCCTCCTCCCCCACCCTCCCTCCCTCCCTCCCCCCCCTCCCTCCCTCACCTCCTCCCCACCCTCCCTCCCCTCCTCCCCACCCTCCCTCCCCTCCCCCCCACCCTCCCTCCCCTCCCCCCCACCCTCCCTCCCCTCCCCCCCACCCTCCCTCCCCTCCCCCCCACCCTTCCTCCCCTCCCCCCCACCTCCCTCCCCTCCCCCCCACCTCCCTCCCCTCCCCCCCATCCTCCCTCCCCTCCCCCCACCCTCCCTCCCCTCCCCCCCACCCTCCCTCCCCTCCCCCCACCCTCCCTCCCCTCCTCCCACCCTCCCTCCCCTCCTCCCCACCCTCCTCCCACCCTCCCTCCCCTCCTCCCCACCCCTCCTCCCCTCCTCCCCTCCCTCCTTCCCACCCTCCCTCCCCCTTCCCCTCCTCCCCACCCTCCCTCCCTTCCCCCCTACCTCCCTCCCTTCCCCCCTACCCTCCCTCCCTTCCCCCCCACCCTCCCTCCCTTCCCCCCCACCCTCCCTCCCTTCCCCCCACCCTCCCTCCCTTCCCCCCCACCCTCCCTCCCTTCCCCCCCACCCTCCCTCCCTACCCTCCCTCCCTTCCACCCTCCCTCCCTTCCCACCCTCCCTCCCTTCCCCCCCCACCCTCCCTCCCCCCCCCACCCTCCCTCCCCCCCCCACCCTCCCTCCCTCCCTTCCCCCCCCACCCTCCCTCCCTTCCCCCCCCACCCTCCCTCCCTTCCCCCCCCACCCTCCCTCCCTTCCCCCCCCACCCTCCCTCCCTTCCCCCCCCACCCTCCCTCCCTTCCCCCCCCACCCTCCCTCCCTTCCCCCCTCCCCCACCCCACCCTCCCCCTCCTCCCTCCCTCCCCCCCCACCCTCCCTCTCTCCCCCCCCCCACCCTCCCCCCCCACCCTCCCTCTCTCCCCCCTCCCCACCCTCCCCCTTCCCCTTCCCTCCCCCCCTTCCCCTTCCCTCCCCCCCTTCCCCTTCCCTCCCCCCCTTCCCCTTCCCTCCCCCCCTTCCCCTTCCCTCCCCCCCTTCCCCTTCCCTCCCCCCCTTCCCCTTCCCTCCCCCCCTTCCCCTTCCCTCCCCCTCTTCCCTCCCTCCCCCGTCCATCCGTCCCCCCCTTCCCTCCCCCCCACCCCGCAGGTGGGATGTGAGAACTCCCACCGCCCCCCCCCCATTTATTTTTAAATGAGAGCTTCAATTTCTGTCTTTGAGTTATAAACTTTTGTCACATGGTTTCTGCTAATTATTATGGGGCAGGAAATAACCACTGGTGGCACAATGGTTAGCACTGCTGCCCCACAGCACCAGGGATCCAGGTTCGATTCTCAGCTTGGGTCACTGTCTGTGCAGAATTTGCATGTTCTCCCCATGTCTGTGTGGGTTTCCTCCGGATGCCCCGGTTTCCTCCCACACTCCAAAGATGTGCGGGTTAGGTTGATTGGCTGTGCTAAATTGACCCTAGTTCAGGGGGGATTAGGAGGGTAAATATCTGGGGTTTCAGGGATAGCGTGCGATTGCTGTCAGTTCAGGTTCGATGGGCCGAATGCCCTTCACTACTGTAGGGATTGTATGATTTACTCAAAAATGTTCATGATTTTCCATCAAATGTCTTACCATCTCTTTCTGAAGGAGCGCATCTCCAGCTTCTTCAACCTATTAGCAACTGAAGTCCTTCATTCCTGCTATCATTGTAATCAATTCCTTCCAAACTCTTTCTAAGCCCTTTATATCCTTCCTAAATCTGACACTCAGAGTTAGAGAAAATGTTCCCGCTTACGTCACTATACCCGACTCCATCTCAATCGATATCAAAAAGAGCAGGGCTTCCTAATATTGACCTCCAATAAACACCGCTATATAGTGCTATCCCACAAAAAGAGCCATCATTCATCATTGCACTCTGCTCTTTGCTTCTTAGCTTATTTAATATTCACACTGCCACTGTCCCTGTAATCCCATTGGTTTTAATTTTGTCTCCAAAGCTATAATGTAGCACTTTATCAAGCATTTACTGAAAGTTCAGATACACAAAATGAACCAAATTACCTTCATCCACCCTTGCTATTACTTCCAATGGACGACAATGAATTTTCTAAACTTTTTCCTGATTTAAAATCATCTCAATCGAGTAAAAATCTTGGTTAGAATAGGTTCCACACCACTTCCCCATTTAACAGGTTTGCACAGAGATTCTATGTCAAATTTGATGTATTTGTGTTTAGATTTGACATCCTGAGAGTGAATCCTTTGAATGAAGCCCCAATAGTGGTGTTTGAGCTTCTTGGTTGCTTAGAGTAAAGGAGACACAAGTTCCGCTTCTTCACAAAATACCTTTATTTCTTTGATCCAACGTCACACACAATTCTCCACCAACAAAATACTGCCACCTGTGACCTCTTTATATACCAGTGACTTCTATTGAATAATTAACATCAAATTAAGACTTAATTTGGAAGGTCTGTTAACCCATTCCTAACAAGTGGGAATGGTACACAGTCTGTTGAAAGGAAAGAGCTTGATGAAATGAATGTAACTTTTTCACCCCGACTTACATCGGTGATCACCTTGGATTTCTCTCAAAGAAAACCCATTACATCCCCAGAGAAGCAACAAGAAGACCGAGTAAAGGCAGTGCATTAAGTATATTCAATTTTGAGGAATTCAAAAGTGAGTTGGGTGAACAACCCATTAATCTTGTATTGAAATATAACTCTTCGACCATGACCTTGAAGAGGCAAGTTCCAGACTATCATTCTGAGTTAAGGATGGACACTGAATTGTCGGTACTGCACTGACTAAAATGAATATACTAGTAAAGAAATAAAGATTAAGAGAATTACCTGTAGGGAAGCAACAATACCCTGCAAATTGACTGTTGGAAACTCCAGCCCTGCTGTAACATTACGCAAACAGTTGGAATCAACTTTTGATTGTTTCCACTTTACACAAGTAGCCTGGTGATAGCAGGTGAGCAACTTCCCACAAGAGCCGAATTCTGTTTTCGATGCTACTTGCTTTCTCTTGTGGTTATCCATTAGAGGTATTGTCAACAGCCTCAAGTGCACAAAAACATTGTTGTTATTTGGAATGAGACCCCCCCCATTTGACTCACACGTTGATTGGACTTTTTTTGGCATGTCTGTTGCATTCAGCAAATTGAATTTCATATTTTCCTTGAACTAAAAGTATTGATATTTGAGAGGTTATCAAATATCATTTAGATGGGTTTGAAACTTAATGTTCATTGCTCATGCAAAAATAAATCATTAAAATTAATAGGAAACACAAACATTGTAGTCTATGCCTTTTAGCTTTTCTCCATTTCCCTGGGCAGAATCATCGCTAAGTGAAGTCCATTGAATAAGAATTAATGCTTTTCTTTTCTGGGTAATTTTGGTTGCGGTCTTCAGCTGTTGCTGTTTTTCTTTTAATGATTTGATATCCTCCTTGGACCTGGCTTACAAATTTTGCTCCATAAATTAAACTGGATTTTGGTACAGTTTAAAACAAAACTTCAACTTGGGTTCTGTAGTTGCTTCCATTTAAACAAATAATTGACTGCCATGATCTTCAGTTTATTAAAATCCTTCGATATTCAGTGTTAACTTTGTGTGGGGAAGCCTCCCATTATAACAGTAGTAGGATAATCAGCTTGATGATAGCGATTATGGTTATATTGTATCTTTCTCCTTGAGGGACTACATGCAGTGAAATCATGGGGCATAAGCAGCAAGATGGTAATAAATAGGTGAGAGTCAGAATGGATTCTGAAGATGGAGAGCTTTAAGAACAAGGTAGAGACTAGTTCACAGAAACCCCTAGACATTTCAATACCATTTGCTCCAGTCTGATACTAATTGAGCTGGCCAGCTAAGGCAAACACTAGAATTTGTTAGCTGGCTGCATTTCAAGCTGAAGTATAGATTTCACCTGGGAACTTGTGAGCAAGAACTGGAACAAAACACTCACCCTTATCATCTAAGCTGTTATTTTTCCAAGATTGGTCCCCTATGGAGACCAAAATGGTTATTGTGGGCAATAACAGTAAGTAGAGAATGAGATTTATTTTTGCAAACAGCGCAGAATGGGAAGAAGGTGACTTCACAAATTGCCGCACATCTGTTATTATAGTGCATATTGTATTTGACTTGGCATTTAGCTTTTAAACTTGTTTTATTTTCAAATATATTGCTACTGTGAGAGCTCGGTAAATGCAATTAGGACAAATTATTCTGTCTGATTATCAATCAGATTGTAAAACAATAGAATCATAGAATCAGGCAGTGCAGAAGAGGCCTTTCGGCCCATCGAGTCTGCACCAACGCGCGAGAAATACCTGACCTTCCATCTAATCCCACTCATACCCGTACAGGGAAGGTTTACCAGGATGTTGCCTGGTATGGAGGGTCTTAGCTATGAGGAGAGATTGGGTAAACTGGGGTTGTTCTCCCTGGAAAGACGGAGGATGAGGGGGCGACCTAATAGAGGTGTATAAAATTATGAAGGGCATAGATCGAGCTTTTTCCTAGGTCGGAGGTGACAAACACAAGGGGTCACGGGTTCAAGGTGAGGGGGGCAAGGTTCAACACAGATGTCAGGGGGACGTATTTTACACAGAGGGTGATGGGGGCCTGGAATGCACTGCCAAGCAAGGTGATTGAGGCGGAGACGCTGGGATCGTTTAAGAATTATCTAGATAGCCACATGAACAGACTGGGAATAGAGGGATACAAAAGAATGGTCTAGTGGGCACATGAGCGGCGCAGGCTTGGAGGGCCGAAGGGCCTGTTCCTGTGCTGTATTGTTCTTTGTTCTTTTTTCATCAGCACTTGGCCCATGGCCTTGAAATTTATGACCTGCCAAGTGCTCATCCACATACTTTTTAAAGGGTGTGAGGCAACTTGCCACTACCACTCTCCCAGGCAGCACATTCCAGGTTATCACCATCCTCTGGAGAAGAAGGATTTTCCTCACATCCCCCCTTAAAGCTCCTGTCCCTCACCTTGAACCTATGTCCCTTTGTGACTGACCCTTCAACTAAGGGGAACAGCTGCTCTTTATCCACTCTGTCCATGTCCCTCATAATCTTGTACACCTCGATCAGGTTACCCCTCAGTCTTCTTTGCTTCAGCGAAAACAGCCCTCTATGATTCTATTCAACCCCAAAGTCTTTAGGTATCACATTCACAGTAGTACACAGATGGACTCAGGTAGGAGTTTTGGACCAAGGTCGACAGTGTGCACTGTGCATCTCTTTGCAGGTATCACTCCTTTGAAATCCAGCATTGCAGATGCTGTCGGAGATGCAGAGAAAATAAATACTAGCAGCATGGGGTGGAATATTCCGTTGGCCCCATTGGTGGGTTCACTGGCGGACAGGAGGAGGGGGGATGGGGGAGAATTTGGTGGGAGTGCAAAAATCAGTTTCACATCGATGTGAATTTCCTGATTTGCATCCGCTGATGAAGATAAAGGGTGAACAGAATCTTCCACCCACACCTGATTCTCTGTGAAGCCAGCGGGAAAACACACTGGTCTAAAACACATCCTGAATGACATGACGTGCAGATGTCAGGACTCAGCTGAACAATGCCTGGGGCTGCCCCCAGAATTTGGAATGGAAGCCACCAGCAACCCTGGAACCTGGGACACTACAGCAGTGGCTGGGGGAAGCATCTACAAGTGAATCTTCCAGATTCAGTCTAATCGAGGAAGATCATCTTCCAGCCTCAGAAGGTTCCTGAAGATCCATCTTCTTTCTTCAATAGTGAATCAGTGATTTGGATACAATGATGGACTATGTGCCATCAGGCCTGCCCCGCTATGGAGTATTGTGCAAAACACCTGGTTGCATGTTCACTGAGGTCAGGGCTAGACTAGGGCAGGATTTTCCAGCCTTGCTCACCCCAAAACCGAAAATCCCACCCGAAGTCAATGGATCTTTCTATGGGTTGCCCCTTGCCTGCTCTGTTTCCTGTGGTGGGCAGGATGGTAAAGTTCCAGTCATGGTGTAGTTTCCTGCCAGCCTCTGCAGTGGGAATCTCTCCATGTTTTCACCCCCGCCACGGGACTTAGTCCCAGATGAGGGAATTCCACCCCAGTATATTCAGTGTCTCTCATTGCCTGGAAACATCTAGCTTTGTTCTGTTGTCTAGTGGATCTGTGTTGATGCTGCTATTAGAATACTCCAGCATTAATGTCCTTCTTACCTACTTTAAGAAGTACCCATCACCAATTCTGCTGACAATGGTATCACAGTGTCAACTTGAGGAGAAAGGTTTCCACAAAAATATGAAATAAAATTAAAACTATTGGTACATTACAAAAAGAAAAAGGACACTGGAATGAAACGGGTGGTGAGGGGTACCATGTGGGTGTCGGATAGATGTTGATCTCACAGGATCTTCAGTTGTTGTGCAATAGGATGGACATGACCTTTTAGTTGAGTCTTAAGTCAATCATTCCCACCAAAGATAAAGAAAGGAAAACTCGCATTGCTGTTGTGCCGTTCACAACCATCAGATGTCTCAAAGTGCTTTATAGCAATTGAAGTATAGTCACTGATATAATTTAGGAAACACAGCAGCAAATCTGGGCACAGCAAGCTCCCACAAACAGCACTGTGACAGTGACTAGATAATATGTTTCTGAGGCCAGAACAGTGGGGTAGTTCCCCTGCTCCTCTCCAAAATGGGATCTTCTACATTCACCTGAGAGGATTGGCAGTCCCTTGGTTTAATATATCATCTGAAAGCTAGCACCTCTGATAGTTCAGCACTCTTTCAGTACGGCATTGGAGTGTCAGCCTTGATTTTGATGTTCAAGCCCTGGAGTGGGACTTGAACCCACAACCTTCTGATTCAGAGATGAGGGTGCTACCTACTGAGCTACTACAGCTGACACACACAGATGTTATTTTATTTCATGATTATAATATATTCTAATCAAATGAGCCTCTTACCTGTTTTGGTTTGTAGTCGATCCAGTTAAATTCTGAGTCAGTGACAGTTCTCTGTTGACGCTGAGGCTAGTGGAGATGGCCCAGTCCTCCAAAATGTTCGTCAAGGGCATATTTACAACATGGTGAGAGCCAAGGAGTCATGTTTTATCACAGATTGTGTGGAAGTAAACACACATCACAAAGAAAACTTGTGTAGGAGTTTCACACCTACTGATGTTTGGGCTGGGTGACACTTTGCATTATAATGAGGTTGACCTTACGGAATCCCGCAGTGCCTCAGCAAGCAGAAAGGTCTTCAACAAAATTTCTAAGTGTGATCAAGATCAACCACAGAGTCGATGGTTCAAGATGAAATGATAAAATGTGTATGCAAAGAGGAGTAGATTAACACTTCAAATATTTAATAAATTTGCACTGACAGTGCCTGCAGCTTTCCCACTTGCTGTGTGAAGTGCTTCATGCAGTAAATCAATCATTGCTTAACTTTAGAATTTGTTTATATTTGTTTTTGGGATGGTGGCAAGGCCCCATTTGTTGTCCGAAACATCCCATCCAGAGAAAGTGGCAAAGGGCCGCTTTCTCCAATACTGGTGATGGTGCTGCTACTTCAGTACAAAAGCCACAATGGCATTGGGTAGGGAACTCCTAAAAAAAATCAGACAAATTCTACAGCAGACAGGCTAAAGGAGCATGAGGTATCACTGGAATTTCCCAGCTGAAAACAGGCAGCCTATCCTGCTTAATATTAGTAAGCTTCCTCTTGTTGTTTCTGCAGCTGCAACAACACTATCCATTAGGGCATAGGCTAACAGCGAAATGGAAATCAATCCTAGCCTTCAGTGACAGATGTTACCTTCCATCAGTGAGCTATTTATGAACAGCATCTTGGAGATGTACAGTACTGACTCCAATAATGAATTACCAACTCAACTAATCTTTCCTACTCCAATCTTCCACCTAGCCATACCACCTTAGAATCAAGTGTACCATAGGAAAACATGTTTACATTGCCCTCTTTGCATCTATGAACACTAGGTGGCAAAACTGACCTACATAAATATGATTCCTTGGATGGCAGTACTGTCATGTGAAGAGAGACTAAGTTGGTTAGGATTGTATTCATTGGAGTTTAGAAGAGTGAGAGGGGATCTCATAGAAACTTTTCAAATTCAACAGGATTAGACAGGGTAGATTCAGGAAGAATGTTTCTGATGGTGGGTGAGTCCAGAACGAGGAGTCATAGTTTGAGGATAAGGGGGTCAACCTTTTAGGACTGAGGTGAGGAGACATTTCTTCACCCAGAGTGTGGTGAATGTAAGGAATTCACTACCACAGAAAATAGTTGAGGCCAAAACATTGCCCGATTTCGAGAAGAAATTCGATATAGCTTTTGGGGCTCAAGGGATATGATGGAGGTTGGTGGGGGGCGGACAGAGAGATCAGGATATTTGAATTTGATGATCAGCCATGATCATAATGAATGGTAGAGCAGACTCAAAGGGCTGAATGGTCTACTCCTGCTTCTATTCTCTATGTACATTTATAAGTATGATCCCTGAGCTATCAGGATATGATAGTAACTTCCCATGAACAGGATAGGAAGCAATGATGTGAGCATATTGCCACAATCCTCCTGATTTTTGACTCGACAAACAACATATTCTTAGGAACTGTGATGCTTGCAGTTGAAGACAAATGTTGTAGCAGCAATTGCATGTGCCCTGCAGCATAATCATGGTAGGATTTTGGCCCTGAGCTTATTTCCATCTTTTCTGGATGGAATTTTCCCAACTGAGAATTCCCAGATTTTTTAGCCTGTCAATAGCAGCAGAATTCAGGACACAAATGAAAACATGGGATAACTGGGGTCCTGGGGAGATTTCCTCCAAAACATGAGACGAAAGTTAAAAATAAGGGACAACCCTATAAATTACAGGACTATCAGTCACCCTGCCTGTTTTCCTGTCAAAGCTCTCAGACATAAACTAATTTAGCAATCATTTCTAAAACTTTGTTTTCATTTTGAATTATTTTTGAAAAGAAATCCTCAACTTTGAAAACCTCAAAGCTGATAGTGTATTAAAGAGTTGTTATTTTTATTAGCCAAACGCCTACGTGAACACAAGTTGCTTGAGGAGAAGAACTTGATTATCAGAACACCAAAACTAACTTGTTATTTTCAATTAAGATATGTTTATATAAAATAAATGCCCTGATTTTACTGACAATTAAAGCAAAGTTTTCACAAAGTTATTTAAAAAACTTTTGGAAGGTTTAATTATTATGTTACACATTATTAATTTTTATTAGCCGTATTACAATTGTACTTATGCACAGTGGATATTGAATTTGGATTATAAATTTATCAGTGAAAATGTATCTTAATTTACATACTCCATGCTGAAAAAATGATTTCTCATCAACTTTTATACAAACTTTTCAGTGTGTTCTGGGCATTATAAATTTCTGACTTAGTGTAAGTGAATCTCATTGCACTATCCTTTTCTTAGCCACGTAGATGGTTTCAGCAACAACTTCCTTATATAAGAAGCAATGCAGCATTTTGCAACATTGAGATTGGTGCAGATACATCTGTCTGGTTTCCATAACAACCTTGTACTTTTTTTTTGGATATAATAAGGGTATATTCAGGTAACCAAAAGCTGAATATGACTTATTCATTGTTTGTGCTCAAAACTGTGATTTAATGCAGAGCGACTTCACCTGTACCTGTGTGCAAATGAGATGTCATCATCCTGTCTCAAACAACAAATCTAAATAGTCAAGGACTATAGATTGTCAGGTCTGATATTTCATGTGATTTAATTTGCCAACCCATAGTCCTTGAATGTATGATTAATGTCATAGAATCCTCATGGAATGTGACCTCAAAACACAGAATTGATTTTCTTAAATCAATTTGCTTCTTAAGAAACAGGAAATACTTCTCACAGCAAGCTTTCTATTTAGCGGGGTGTGGAATGTTGCGGAGTGAATAAACAGTAGCCTGTTTGAAATTGTTTCCTTGTTTAAAGCAGCTAATATTCACTTTATCTTTCATAAGTTCATTAAAATGTGTAATTGCCTGTGTTATTTACTTCACCATAAAAGTTTACTCAGTAATTGAAGAGCTTTATCTGCAGCTTTCTGTTTTTACCTCGTAGCTTTTCCTTTCATTAGCAAATTCACACTTCTGTAATTAAAATATTACATCTTTATGTCTTCAGGGAGGTTTTAGGTGGTGAAAGGGAAGATAATTGTGACAGTTGATTTATCAGCCACAGTAATTTGCAACAGTAATAAAAGGAGACTTTTGATTTGTAGCTTACATGGAAAGCCAGCACACAGCAAGACAATGCAGTCCAAACCTGAATTTGCTTATCTGTGAAGACTGGAACTTTGAGATGTATTTCAGCTTGTTAACCCACAAGCATTTTAACAGCTATTTAAACATATAAATGTCAATCATTTTTAAATATGGCATAAAAATGAGCTTAATGGTCGTGTGTCCACTTAGATAAAGTGAATCAATGTCTGCTGTTGGTGTTAATTTATTTCACAATGTAGTCTCTCCTTCAATTAAATGTAATTACATCTTTCAAAACATAAATCATAATAAAGCAAAATTATATATTCTTTCTATACTTCATAGGAAATATTGTTCAACTGGTAATGCATAGGGGAACCCACAATCGAAAAGTCTAATATGAGCGGTGGGTGGTCTGGTTTAGGTTCTGTACCTCTTCTTTATCTTGAAGGGTCTGGACCATTTCAAGTGGAGGCCACAAGTAAGATGAAATCAACTCTTCAGTGAAAGTTTGGGCACTTAAAACTTGTTATTTTCATTGATCTATCCTTGCACTGTAGACAATGACGCACCCAAAGTGAGCAAGAAAACTGGTAGAAAATGTAAATCACCTGCCACTATCATCAAGAAGTGCACACTCGCCAGCCTATACAGAGAGCCAAACTGGAATCAAACAAGATTGACATTGGGGGATGAGCAGGGTGAATATATGGGATTATGGGGATAGGGCAGACCATGTGCCTGGGTGCAGATTTGATGGGCCAAATGGCCTCTTTCTGCACTGTAGGAATTCTATGATTCTCTTACAAGAATGAAATGATCATTGATTTGCTAGCTGCTCTCAAGTAAGGTTTTATGACCTGGGCAGGATTTCTCAGAGGACATCAGAATCCCAGCATTGGAACAAAATGGGGGTCAAAGAACAAAGAAAAGTACAGCACAGGTACAGGCCCTTCGGCCCTCCAAACCTGTGCCGATCATGATGCCCTAACTAAAAAAAAAACCTTCGGCCCTTACTTGGTCCATGCCCCTCCATTTCCTCCCTATTCATGTACCCATCCAGATGCCTCTTAAATATTGCTAATGTGCCTGCTTCCGCCACATCCTTTGGCAGCGCATTCCAGGCACCCACCAATCCCTGCATGAGAAACTTCCCCCCGGACATCTCCCTTAAACTTTCCCCCTCTCACCTTGAACCTTGCCCCCTTGTAATTGACACTTCCACCCTTGGAAAAACCTCTGACTATCCACCCTGTCTATGCCTCTCATAAATTGGTAGACCTCTATCAAGTCTTCCATCAGCCTCCGTCTTTCCAGTGAAAACAATCCTAGTTTATTCAACCTCTTCTCATAGCCAACATCCTGGTGAACCTTCTTTGCACTCTCTCCGTGTCCTTCTGATAGTGTGTTGACTAGAACTGCATGCAACACTCCAAATGCGGTCTAATCAAGGTTTTATATAGTTGCAACGTGATTTCCCAAGAAATGTTGTGTCTCAATGCCCCGGCTGATGAAGGCAAGCATGCCATATGCCTTCTTAATCATCTTGGCCATTTGTGTTGCCACTTTTAGGGAACTATGGACCTGCTCACCCAGATCCCTCTGTTAATGTTCCGAAGGATTTTGCCATTTACAGTATAATTCATACTTAGAATTAATCCTACAAAATGCATCACCTTGCATTTGTCCGGATTAAACTCCATCTGCCATTTCTGTGCCCAAGGCTCCAATCTATCAATATCCTGTTGTATCCTCTGACAATCCTCGGCACTATCAAACTCCGCCAGTCTTTGTGTCATCCACAAACTCACTAATCAGACCACCCACATTTTCCTCCAGATCATTTATATATACTACAAACAACAGAGGTCCCAGCACTGATCTCTGCAGAACATCACTAGCTACAGATCTCCATTCTGCAAAACACCCTTCCACTGCTACTCTCTGCCTTCTGTAACCAAGCCAATTCTATATCCATCTAGCCAGCCCACCCCAAATCCCATGTGATTTAAGTTTTTGTACCAGTCTGCCATGTTTGATTTGATTTATTATTGTCACATGTATTAACATAGAGTGAAAAGTATTGTTTCTTGCGTGCCATACAGACAAAACATACCATTCATAGAGAAGGAAATGAGAGAGTGCAGAATGTAGTGTTACAGTCATAGCTAGGATGTAGAGAAAGATCAATTTAATGCAAGGTAAGTCCATTCAAAAGTCTGACAGCAGCAGGAAGAAGTTGTTCTTGAGTCGGTTGGTACGTGACGTCAGATTTTGTATCTTGTGGGATGCATATGTGGAACCCTGTCAAACGCCTTACTAACGTCCATATAACCTACATCCACAGCCCTTCCCTCATCAATTTGCTTTGTCACCTCTTCAAAAAGCTCAGTCAAGTTAGTGAGGCATGACCTTCCCGTTACAAAACCATGCTGCCTGTCACTAACTAGTCCATTTTCCTCCAAATGTGCATATACCCTGTCTCTCAATATCTTCTCCAAAAGCTTCCCCAGGATTGATGTCAGGCTCACTGGCATATAATTTGCTGGATTATCCCTGTTTCCTATCTTAAACAAGAGAACAACATTGGCTATTCTCCAGTCCTCTGGAACCTTGCCTGTGCTCAAAGAGAATGTGAAGATATCTGTTAAGGCTCCAGCTATTTCTCCCCTTGCCTCCCACAATAACCCGGGATAGATCCCATCCGGACCCAGGGACTTGTCTGCCTTGATGCAATTTAGGATACTCAACAGTTCCTTCTTTGATATATTGATGTTCTCAAGAATGTACATACACCTATCCCTGACCTCAACATCCGTCATGTCCTTCTCTTTGGTGAATACCGATACAAAGTACTCATTAAGGATTTCACCCACTTCCTGTGGTTCCACGCATAACTTCCCTCCATTGTCATTGAGTGGGCCTACTCTTTATTTTGCTACCCTTGTGCTCCTAATATATGCATAAAAAGCTTTGGGATTCTCCCTGACCCTGTTTGCTAAAGACATTTCATGGCCCCTTTTAGCCCTCCTAATTCCATGTTTAAGTTCCTTTCTACTCTCACTGTATTCGTCAAGGGCTTCATCAGTTTTTAGATGCCTAAACCTATCGTGTGCTGTCGTTTTCATTTGGACTATGGTTACAATTTCCCTTGTCATCCATGGTTCCCAAGTTGTGCCATTTCTATCCTTCATTTTTGTGGGGACATGCTTGTCCTGCACCTCAATCAACTGGCCTTTAACAGTCCCCCACATGCCAGACATGGGTCCTGAGCCTGCACTTATGGGAGCCAGACCTGGGGAACTCATTTACCAGTGATGTCCTCCTAATTGACCACCATTGAGCTCGCTGTCCTATTAAGGAAAGTGGGCCGACCCCCAATGCTTCCGGCCCAATCAAAGTTTGACAGCTCCGGAGCCTTGGCAGCCCCATTAAGAGAACTAGGTACTGCTGAGGCAGGTAAGGGAACATGAAGGCACCTCAAACTGGAGAAGATCTCGGAGAGGTAAAACTAATTAAATCTTTTAGATAGAGAAAGGAGGCAGACCCCATGAAATGGAGAGGAAAGCCCTCAGGGTGATGGTTGGGGGGCACTGGCATGGCCTTTCCCTCTGTGACTCTGTCAGTAGGACATGGAACCTCTGGCTCCACTGACTCCGTAACCTGCCACATAGAGGCTACCTCCATCAAGGTGGCTGCCTCCTCATACAGGAGAAGGGACCATTCTGTCACTAGCAAAATGCTACTGGACCTTCTAAATCATCTTTCATTGGGGGCATTAATTGGCTGCCAGCCTCTGTTCAAAGGGCAGCTGATCCACATCCCATTCTGCCTCCAGGAAGCTAAGCTGGTGGTGGAAGTGACTCGGGGAGCTCTCCAGATAGAGCTCATCACTGTTTTCCAAATCCTTCCACCTCCAAGCCCACCAGTATGGGGTCAGGAAATTGCTGCCCACTATTTCTCAAATACCAGTTTGATCCAGTTTGCCACACAAACAAAATGACGAGTGTTTAGAAAATGAAAAGAGTTCAGAAACATGCTTGTTAAGACATTGAATTGGTGCAAGACTGCAAAGTATTCCTTTTATTGATGAAATAATCTGTTGATAAACAAAACTAAATAAAGAATTGATATTGCCTAATGGCCACTTACATTAACAGTTCCATGGAGATAGAATTTAACTTGTGCCAATATAATCTATTGCTTCTGAATGTTTACATTGAGATCTGCCCTGTGCTATTCCTACATTCAGGCTTATTGAAATACATGTGCTCGCTATCTTGAGTGCAAGCAATTGAAGAATCTGCTGAAGATTTATTTATGTCAGGTGTTTTGGAGAATGAACAGAAATCCCCTGTTCCGGAATGTCATTCAAAAATAAAAGATGGATTACTTCACCCTGGGTCTGATCGCAGTAAATAAATAAGTCCTCACAACGTTCGCTCTTTCAATGCATGCAGTTATGATGCAAATTAGCTACTATAGCCTGCGCATTAGTGGCTATATTTACTGAAGCATGACTAGCTCACAGAGTTACAGGAGAGAAAGGCAAGTTAATCTTTCATAAGTTAATGTATTTTTTTAAATTAGATGACTTGGAGACTTGTTTGCTTCAGAAATTTGTAAAATCCAGCTCAGCCCAATTAAGCTTCTTCTTTGACGGCTATGAGTAAGTAAGTTACTGCTCGGATGAACTTTACCTGCCGCCTGCCATTAAGCAAGTATCCCTTATCCCCTATAGCCGAATAGTTAAGTATCTGTGTGCCCTTCTCTTTATGTATCTATGTGCTCAATAGTAGTGGGAAGTATGTGGGATGGGAAGATAGACAGGAGGCTATGATTTCACGATGGCTAGAGTATAGAGGAAATCTTCCCCCATGTCTTCCCATAATTTAATGGGAAAATTGTAGCCAGCCTCCTGACAGTGTTTGTCTGAGATTGAATTTATATTAAAACGCTGTGAAATTGGTGCTTGATCCAGATCCAGCTCTCGGTTTAAGTACCACTGTTATGTCCATGTACATTTAGATTGATTGGCATTGTTGCAAAAGCTGCAATATAGCCTGCAGTCTGATATTTAAATGGTTCCTGCGATGCTAATGAATGTTAGTAAAAACAGCAACCATTTACAATTACACTCCAGATTTTCAACATTTGGACAGCAGGCGTGAGTTCAAAAATTGTTGACTTTCAGAGCAGATGATTGCCAAAGAATATTGAAGTCTTCTCTGTGCCATTTCATCTCGCACTCTTGCTGAGAATTGGCTTTGAGTATTTTTCACTGGCATGGACTAGAGTACATGGCTAGGATAGATTTTGGACCCTCTTTACATGCAGTAATTTTCACCTAATCCAGATTCTGTTCAAAAAAATGTGTCACAGACTTTTCTGATGTAGGGCTCCAATAAAATCTTGTTTTTTTTATTTTTGTCACAGTGGTATACTTCAAACGTTCAAATTAGTTTGCTTTAAATTTACAGACTCTCTTTCTGATACATATGAACCAATCTCTGCAGGCAATGAAGCTCTTGCTGACAAGTCCAGTTGCTATACTTTTTGTAAATGATCTGGGGAGACTGAAGTACAGCTGTCTCATGCATCCTGCACTGCATATTTTGGATGCCCCAACTATTCTCAGCCTCTCACTGCGTTATTGTTTAAGGAGTATATCCTGACACTGAGAAAGGTTTTTTTTGCATTTATTCCATCCTCCCCACATTAGTTATTTATTTGCTTGCCCTTTACATACCCACATGTCACACTGCATACTAGAACAAAGGGAGTGTGTGTGCGCATGTGTGTGTGGCGGGCTTTGTCTCAGGCTTCTGCTAATACGATTCTGAAGCTAACCACTGTGGGGATAATCCATTTTAATAAACTCTTTGCTTTGTCCCTTTCCTTCTTGTGGCAAAGCCTGCTGGGTTTGTACAGTGTTTTACCAAAGTGATCCAGTAAAACTCTTAACTCAGAAAAATGTAGTTGATTCTGGTGTCTTTCTGTGTATCTATTAATTCAGCTGTTGAGTGGTGGCTCCCAATATCTTTCACTGCATGTCCTCACTAATTGTGCCCTTTTCACTAACATTTGATTCTACTATGCTGATTGAAATGAGTGGCTAATGTCAAGCAAGATCCACTAGTCTTTAATAACTTCAGACATATGCAATTACAGAATTTAGAACACTTTTAAATGTTCCATTCAATAATATCTCAATCATTGTGATACCATTAAGTTTTGTCACAGATATTTCAGTTTACCTTTTGCTGGATTTTAATCTTAGTTCCCTGACTTCAAAGCCTTTCACATACACAAGCATCAGAAGATAATGTATAAGAGGAAATTTCCAGATTTATTTCTCCTAATTTATCTGGTTTTACTCCTCTCCCAGCAATTCTCATGGGAGGATGCCAGACTTGAAACATTGCTTCTATTCTCTCTCCACAGATGCTGTCAGACTTGCTGAGATTTTCCAGCATTCTTAGCTTTACCTATAGCTCTAAATAGCTCTTTACCTATTGCAGACTGCCCTGAGTGCAAAATACTTTAGGTGGCACCCATGTTCCTTTTGGGTGCTCTGCAGCACCATCTCCTGCACCTTTATGAAGAGCAATAGATTCCATTCCCTCAACATCCACTGTCTTTGCAGCCACAGTGAGCATAACATTTGTGTGTATGTCCGCGCAGTATCCTGGCAGCAGTCCGGATTCATTCAGCTTACTTCAATTCATTACAGTGTCTTATTTCCAGCCTGGCCATCGAGACTGAGGTGGGCTATTGGTTTACGAGGGCTATGCCCTTGAGACATTGCGCACGATTCTTGTCAGGAACCTGGGCACAGCTGTTGAACTGGCCTATAGTGGGAGCCATGGCTGCCACATGAAGCTGCCACATCTAGCAGCTGGTAGCCCAACCAGGAAGAGTTCTCCAACATAATCCTGACTGCATATCCAGACTTTGTGTGCCGCAGACCTGTGCCAGAATGAGAGAACAGCACTTACCACTTCATGGGTAGCATTGGCAGGAAAACGGGCATACTTTCATCCTGGCAGAGGATAAAAAGGTGACTTGACCAGGAAGCCAAGACCAGTATTGCATGACTGCATTTCAACACTCTTGTAACAGTTAACTGAGCCCACATTGCTGAATGGAAGTTGTTAGCAGAGGCTGCAGCACTGTCACGTTCATGGAGCTGACCACTCACTCAGCATTGGGCATAATGGCTTCCATACTCTCAGCCGAACCTCTACACAAGTTAGAACTGGTCCCTCCCTCCAAACCATTATGCTTTATCTTGTTAGTAGGTTGCCCCATTCACTTGGCATTTCCTGGTGTAGGCTCATCCATCATCTTCAGTAGGCTAGTCCTTAAGGGCATCAGTGAGTGCATGCAGCAGAGCTCCTATCTGAGCATGTCCTCCAGCAGGCTGAAGTGTGGCCTGTTCTTTCCTCTCTGTCCTTACTCTTACACATTTGTGGCCACTGATTAACCACGTGAAGATCCCTTTTCCAGACTGGCCTCTAAGATGCGTGTAATGTCACTTTTTGAGATGAAAGAGAGGGACAAAAGGTTAGATTTTAGTAGATAGATAGATAGATAGATACCCTACAGTGCAGAAAGAGGCCCTTCGGCCCATCGAGTCTGCACCGACCACAATCCCACCCAGGCCCTATCCCCATATCCCACCCACTAATCCCTCTAACCTAGACATCTCAGGACTCGAAGGGGCAATTTTAGCATGGCCAATCAACCTAACCTGCACATCTTTGGACGGTGGGAGGAAACCGGAGCACCCGGAGGAAACCCACGCAGACACGAGGAGAATGTGCAAACTCCACACAGACAGTGACCCAAGCCAGGAATCGAACCCAGGTCCCTGGAGCTGTGAAGCAGCAGTGCTAACCACTGTGCTACCGTGACGCCCACGGTATGCAGGGAGTATGCAGGGAGAGCAGACACAGAAGTGGATAGTGATAGTATCTGCAGTGTTTTAAGGAGAGAAAGAAAGAAGCAGGAAAAAAAGAGAATAATCTGTGATGAAACCCTGCAGAACAACCTCTCCTTAACATAAGAACATAAGAAATAGGAGCAGGAGTAGGCCATCTGGACCCTCGAGCCTGCCCCGCCATTCAATAAGATCATGGCTGATCTGAAGTGGGTCAGTTCCACTTACACGCCTGATCCCTATAACCCCTAATTCCCTTACCGATCAGGAATCCATCTATCCGTGATTTAAACATATTCAACGAGGTAGCCTCCACCACTTCAGTGGGCAGAGAATTCCAGAGATTCATCACCCTCTGAGAGAAGAAGTTCCTCCTCAACTCTGTCCGAAACTGACACCCCTTTATTTTGAGGCTGTGCCCTCTAGTTCTAGCTTCCTTTCTAAGTGGAAAGAATCTCTCCACCTCTACACTATCCAGCCCCTTCAGTATCTTATAGGTCTCTATAAGATCCCCCCTCAGTCTTCTAAATTCCAACGAGTACAAACCCAATCTGCTCAGTCTCTCCTCATAATCAACACCCCTTAAGGATTGTCACTTGTCAATGCTATAATCCTTCCCCTGCCCAGGATGAGCGGAACATCTTCACCCACAGGTATGTCCTTCCATTGCAAATTGTGCCTAATCTTATTCTGCAAAAGGACCAAGTAGTGTGGTAGTGACAGTTTTGAGAGGTGTTCAGAGATTATGCCAAATAGTCAGATAGTTTGTATGTTGTGTGGGAGATGTGAGATGAGGGAAATGAGGGTTGCAATAAAGATGAGAGGCAATGGCGAAGGAAGTAATGTTAAGAATTATGCAGGAGATGAATGACAGTGAAGGGAAGTGTGTGAGAGGAGTACTGAGAATAGTGAGGGTGCAGGTGTAAGGAGACAATAGTTGAGCTGCCATTACCATAATGCATTTTAATTTGAAGGGGATGGATCCTATTAAATACATATGTTGACAAATAATACCAAGCAACACTTCAAACTAATATTAACACAACAAAGGAAGCCCACTGGGGAAGTTAGTTTGTCGAGTTATGTGTAATCTCTTCGAGTGTAGTTTTAGTCAAATATAGCACAGTTTTCCTCTCCAGTGTCTGAGTGAGCTAAAGTGTACTTTACTGCACCAATTCCTATTAACAGATGCTCAGTCTTCACTTGGTGGTAATGCATGTGCCAATATGACAAAATTGTCACAACGATTACACACCTTGTAAAAGTGTTGCTACTCATTCTCAAGCTAGCTTTGACCCAAATGGAGCAAAATGCATAATGCCAGTGGCAATAAAAGCACAAGAAAAGCAACCTCATAATAAAGCTTTCATTTATATTGGTACGTTTGCTTTGAATCCAATAAATCTTTGATCAAGGCATTGCAGGTTAAACTATTTGGCATGTTAAGAGAACTCCACTCTGCAATATGTATTTCTCACTTCTTATGCTTTTTATTCATTATTTAATCATACCTTTCAGCAGTCTTTTAGTTTCCCATTATCCTCTAACCAAACAAAACCTCTTATTGCATGGGGATGGCTGTACACTTGCCGGATGTTAAGTGAAGTTGATTTGAAGTGAATGCCTATTATTTGTTTTTTTTTCAGTTTTTTAAACACATGGTTTTACGCAAATGAAAGCTCTATTTCTGAAAGAAAGTTTCACTTCCTCAGGGTAGTGTCCTAGACCTGACCATTTCCAGCTGCTTCATCAATGAACTTCTCTTCAATATAAGGTCAGAAGTGAGAATGCTTGCTAATGAAGCACCGTGTTCAGTTCAGAAAAGGTGGGGGCTTAGGGACTTTGGCATTTCAAAAAGGGTGAGAGTTCGGATCTTTGGCAGTTCAGAAAGGGTGGAGGTTAGGGACTTTGGCATTTCAGAAGGGTGAGAGTTTAGCACTTTGGCAGTTCAGAAGGATGAGGGTTCGGGACCTTGGCAGTTCAGAATGGTGAGGGTTCGGGATTTTGGCAATTCAGAAGGATGAAGATGAGGGACTTTGGCAGTTCAGAAAGGGTGGGAGTTAGGGTTTTTGGGGTGGGGGTTTGGGTCTTCAGTGATTTCATTTGGGGCTTTTTCCACCACTGCCACTAAACTAGACAATTTCGCTTGGAGTAAGTAGAACATTAATTGCAATAATAAGAATTGAAGCACAGGCAGGACAAGAGGCATTAACTAAAATTTAATTAATATAATTCGCTGAAACAAAAAGATGGCAGGGCAGTCGCAATAAGTGGTTGTTGGTGGATGCCCAATAGTGTGATCCAAACCAACCACGACAGCAGGGGAGATGATGGCCTCGTGATATTATCGCTAGATTATTGACCCAGAAACTCAACTAATGTTCTGGGAACCCAGGTTTGAATCCCACCACAGCAGATAGTAGAATTTGAATTTAATAAAAAAATTCTGAAATTAAGAATCAACTGATGACCATGAAACCATTATCGATTGTCAGAAAAACCCATCTGGGTCAGTAATGTCCTTTAGCGAAGGAAATCTGCAGTCCTAACTTGGCTGGACCTACATGTAACTCCAGAGATACGGGACTCTCATCTACCCTCCAAGGGCAACTAGAGTTGGGCAATAAATGCTGGCCAGCCAGCGACGCCCATATCTCACAAATAATTTTTTTAAAGAGTAACTGTCTGTGGCTCATGGAGATTCAACTCAGAGTCATTGTGCTGGAGACTGAGCGATGGACATTGCAATACATTAGGGATGGGGTGTTACCTGGACTCTTGGTTCCAGGAGATAGTCACACCCTTGAGGATAGGGTTGTCAGATTTTTTCCGTAGTCGGGGATGGGAGAGTGTGACTGAGTGTGAGGCAGGTAAGGGAATCAAACAGGTAGAAATGGAGGAGCCTCAACCTTTGCAATTGTCCAGCAGTTTCAAAGTTTTTCCAGCTTGTATGGATGAAAGCAAGGGATGTAGGCTGGATGAGAGAACTGACCATGGCACAGGAAGCCAATCAAGCAGAGTGGTGCTAAAAGGAACGTAGTGGTATTGGGGGACAGTATAGTCAGGGGCATATACAAAGTTCTTTCCTGTAGAGAGTGAATTTGGGGGATTATTAATGGCAAATTAGGAAATGTTGGAATCATTGAACACATAATTTGTGTCTGTCTGCCTTTAATGTAGAAGACACAAATAACATCCCAGAAATACTTGTAAATCAAGAGATGAAATGGAGGGAGGCAGTTAAAACAATTGCAACCAGCACGGAAAGAGTATTAAGAAAATTATTAAACTAAAGGCTGACAAGTCTCTCGGTCCGAATGGATTTCATCCTTGGATCTTAAAATAAATGGCTGTTGAAATAGTAGATGCATTGGTTTTAATTTTCCAAAATTCCCTGGATTCTTGAAAGGTCCCTTTCAAGGACTCTGAAGAGTGCAGTTGAACAGAGGGATCTGGGAATACAGGTACAGAATTCCCTAAAAGTGACGTCACAGGTGGATAGGGTCGTAAAGAGTGCCTTTGGTACATTGGCCTTTATAAATCGGAGTATCGAGTATAAAAGTTGGAGTGTTATGGTAAGGTTATATGAGGCATTGGTGAGGCCGAATTTGGAGTATTGTGTACAGTTTTGGTCACCTAGTTACAGGAAGGATGTAAATAAGATTGAAAGAGTGCAGAGAAGGTTCACAAGGATGTTGCCGGGACTTGAGAAGCTGAGTTACAGAGAGAGATTGAATAGGTTGGTACTTTATTCCCTGGAGCGTAGAAGACTGAGGGGAGATTTGATAGAGGTGTATAAGATTTTGATGGGTATAGATAGAGTGAATGCAAGCAGGCTTTTTCCGCTGAGGCTAGGGGAGAAAAAAACCAGAGGGCATGGGTTAAGGGTGAAAGGAGAAAAGTTTAAAGGGAATATTAGGGGGGGCTTCTTCACGCAGAGAGTGGTGGGAGTGTGGAATTAGCTGCCGGATAAAGTGGTAAATGCTTTTAACATTTAAGAAAAACTTCGGGTTCATGGATGAGAGGGGTGTGGAGGGATATGGTCCAAGTGCAGGTCAGTGGGACTAGGCATAAAATGGTTCGGCACAGACAAGAAGGGCCAAAAGGCCTGTTTCTGAGCTGTAATTTTCTATGGTTCTATGGTTCTATGGTCCCATCAAATTGGAAATAACAAATCTATCTCCTCTACTCAGGGAGGGAGGGAGAAAGAAAGCAGAAAACTACAGGCCAATGAGCTTAACATTTGTCACAGGGAAAATGCTGGTATGTCTTAGTAAGGAAGTTATAGCAGGGCACTTAGAAAATCTCAATGCAATCAGGCAGAGTCAACGTGGCGTTGTGAAAGAGAAGTTGTGTTTGACTAATTTATTAGAGTTCTTTGAGGAAGCAACAAGCATCGTGGATAAAAGGGAACCTGTCATTGTGGTGTACCTAGATTTCCATAAAGCAATTGAGAAGGTGCCACATCAAAGGTTCCGAACAAGTTAGAGCTCATGGTAGAAGGATGACATATGGAAGATTGGCTAGCTAACAGGAAACAGAGAGTTGGGATAAATGGCTCATTTTCAGGTTGGCAAGCTGTAACAAGTGAATGCCACAGAGATCAATGCTGGGGCATCAGCTATTTGTAATCTATATAATTGACTTAGACGAAAGGACTGGGTGTATTGGTGCTGAATTTGCTGATAACACAAAGTTAGGTCAGAGTGTAAGTTGTGAAGAGAATGCAAGGTCTTTGCAAAAGGATATAGATAGGTTAAGAGGGCAAAAATTTGGCAGACGCAGTATAATGTGGGAAAATATCTTATCCACTTTGGGAGGAAAAAATTAACAAGAGCATATTATTTAAAATAAAAGAGATTGCAGAACCTTGTGGTACAAAAAGATGTGTGTGTCCTGGGACATGAATCACAAAAAAAATCACTCTGCAGGTACAGTAAATGATTAAGAAAGCAAATGGAATGTTTTTCTTTATTGCAAGGGGAATGGAATATAAAAATAGGGAGATTTTACTACAGTTGTGCAGGGTGTTGGTGAGACCACATCTGGAGTGCTGTGCAGTTTTGATCTCCTTATTTAAGCAAGGATATAATTGCATTAAAAGCAGTGCAGAGAAGGTTCACTTAACTCATTCCTGGGATGAAAGAGTTGTCTTATGAGGAAAGGTTGAACAGGTTGGGCCTGCATCCATTGGAGTTTAGAAGAATGAGAGGTAATTTATTGCAACATATACGATCCTAGGGAACCATGGCAGGGTGAATGCTGAAAGGATGTGTTTCCCCTTGTGGGAGAGATTAGAATTAGGTAAACAGTTTAAAAATAAGGAGTCTGCCATGTAAGACGAAGGCTAGGAGAATTTTTGCGCTGTGGGTCATTAGTCTGTGGAATTCTGTACCCCAGGGAGCAGTAGAGACAGGGTCATTGTGTCTTTTTAAGGCTGAGTTGGATCGATTTTCAACTGACAAAGGAGTCAGAGGGAGGTAGACAAGAAAGTAGAGGCCAAAATCAGATCAACCATGATGTTATTGTATGATGAAACAGGCTTGAGGGGCCAAATAGTCTACTCTAAAGTTAAAGTTTATTTATTAGTCACAATTAGGCTGACATTAACACTGCAATGAAGTTACTGTGAAAATCCCCTCGTTGCCACAGTCTGGTGCCTGTTCGGATACACTGAGGGAGAATTTAGCATGGCCAATGCACCTAACCAGCACATCTTTCGGACTGCGGGAGGAAACCGGAGCATCTGGAGGAAACTCACACAGACACGGGGAGAACGTGCAGACTCCGCACAGACAGTGACCCAGGTCAGGAATTGAACCCAGGTCCTGGTGCTATGAGGCAGTAATGCTAACCACTGTGTCAACGTGCCACCCTGTACTTTAGCTCCTAATTCATATGTCCGTAAGTAGTTGCAACTCCTCAGATAATGAAGCAGTCAATGGTTGCATACAGCAGCTCCTGAACATCATTCAGGCTTGGGCTGAGAAGTGTTAAGTAACATTAAGTTACATAAGTGCCAGGAAACGACTATCTCCAAAAAAAGAATATCTAACCTCCTCCCCTTGATATTCAATGCAATTACCATCAGTGAATCCCCCACCCGAAATGTAACTCGACCAACCACACAAGCGAGGTGAAAATCAGAGGCTGGGTATTCTGTGACAGATCTCTTGACTCCCTAAAGCTTCTCCACAATGACAAGGCACAAGTGTAATGGAATACTCTCCATTTTGCTGGATGAGTACAGCTCCAATAGCACCCAAGTAGCTTGATACCATCCAGGACATAATAGCCTCCTTGAATGACACACATCCACCACCTTAAATATTCATTCACTCCACTGCAGATGCACTGTGGCTGCAGTGTGTACCATCACAAACTGCACTACAGTAACTTGCTAAAGCTCCTTCAACAGCACTTTCCAAACCTACAATGTCTACCACCTAAAAGAACAAGGGCAACATGTGCATGGGAACACTACCATCTCCAATTTCCCCATGAAGTTACAGACCATTCTGACTTGGAAATATATTGTCATTCCTTCACAGTTGCTAGGTCAAAGTCCTGGAGCACCCTGCTTAGTCATGTTAAGGGTGTACCAACACCACACTGACTTCAATAATTCAAGAAGATGGCTCACCACCGCCTTCTCAAGTTCAATTAAGAATAAGCAACAAATGCTGGCATTGCCAATAATTCCTGAATCCCATGAGAAATTTATTTTTAAAATCTCATGTTTCAGTTAATCATCAAATCAGAAGAGCGAAATGGCCATTTGCCCTATTGTGCCTGTGCTGGCTCTTTGAAGGAGCTATCCAATTAGTCACACTCCCCTTTTCATTTCTGAGATTTCTGCAGGTGTTTTTTTTTCCTTTTCAAATATGCATGACCATTTTCCTTTTGAAAATGCCTTCTACTGCCTTTTCTGTGAGGGTCATTTCGGATCAAAATTACTAGCTGTGCTTAAAAAAAAAAATCTGTTCATCTCACCTCTGGCTCTGTCGTTGATGAAAGTGAATACTTTTAGTCATTTTAGTAAGAGTGCAATCTGCTTTGTACAGTTTTGCTGGCAGTTTGCAGCTCCTTCATCTTCACTTTCTCAGATAGAAAGAACTTTGTTTCATTGTGATGCTCTAAGTCCAGTATTTACTCCCTGGCAGTAATTAAATTGACAATGCCACTAACAATTAAGGTTTTCAATGCATTTCAAAGATCCATAACATCCAATAAGGGGGAATTGGTTCCATATAATTTAACGTGAAATTTTACAGAAGCATGAACGATATTAAGAACTTAATCAGTAATCGAATAATCTACACTTAGCATCATCAATAAAAGGTTCAGTGTTCTGGGTCAAGGACCTGGTCCTGCTTATCAGCAGAAGAACTGTAATATATAGATTAAATGATCTATGTTATAGTCCAGATTATAAAAGGATGTTCTTTTATAAGCCCTCATCAAGAAGCATTTTGGAATTGCGTGAGCAACAAGTTGTCCATTGTGCCAAAATTTGAGCTGTGAAGAAATAAAGCATCTATCCAGCAGAATTGTTGACCATTATTCTATTCTGCTGGGCAAATGTTAAAATCTGTATATCTGACTCAAGAGTTTCAAATGTGAAGAGCAAATCTCAGGGATTCTGGTGTAGGGTTCAGTGGAGATGGAAGGGTTTTCTGAAGGATTTTGTGTGGGGACTACAATCTTGTCTTGAAAGCCAATCCCATAATGTCCAAAGCTTTATTGACTCTGGAATTGAGTAAGGAAGCAACTTGTCCTGCGCTCCAAAATGTCTCCACTTTTCCATTGTTAATTTCACTTGTCTCAAGTGTGCAGTCAGACTCAGTTGGCGCTACCTGCTCAAGCCCACTGTAAGGTCGATGTAGTTGTGTTAGTGCAATCCTACAGACAGAGCAACTTCTGCCATCAGATATTGTATGATTCTAAAAAGAGACTCCAGTCAAAGCATTTAGAGATCAGTTTAAGCTCAATCCAAGTTGAATCTGCTCCTGTACTTGTATGATTTCATATGTTTATAATTAAAGCATATAAATTAACATTCCAAAAAGATTAATGATATTTCAGTATAATTATATTTAATTGGATATATTTATAATTATGTAAACTTATGTAGACATAATGTACATATTAAGCAATTAAATGTATTTAATTAATTTAGTAGATTTTTAATATATAACAATATAATAGTATGCAACTGTGTAACTACTTATATAATTCAAAGTCTTGCAGGTTGTGTATAAATCAGTTCCCGGAGGACAACAAAATCAAGTGCCATGTTTTTTCAAATAAGGACTTTAATTCTACAGGTTTGGAGTAGGATAAATCGGGAAAGATAACAGAGAAGGAATCATTCCAAAAACTGCTATCTAAAGCAGTCACTTTGCCAATTTATTTTGCCAATTCCAGCCTCTTTTGATTTTGAACCAGTCTAAAATGGAACTGCATAAATAAAATTTATAACATAAACATACAAAAGATAAATAATTTGTGCTGAAATCATGAAACTTAAGTCACAAAATTAACAGTAAAATGTTAGAATTTATATTCTAATCTTTGCCTATCTCTGAACCTATGTCTTTCAACAGTTTATCTTTTATCTTCCCTCATGCCCTCTCTGAGCTCGTCTTGTCCATGAGAGCCAGCTTCTGCTCTCACAATCCTATTCCAACCAAATTGCTGGCCATGCAACTTTCCTTTATGGACCTTTCTCCAGGCACTGATCTTGTACCTATCAAATCTACCACCAGCACTCTGGTCCTCATCAAACTGACTCAGGACCTCTTTATTTTTGTCAACTGGTCCCCATCTCCAAACATCAATTTCTCCTCAAGACAATTGGGCCACATTTTCAATTGACGGGGAGACGAGACTGGAGGTGAACAAGCCCGCAATTTACCAGTACTAGCTGATGTTCTTGTCTCCTGCTGAAGTTCCATTTCCTCATTATTTTCGATCAGGTAGGATTGGGGTAGTGATGATTACCCATCCACAAATTGCTGGGAGTCTTGGAGAGCACTCTAATGGGCTGGGAAGTTGTGAGGTGAAGATCCTGTTTTTTTGCCTATTTCCCCCACCTTTGCCTCGGCCCCTACCTCCTCCCTCCCGAGTCCAGGAAAGGTAGGGTCAAGGATGGCCTTTTCGCTGGGAAGCCACTTAAAGGCTTCATCCTGCTCTTGTTGATATTCAGCCAGCAGCAGGCAGGGACCACAATATGTTGGCAAACCGCCAGATAAACCTCGCGGATATACCTGTGGGCTGCTCAGTGGGCCATTCCTTTGGGCACCCTGAGCCCAATGGAGGAACCTGCCAGCAGAAATGAAGGGACCCTCAGGAAGGCTGCACTTTACTTTGACAACAATCCCTGCCCTGCTCACCTGGCCTCCAAAACTGGCCATATCAATCCCGCTCCATTCACCTTTGTCCACAGGCTCCAGCAATGATTTTTTTTAGGAGGCCCCAGGCAGTCGACTGCAGTACTGGTAATGGCCACCTCTCCTGGTGGCGTAGCCAGTACTGAAGAGCTGCCAGCCTCTGGCTGACCGGCAGCTCTTGGGAATGGTATACTTGTTCCACTTCAGAAAATCTGCCAGGAAAATGTCCCCTGGTGTAAGCAAAAACCCCAACAGCAGCCAGCATTCAAATGGGTTTCCCGGAAATCATCGTAGCAGGGTTTCCACAGGCCCTCCAGCCAGTGACGAGCCCACTACCATTAAATTCCACCCTGTATTTCAGGTTCAAGTATCTATGAAGAAGACCATCAGACATCTCTCAGCAGTTTGATAGATTTCAATTTAAGTAGATTTTGGTACATTTATATTTCTAATTATTATATACTACATTTTGACATATCAGTGTTCATCTATCAACAAGTGATAGGAAAAGTGTTAGTAACATTTAGAAAAATGCATGTTATGTGCATGATTGTTGATGTAAATACATAAGAAACCAGAGCAGTGGTAAATCATAGGGTTTCTTGAACCTGCGCTGCTGTTTAATAAGATCATTACCGAACTTAAACTCCACTTTCCCAATCTATCCTTGTGCCTTTTGGTGACACTTGTGCCCAAAAATCAATCGGTATTGAATATATTCAGCAACTAAAGATCCATAACCTTCCAGGATAGAGAACTGCAAAGATTCACAACCCTTGAGTGAAACCATTTCTCCATATCTTAGTCTCAAATAACCCATCCCTATATCTAGGTTTCCCAGCTGGAGCAAGCAGCCTCTCAGCATTTACCCTATTAAGTTATCTCATTCTTCTGAACTCAAGAGAATATAGGCCTATTCTGTTCACTCTCTCCTCTGACAGTGCTTGCATCCCAGGAATCAATCAACCTTTTGTTGCACCCTTCGAAGGCATGTATATCCTTCCTTGGGTAAGGAGATCAAAACTGTACACACTACTCCAGAAGTGGCTTCACCAAAGCACTATGTAATTGCAGCAAGACTTCCTTACTCTTATATTTGTTACAGACAGGGGAGAGATAGTAGGATCATTTCCCCTTTTTCCAACTGATGGTCAACTGACACAGGTTGACACCTTTTAAAGAAGGTGTGTTCAATAACCGAATGTATTTGCGGCAGCACCCACTCACACATACGCACAAGAAAGGATGATTACAGAGGAGGTAGCATGCACTTAGCTTTTTAAAAAGTCCAAAAATTCCCAGATGTGAGTTTTCCAAGGCAGAAGCCAGAAATCTTGCAGGCTGACTGATTCCCTTTTGGAGGTTGGAAGTTTCTGGCAACAAATTTGCTGTGGCTTACTACTTGCTGCAGTAGGTTTCTTTGCTCCAGTTGAGGTACAATGAGCTTCTGCAACAAAGATCTGACTTCCCTCTTCAAATTTGTGGGTAAAATGTGTAGGGCGGCACAGTGGTTAACACTGCTGCCTCACGGCGCCAGGGACCCGGATTCAATTCCCAGCTTGGGTCACTGTCTGTGCAGAGTGCACATTCTCCCCGTGTCTGCATGGATTTTCTCTGGGTGGTCTGGTTTCCTTCCACAGTCCGAAAGACATGCTGGTCAGGTGCATCGGCCATGCTAAATTCTCTCTCGGTGTACCCGAACAGGCGCCGGAGTATGGCGCCGAGGGGATTTTCATAGTAACTTCACTGCAGTATTAATGTAAGCCTATTTGTGACACTAATAAATAAAATTTAAACTTTAAAATGCTAACCCTACTTCTCTACCTGGTGTTGAGAAAGTAAACATTTCTATTTTTAACTTTACAAAAAAACTGTTTTTGGTCTTCACAGCACTCGAGGGATTAAAACATACCTTCTTTAAGGTCCATCCTTTGCTGGGCGAGATTTCTTCCCTTTGAGTCTCCTTCTCTCCCAGACTGACTGCTCTCAATAATATGTGTTAGTTACTGTTCCCTATCACAAGCTGGTTTCTGTCAGCTGTCTATAATACCTGTTTTTTTCATTGTCTGCACAAGTGGTCCCTGATAGTTTGAGCGTTGAAACACAATCAAGTTTGAGTTTCAGCCATTTGCATTTTCACCTCACCACCTTGCTGTGGGATTCCATTCTGCAGCCAAGGCGTCTGTAGGGCCATTAGTTTCTGCAAGAACCATTAAATCCACAGGAAAGATCTGTTGCATTTTATTGTCTTCTCAACGGAATATCCATAAAAGGTTGTTTGCCTTTTTATGTCTTCAACAGCCAAGCAGGCTAACTCCCAGCCATGTGCAGTTTCATGTGTTTGGCAGGCATGGAGGAGGACAGCTGACCTCTCAACCCCATCTTGTTTCAAAGCAGAATTTTTATTTCCCATTATCCACCCAGCTTGTCTTCCTTCTTCTCAAGTTCCGTGCCTGAAGACAGGTCCTTGGCAATTATTGACCAAAGCATAGCAAAAGCTGAGGATTTTCATTTTGGGTATCATGAGGAGGAATCTATCATGGTCAGAATAGGGAACAAACCTCCTGCTGTTTGCACTAATCTGATCCACATGCTAGCCGTCCATGCTAACCACAAAACCCACCCCATCTGGTTACACCCTAAAAAAACTCTGATAGATTTATGAAGCACAATTTCCCATTGATAAAACAATGTTGACCTGCCTAATCCTGTATACATTTATATTGTAAGGCTATATAGGTGGAAATGTAATTTTATTCTTTGAATATGCCACAGGTGGATATGAATGTGTGACAAAGAGAGCAAAGATGGGGACAAATATGATTCACATAAAACAAAGGGAGTTGTTGGGCAAGAAACAGAGCAAACAGCATCAATTATTTAGATATATAAAACCGAGTAACAAATTTCATTGAGATAACTGGTAACAGTGAATTAAACCAGATAGGTTGGGGGGAGGGGATCGAGACGAGGTGACTGGGAGCGAGGATGTTAGCACGCAAACAGAGAAGGGTTATAGACAGTGTAAGAGGGAGGAGGTTAATACCATTTCAACAATTCGGGTCCAGATAAAAGCTGGAATAAGGACACTTTGCCTGAATGCACGAAGCATTCGGAACAAAGTAAATGAGTTGATGGCACAAATCAGCACAAATGGGTATGATCTAGTGGCCATCACAGAAAAGTGGTTACAGGGTGACCAGGACTGGGAAATGAATATCCAGGGGTATCAGGCATTTAGGAAGGATAGACAGGATGGAAAAGGTGGTGGGGTAGCTCTGTTAATAAAGGATAATATCAGGGTAGTAGTGAGGGACGGCATAGGCTCTAAGCAGCAAAACGTGGAATCGTTATGGGTGGAGATAAGGAATAGTAGGGGGAGAAAGACACTAGTAGGTATGGTCTATAGGCCCCCAAATAATAATGTTGAGGTGGGGAGGGCTATAAACAAACAAATAATGGATGCGTGCAAAAACGGAACAGCAATAATCATGGGGGATTTTAACCTGCATATTGATTGGCTGACTCAAGTTGGACGTGATGGGATGGAGGAAGAGTTCTTAGAATGCTGTCAGGATAGTTTCCTTGAACAGTATGTTACAGAACCTATGAGGGAACGAGTTATCTTAGATCTGGTAACGTGTAACGAGACAGGTAGAATTAAGGATCTTCTTGTGAAGGACCCTCTTGGGTCGAGTGATCACTATATGGTCGAATTTCTGATGCAGATGGAGGGGGAGAAAGTAGGGTCCCCAACCAATGTCCTCTGCTTGAACAGAGGGGGTACGATAGGATGAGGGCTGAATTGGCTAGGGTGGACTGGAAGAGCAGACTGGTAGGTAGGACAGCTGAGGAACAATGGAGGATTTTTAAGGAGATCTTTTTCAGTACTCAGCAAAAATATATTCCGGTGATAAAGAAGGACTGTAAGAAAAGGGATAGACAGCCGTGGATAACGAAGGAAATAAAGGAGAGTATTAAATTAAAAACCGATGCGTACAGAGTGTCCAAAAATAGTGGAGACTTAGAAGATTGGGAAAGCTTTAAAAAACAACAAAGAATGACTAAGAAAGCGATAAAGAAAGGAAAGATAGATTATGAAACTAAACTAGCTCTAAACATAAAAAATAATAGTAAAAGTTTTTACAAATATATAAAAAAGAATAGAGTGGCTAGAATGAATGTTGGACCCTTGGAGGACGAGAGGGGGGATTTAATAGTGGAAAACGAGGAAATGGCTGAGACTTCAAATAGGTTTTTTGTGTCGGTCTTCACGGTGGAAGACACAAATAGTTTACCGAATATAATACAATTATTGTTACTAGAGAGGCAGTGCTTGGTAGACTAACGGGACTGAAGGTGGACAAGTCCCCGGGCCCGGATGGAATGCATCCCAGGGTACTGAAAGAAATGTCAGAGGTAATAGCGGATGCGTTAGTGGTTATTTATCAAAATTCACTGGACTCTGGGGTAGTGCCAGCTGATTGGAAAACGGCTAATGTTACGCCGCTGTTTAAAAAAGGAAGTAGACAAAAAGCGAGTCACTACAGGCCGGTTAGCTTAACGTCTGTAGTTGGGAAAATGCTGGAATCCATCATTAAAGAAGAAATAGCAGGCCATCTGGATAAGAATGGTTCGATCAAGCAGACGCAGCATGGATTCATGAGAGGAAAGTCGTGTTTGACGAACTTACTGGATTTTTATGAAGATGTGACTAGTGCGGTTGACGGAGGGGAACTGGTAGATGTGGTGTTTTTGGATTTCCAAAAGGCATTCGATAAGGTGCCTCACAAAAGGTTGCTGCAGAAGATTGGGGCACACGGAGTTGGGGGTAGGGTGTTAGCGTGGATTGGGGATTGGCTATCCAACAGGAAGCAGAGAGTTGGAATAAATGGGTGCTTTTCTGGTTGGCAGATGGTGGCTAGTGGCGTGCCGCAGGGATCGGTACTGGGGCCTCAACTGTTTACTATTTATATAGATGATCTGGAGGAGGGGACTGAGTGTAGGCTGACTGCTGACGACACGAAGATAAGTGGGAAAGTGAATTGCGTGGAGGAAGCGGAAGGTCTGCAGAGAGATTTGAATCGGCTGAGTGAGTGGGCGAGGATCTGGCAGATGGAGTATAACGTTAGCAAATGCGAGGTTATTCACTTTGGAAGAAATAATAGCAAATTGTATTATTATTTAAATGGAAAAAAATTACAACATGCTACTGTGCAAAGGGACCTGGGGGTCCTTGTGCATGAGTCGCAAAAACTCAGTCTGCAAGTTCAACAGGTGATCAAGAAGGCAAATGGAATGTTGGCATTTATCGCGAGGGGGATAGAATATAAAAGCAGAGAAGTCTTGCTGCATCTGTACAAGGCATTGGTGAGGCCGCAGCTGGAATACTGTGTGCAGTTTTGGTCCCCTTACTTGCGAAAGGATATATTGGCCTTGGAGGGAGTGCAAAGAAGGTTCACCAGGTTGATACCGGAGATGAGGGGTATAGATTATGAGGAGAGATTGAGCAGATTAGGTTTGTACTCGTTGGAGTTTAGAAAGCTGAGGGGTGATCTTATAGAGGTATATATGATAATGAAGGGGCTGGATAGGGTAGAAGTGGAGAGATTCTTTCCACTTAGAAAGGAAACCAGAACTAGAGGGCACAGCCTCAAAATAAAGGGGGGTCAGTTTAGGACAGAGTTGAGGAGGAACTTCTCAGAGGGTGCTGAATCTCTGGAATTCTCTGCCCACTGAAGTGGTGGAGGCTACCTCGTTGAATATGTTTAAGTCACGGAAAGATGGATTTCTGATCGGTAGGGGAAATAAGGGTTATGGGGAGCAGGCGGGTAAGTGGAACTGATTCACTTCAGATCAGCCATGATCTTATTGAATGGCGGGGCAGACTCGAGGGGCTAGATGGCCTACTCCTGCTCCTATTTCTTATGTTCTTATGTTCTTATGCACATATTTGTTCACTTAACGGGGTGAGTAGTCCAAATTGTTTGGTGGATATAGTGGACAAGTGGCCAGGATTCACCTATATGTATTTTTTGACAAGCATAGGTGAATCACATTCAGCTATTTATACAACTTCATGTGTGGAAAACAAATATGCTGATTGATAGATGTACATAATCAGTGTGGATCAGAAATATCGACTGCAGCAGGTTTGATCAATGACATTTATTTATGCAACTGGTACAGGTGAGGCCTCACGGATTTATTTATGTCATAAATTATGCTTTCTAATTTTGTATCACCGATGAGTGAGCCATGGAGATCCACTATAAATAATAAAAGTGTATGTGTGATAGAACATACATCTGAAATGTCACAATTGTATGTGCAGCTTAGGTGAATGTGATTTCACACCAAAATATTTTTTTTTCTGGTAGGTATATTCTGCTTGGAGATCTGGTCTGTGCAAAAAGAAAATCTTCATATTTTCCTCTGTCTCTGGAGCTAATTTTTGTAAAACAAAAGTTCATATTCCTCCAGTGGTTCAGTATGTTAGTTTTATTTTTTGTACCCAGCTGTCCAGTATTACTGTATTCCACTCCCAGGTAACCCCCTCTCTCCAGAGCACTAATTCCAGAATTTGAATGGGGCGCATCAGACATTACAAGCTGCACTCTAGACACAAGAACCCATGAACAACTCCACAATAGATTAGCAGTATATGATGACAAGTAAAAATGTGAGTTCTTGGAACTAGAATAACAGTGGATTAGTGGTATTTAAATCAACAGCAATCCAAGGGTATAAATGCACAGGAATCTCAGAGTTTAATCCAGTGTAACCCTGGGTTTAAATCCATTGTATCCCCAGGTCTTAAACCCATTTTAACCCTGGGATTCTAGTGTTTAAATCCACTGGAAGACTGTGATTTAAATCCACTGTGATACCATGAAAACTAGAAACTTAATATTTTGTTTTACCAGATCACCATCTTTTATCATATCATGGGAAAGAAACTTGTGGGGTTGTGACTGGTTTAATTTAATTGGAGACAAATAGACTGCAAGGGTCAAACATTAATAAAGAGGGTGTGAAGGCAAGTTGTTTGATATGGTGATGAACAAAGTCAGGAGAGCCTGTATGGAAAATTTACATCAAGTGAATAAAATAAGTGGTTTGAACTTGGATGTCGCAATGGGCCAAGTGCTGGCAAGTGGGATTAGGTGGGCTGGTCAGGGCATATCATACGTCAGTGCAGAGTCGATGGGCTGAAGGGCCTCTTCTGCACTGTAGTATTCTGTGATTCTGTGATTTCAAAAGATAACATATACAATCGGAAGATTGTAAACTGATTAGGCCAAATAGTGTAAGTTAACTTATAAAATATTTTGGCAATAAAGTTAAAAAAAAGGATTGCTCAGTTCTGGAAAAGGGAATTTCTAAAGGATTGTAGAAAACAACAGAGTGTAAGATCAAAAGGGAAAACAGAATTAAGAAAACATTAAAGATTGTTGGTGTGGTAGCTGGTGCAATCTCGAACAAGACACAGTTTGGAGGAAGCCAAAACTGTAAACAGCAATTTGCTGTCATCCTCCATGAACACCCTAGAGCAGCAAGACATTGTGTGTTAAAATTACCAAAATTTTATGGATTAAAAATTTATAAGATTGTTGCCATCAAAAAGGAGGTTTAACTCAAAGTTTATTTGAGCCAAGATCTTTTTGGAAAGAGTTGAAAAATACAATTAACTGTGTAAAGGTATTCTTGGATTTTAAATGTAACTTTTTTTATTTAATAAGTGTTTAACTTTAATATAAAAAACAACAAAATTGATCTGAGAGTTACTTAGCTTGATTTCAGAAAATCTTGTCATAATACACAAATTTCAAAATCATTCTGGCAGCTGTTTCAAGTTTCCCTTTGGGATTTGGCCAGCCTTGCACTTAGCATCTGCTGTGCTATAACCAAATGTTGATTTGTTTTTGATAGCGTGGTTAAGGCATTAATGTCGATTAGAATACTTCCTACACATTTTTGAAGAGGTGACATGGCATCTTTTATGCTTTGCTGAATGTGCAGAGAAGATCTCAGTTTAACGTCTCATATAAAAGTTGCCAGGCACATTCAACAATGTAATGCTCTTTCAGCACGGCACTAAATTCTTCGCCAAATTATATATTGACATCCTGCAATCCTAAGACTGAGATTTACATATTTTTGCCCTCTATGGGAATCATGGGATATGGGGATTGGGCCAGAAAATGATGTTGAAGCCAATGATCAGCTATGACTGTATTGAATGGTGGAGCAGGCTTGACAGGTTTTAGGATCCATTCCTGCTCCAATATCTTGTGTTCAGTCACAATTTGACCCAGCACCTCCTGATTTTAAGGTGAGAATGCAACAATGAAGACAAACTGCAGTAGCTGACAACTGGCTACTTCCTGGTTATACGGTTGTTTTAACAGCATTGCAAAGTAATTTCTATCTCAAAGCAGTGCTAATATTGCAGTATATGCCGACCTCCCAAACCTTTGAGAAAAATAGTGTGTTCTGGAGGCAAAAACACTTATTCAAGTGTGAGGTCAATTGGTGGTACTCTTCATTAATGTTATGCTGTTGCTCCCTCATCCTCCTTGGGCTGCTATGGCTGGGAAGGCTCCAGTTTGGGGTGCCTAAAATCAGGAAATCAGAAGAGGATGTTAGAGTGAGAGAAAATGAGGGTGGGATGGGAAACAAGTGGTTCATGGTCAAAACAACAGCAGATTGCTATAAAACCACCATTCAATCATGGCTGGTATTTTTCTCATCCCCATTCGCCTGCCTTTTCCCCATAATCCCGATCCTCTTATTAATCAAGAACCTATCTATTTCTGTCTTAAAGACACTCAATGACTTAACCTCCACAGCCTTCTGTGCCAAAGAGTTCCACAGATTCACCACCCTCTGGCTGAAGAAATTCCTCCTCATCTCTGTTTTAAATGATCATCCCTTTAGCCTCAGGTTGTGCCCTCTGGTTCTATTCAGGCCAGATTGCAGGATGAGGCTGAGCTGGGAAAGCGCATAAGACAGGAACTTGCTGCCATCCTCAATGTTCTCAATAGTGTTGGATGCCATAGACATCATTGCAGTCAGATTCATAATGCAGATAATCATTTTCTTCCATAGGATGCAGGAGGTACAAGCGTTTTTGTCACTGGCTGGTTCAGTTCTATTCCCTTCTGTTGTGTGAAATCTGGTCCTTAAAGTGAGAGGGCAGAATATCAGTAATTGTGTAGCATTATATGTGGATGATGTGCCTGTCGAAGCTGAATGTGGAGGCAATGAGAATGTGAAGGTGGCAGCATTCGTAGGTGTGTGAGAGTGAGGTAGACTATCTGAGTGTTAGGGATAAGCCCAAAGTACCAGAGAGTGCTGCTGGGTGGGTGACAGAAGTGTCATGCATTGAACAATGTGAAAACTGGTGTTGTCGGAGATACGTGTGAAGATTCATTCATTGGTCTTGACCACCCATGTGAGTTCATTAGGTGTCTTCTGGCTGCCAGCTCCTCAGGGCTCAAGACTCCAGAAATTAACCTCACCCACTCTCTGTTCCTTCTGAGGGTGGTCCTTGATGGTGATACTGTGAGCGCATCAAAGTTAACTGCTGCCCACCTCAAATAGAACTGGTACTGGTTGGTCACAAATCCTGATCCTTGCACCAAAAATTTGAATTCTTAGCTCAAAGATTCCATAAGACATTGCATAATGAAAGGGCAGTGTTATGAAGACAGGGTGTTTGAATCCTGAAATATTCAGTAAAGCAGACTCAAAATTAACATGAATACCCAATTAGGTTCTACATTTAGGAAAAATGCAAGCTTTTATAAAACCAAAAATGTACACTTTTTTTAATGGACACCAAGCTTGCCAAAGTTTGTGATACTCAGATACATTTGTGTTAACAATATACTATCTGTTGATTCCTGGAAAAGTTAGTGAAAATTATTACTTATCCTCGTTTGCCAATAAGACTATTTTGACCTTTGGTGCTTCGATGGAATTTTGGGCTATCTTTCCACTTCAAATGTAATTTGTTGATGTCGTTTTGGCATATCAAATTAGACAAAAGTCAGACTGCTGCTGCCCCTTGGGTCCTCGTCAATTAATGTACAGATTAATTGTCTAAGGATTGAGAATTTGTACTGCTGAATGTGTGAAGTCCCAGTAAAATAGTCTTGGAGTGTTATCACTGATTGTATATGCCATTATTGAACAATGATCTATCTGTGGTTGTTGATGCTCTGCTAAGCAGCGTGCTGACATCTAACTACATAAATATTAAAATAGTTGGGGCAATTCAGCATGGAGTTGGAGGAAATAGGTCAGCACCACAATTTTCAATGTTGAATTAATTACCTCTGCTGAACTTCTCTGTGAAAGCAGAGAAAGGGAAAACTATAGGCTGACTGAATATGTGCTGCTGTTATGATTCTCTGAATCCCTGGTGTAATGACCAGGTGAGGAGAGGTTTAAAGGGTTCCTTCTTTTCCCACTCTTTTTTTGACTGTAGCTAGTTTATTTTGCAAAAAGGATGTATTGACAATTCAGTGAATGGTTAACTGTTTATGTGCAGTGACTATAGAAGACATGCACAGACAGGTTTCCTTGAATTTTAAAGAAGAGGAAAGGATAGTTTTTATTGTACTTAATTCAGGCCAAGTAAAATAATAAAAATGCTCCAACTTTCATAAACACTAAGTTCCCACACATAAATATAGAATTGGAAGATCGATTAAGCAGTTTAAAGTCCAGTAAAATTAATGGGGTATGTGGCTCTTGGAAGGTTGATGGCTTGGTGGTGTTTTTGGTGTCTCGACAGTTTAAAGATGTAGATGAATGACTTATCTGTTCTTGCGGAGACAACAGCGCTGAGTTGAGTTCTTTGTAAAATCTTTGCCTTCAGCAGACAGGGTTCAAAATTAGCAAGCTGGATGGAGAAGGAGAACTCACTCAGGAACTTATTCCTTCACCATCTCTATTTCTTGTCTTGTTTTGTAGAGAAAACAGTGGCCTTAAACAGACAAAAGATTGGCTTGTTACATGAAGCTCTCTCCCCAACTGCCCAATGACATATATGGTCACGGCTATTGTATTCCAGTTATAACTTGATTAGATCATGGCTGAAAATTCCTCTCTCAGCCAGGGTCCCATTGTGCAAGTGATTATGTCTAATGGTTTGTCCCTATCCAGTTGAGTACCCAGGTGAGTCCCTGGATGTTTTGCTAAGGGTTAGAAGTTGGTTCCCATTCATACTCAAGGCCATTGTTCCTGGTGTAGCTTTGCAGATAGGTTGTCTCAGTTTCACTGGTTTTCGAATGTAAAACATACAGTGATGCAAATGTGCAGCCATCCTTGTGATACCAAATCACTGGAATGTAGATTTAGATTTTTAAAAATATCATTTGGGAGTTTCCAGCCAGTAAGTTCAAAAATCACTTTTTTGATATAAAACATGAATTCACAACACTGATAACAAAGAACACTGTAAGGACCCTGGGATCACATTGCCCACTCTTTCCCTCTCAGTTATAGAATATTTCAGTTGTGGAGAAAGGTAAATGAGAACAAGAAAATCAACAACAAATACAGGAGAATGCATCTGTGATGTTCTTTAAGCAATGGTTGAAAGCTTTCCATTTCAACTATATTAACAGACAACATTAATACAAGCTGGACCTCAGGCAAGTGCTCAATCCTCAAACTGTCAAACAGTCTGGCAGCTGGTGGCACGTTTATTACACCATTTAAGCAGAATACCTTCCATAACTCTCAGCATATTTCTGTGATTCAGCTCCATTCAAAGGTTTTGGTAGATGGTGGAATTTTTCCAGCTTCCAATATGATTTCAGGTTTTTTTTGGTTAGTAGCACCAAGGTTATTTCCTCACTACACTCCTGGTGGAACTGAACAATATCAACTTACTCTCATCTTGGACTGGCTTATAAAAGACCACTGCCAGTATGTGTTGTTCCTCGGTCAACTGGGAGAGATTGTAGGATTTGAGAAATCTGAGTTTATTTAGTGGGGCTGTGGTCACTGTAGTCAAAAAAACAAAAGTGTTTTCTTCAAATTCACCTCCAATTTTAACAGATTATTTAATGATCCAGAAATATGTGAATGAACTACTTTACAGTTACAATGGGTAAATGCTATGTGTCAGTTTTAGGTCAGTTAGTAGCACTTTCATTTTTGAGTCAGTTGGTTGTGTTCAAGTCCTACTTCAGAGGACTCAAAACTCTCAGCTGACAACGCTTTGCAATACTGGGGGAGTGGTATACTGTCAGAGGTGCCATCTTTTGGATGAGATGTTAAAGGGAGATCCCGACTGCTCTCTCGAGTGGATGCAGAAAATCCCAGGACACTATTCTGAAGAAGAGCAGAGGAGTTATTCCTGGTGCCCTAGTAATATTTATCTCTCAATCAACATTATTAAAAAGGCAGATTATCTGGTCACTTTCGCTCCACTTTGTGGGAGCTTGCTGTGAGCAAATAAGTTTCCGTTTTTCCAATACTCCAACAGTTCGGTGCCCTTGTCAAATACTGAATTAGCTATAAAATCCTTTGTGATATCCTGATGGTGAAAAAAAGGAGGGGAGGCGGGGCCTAGTGGTATTATTAATACCACTATTAATCCAGAAATTTAGCTAATGTTCAGGAGACCCAGGTTCGAATCCCACCATGGCAGATAGTGGAATCTGAATTTAATTTTTTAAAATCTGGAATTAAAAATCTACGATGATCATGAAACCATGGTCGATTGTCGGAAAAACCCATCTGGTTCACTAATGTCTTTTAGGGAAGGAAATCTGCAGTCCTTACCTGGTCTGACCTACATGTGACTACAGAACCACAGCAATGTGGTCGACTCTCAACTGCCCTCAAAGGACAACGAGGGACGGGCAATAAATGCTGGCCAGTCAGCGAAACCCATGTCCTGTGAATGAATTTTAAAAAGCACGATGTAAACTCAAGTTCTCAGCCACATCCTATTATGTCCAATCTCTGTCTCTGGAACTGTATAGTTAACATGTAGATGGTCAATATAATATAGATATTGCCTCAAATTGTTTAAGATGCTAAGTGATATTTTCATCCTCTACAATTATTGCTGTTACCATAGTGATGTACAATGACAGCTTTGTGGGTAAAACCTTCTGCTAATGGCAATTTCAAGTGAGCAGTCTGAGTCTCTACATTTTTGTAGGCGAATTAATGTTTTTGAGTGCTTCAAAAGAAGGAGATTCCTTCTGTGACTTGTTGCCTGGAATTTTGGCATTTTATTGATGCTGGCAAATAACGTTCTTTGTGATTTCAGCATGCAGATGGAGTGGGAGAGCCAAGCTGTTACCTAGGGCTTTGGATTTATGCTTCGAACTGTCTTTTATCATTTCTAATATTCAATTACATTTTTATTTATTCTCATAAATTTGTCCAATCTTAGAGTCCCAGTCATAGTGCACATACAAGAACTTCATTTCAGGAATATTAATCGATGCACACTACAAGCTACAAGTACGATTAAGTGGTCATGTGTTGGGTAGAATTTCTATTTATGGTAATATTTCTGAGCTGAATACCATTGAATGATTCAAAGCAAGAGTCTATATTTTATTCAGTGGGTCAAAACAGATTTAAAATTGATAATGCTATTCTTTTGAAATATCTTCAATTTACCATACTGCAAAAGCAGAAAATGCATACAATTAACACAGTATTTAGCATAATGCAAGGACCACAAGCTGACATTTCGTCTCATCAGGTCTAATGCATTGCTCATGTAAACTGGGACGGTGATATTTGGAAAGCATGAATTTCATGTCACCTTAATTAACCTCTTCTAGAAATGCATTCCCAAACAACTTGCATTCTCTCCATGTTGACTTTCAAGCATTTCAAGGCTTGCAATGAGGATGCCACAACAGAAATGGTTAGTAATACTGTATTGCTAAAAATGTAGAAAAATATAATTGATATTACAGATTCTGATCTGTGCAAATAATTTAATCATTCGTTAGGATAGCTAGAAAGTCCCTTTTCAAATCCACATTTGTAAAGTGTTCAATACAAAAGAAGTAACATGATATAAATGCAAGTTCTTTCATTTCAATGTACATTTATTAAGGTTCTGCTCAACTCATTGAATTGTCTAAATTGTCAAAGCTCAGTTCATATACAGACAAAGAAAAAAAAAGTAGCTGCCAGATCTAATCAACAGTTTTTAACCATGGATTCTTAATTGAAATTTGAGTTTTGCGACTGTGCAAGTTTCCTGTTACTTCCAGTTTCATTTGTACAGTCCAAATCATCTTTCTCATAAAATATATTTTCTCTTATCAACCTCCAACCAGTTATCATAACTAAAATGATCTGTAAAGATATTAAAATGTCATGAGAAACTGTATGATTGATTGTTATTTGGAGCACTTTGTTATAAATTTTAGAGCGATTAGACATTTGCTATTTGGGGAATTCATACATATCTCAATCTAAATCATAAAGAAAGACATTAGATACTGAGATGAAATATTCTGTTCAGACCCTGAGGCAAGTTACAGTTAATATTGAACAAGATGTAATATATATCATAATGTTCTAGGATCCAGGTGCAAAATGTGTACTTGGATGCTTTGCCATCATTCTGTGATCCAATGGAGGTGAATATAAATTTGTAATTAATGTAATTAGTAGAGGCTTATTGTAAAGTTTGCAAGTTTTTAAGGAAGCTATATACTGTACATTGATTTTAATTGGTGGAATCGAATAACAATCAAAAAATTCATATTCTTTGACAATTCTCTTCATTTTCTTTTGTTTTCAATCACAGAGAAGAATATTACTGCTATGAAACAGACAGCCAGAAATTGCTTTCTAACATTTTTCTGTCAACCTGCCATTAGTTTGGAGTGCTTGCATAATATTTTTTAAAAAATGAATTTAAAATCAAAGCTGTCACTTTCCCCTCGTCTTATTCGCACAGTGTCATGCTCCATTCTGTGGCTGAGAGGGTAGACAGATGGTTTGCTCGTTGGCTTCTGCCAGGATCATTTTGCAAGTAACCGCAAGAATCTGCATGAAACAAGTGTAGATTGATTTATTTCATGAATTTTTTATCTTCTTCCTTATAGGAGAGGGTCATACAACTTCCCCACAAGGCCACAATGTAGATTGGGAGCTCAGTGCAATGTAGTACTGTTCAGGAGCAATGTACTCAGCAAGGTTGTTTTGGAAATCAATTGATTGGAGATATTTTTACCTAGTTATTTTTGAACTTGTATGTAAAGAGTGCCTCTTATGCCCTCAGGGCATCCCAAAAACGTTCACAGGCAATGAAGAACTTTTGAGATGCAGCAGACTGTCAATTGATACCATTGCCAGCCAGTGAGTTGGTGGTCGGGTGGGACATAGTCCAGGACATAACAGCAAAAGATGCATTTTACAGCAAAGTCTATTTACTTAGCAAACAGAGTGTGTTTAATCAGTCCATCACAGCAAACAATCTGCAGACTCTGTTTAGAAAAATCTCTCCAACTAAAATGAACAAAATTCATTGGATAGCACGGTGGCACAGTGGTTAGCACTGCTGCCTCATGTGTAGAGTTTGCACATTCTCCCCATGTCCGCATGGGTTTCCTCTGGGAGCTCCAGTTACCTCCAACAATCAAAAGATTTGCACATTAGGTGGATTGGCCATGCTAAATGACCAGGGTTACGGGGATAAGACAGGGGGTGTGATCCATTGAATTGGGCGTGATGGCCAAAATGGGATTCTTGCCGGGCGTCAAACCTGTTGCGAGTCTCCCAGCCTGGTTCTCACCCAAAGCAGGTGTAAAAACTCATGAATATTCATTTTAATCTAATTACCAGATTTGAGGCCGGAAGCTCCAGCGGGCACCAATTAGTGCAGGTCCTGACAAGCATGGACCAGGTGCCTTGGACTCCAAGGGGGGGGAGGGGGGGGGCATGGGGCAAGGAAGTAAGTACTGTGCCTATGTGCCCTCTGCCACTGCCCAAGGGACTTGGGTGAGCTTGGGCTGGGGAAAGGAGTTGACCTTGGTTCTCTCCCAAGGGATGGGAGACTTGAGACTGGACTTTATTTTCTTCCACTGGGAAACATGGAGATCATTCAGGTGAATTTCTGTTTAAAAAATTTATTATTGTCTGTGTTGTGTAAAACCTTTGAAGTGGCCTGGTCACATTAACATCCATATTCCTTGAACACCTGGAAGCCTTCAAAATCATAGCAGCACTCGTTCTGGAGACGGATTGCCCTTGGTTGATTTTAGAAGCCCCAGGTATGGTGAGGTCCGTTTGAAGTACTCCGATTGTCATTAGATGTCAGTTTCACACAGGGGATTCCCCTTTGTTGCCTGAATGAGCGGCAGGTGTTGCCTGGACACTTCAAACTGCTTTGATTGACAACGCCAGAGCAGAGAAAACAGTTCATTGTTTAGACAATCAGTTCATTCTCCAGTAAGCCTCAAGTAATTCCTCTTTTCACCACATCTGTTTAATCTGGCCCCATTTTCTTAACACTACAGTTTATTTTCAAGTCTCTGGCCATGCTGAGCAGCCTATTTTTAAAAAAATGCTTTGTTTACATTCAACTCATGCTCCAGTGCCTTTAACTAATCGCCTGATTGATAGGTCTAGACTATTTCACAGCAGGCAGCTTGTCTGCTTTTGGTTTCCTTCACCGTTTATTAAATATGAAATGTTTCCTCTTTTCTAACTATAGTTCTTTATAAACAGGATTTCTGTTTTATTTCAAGTGCCTACTCATATCAGCAGCTGTTGGTTCTAAATGCAGTTTTCTTTAAACAGGCTTGTTCTTTGGACTAAAGACCTTGGCTGACATTTTTACATTGTGGGCCTTCTTCAACCTCTCATGCTAGAATAGTATGCCTACACTAGAGATAAGTTTCAGTCATAGAAGAAGCTGGCACCATTCCCCCTTCCAACCCTGGCACTGACACCGCTGATGTCACTGTGATACCCTGACACTGACACCATAACAGTGACACCCTGCACTGACACCATCATATAATACCCTGGCAGGGGCTAGTGCTAAGATTGTGGCCTTTGGTGACCCCATATTGGAGTGTCTCTCTTGTGGGGGTGGGGCTGAGGCCTCTGCCTGGGGGAGTCAGGTTACCCTTATGCCTGCTTGATTTGGGGGCAGGGGTCATGACCTGTACATTTAGTTGGGGGGGGGGGTGCACGGGGGGGAAGTTTGGGGGGGCTGCTCCCTTGGTGCAGGAGGTCTTTTCCATGGGGGAGATGGACCTGGCACTTATACCTATAATCGGGGCACCCTTTAAAGAGGGCGCCCTGATCCCTGTGAAGCCAGGCTGGCCGGCGTGTTTCCCATTGGGAATTTTTTCCCAATAAAAGTTGGACCGTCTGGCAAATGCTGCCAGTGCCAATGAGAAATCCTCCAGTTTTCCCGTTGGCGGCAGAACTTAGTTTTATTTCAGAGAATCACAGCCAACATCTCCCAAAAAAGCTGAATGAATTCTCCGGCAAGATGCAATGGTCAGAAAAATAGTTACATAATACAAATTATGTGAGTAAAATTAATCCCAGTCAAAACAACTCTCCAGGTTGATTGATGGGAGCATTAACAGATCACATCCATTCTGACCAAGAATAGGAACTAGGAGCAGAAATAGACAAATTCAGCCCTTTGAACCTGCTCCGCCATTCAATCAGATCATAGCTGATTTCTGCCTGGTCTCAAATCCACCTCCCCACCTGTTCCCCATAACCCTTCAATCCATTTGTTGTCAGAAATATATCTGTCTCCTTTTTGAAACCATTTAATGAATGAATAGTGGTGTCACTGTCTGCTGCTAAAATGTAGCTCCTGTCCTAATGTGAGAAGCACAGCAGCCGGTTTGTGTACAACAAGGCCCCTCAAACAGCAGTGTGACAATCATCAGCTAATCTATTTACTGCGGTTGGTTGAGGGATAAATCGTGGCCATCAGACCAGGGAAAACACGTCGGATCTTCTTTGGTATAATGCCATCGGAAGAGATGTTTGGAATCCACTCAGAGAATAGAGGAATTGGGAGAGATTATACTGTTGTATGCAGTCACAAATTTCCTGCAGGCTCATACGTGGGGTAGATTCAGGCCAAAGCGCCCTCTGAGCTAGGGAAAACCTAACCTGTGCACTTGCAAGGCTCGGAAACTGCCCACCTAACCCATTTGTCAATTTACACATTATTTTTGACTATTCTCACGACAGTCACATTGGCAGTGCAGCTTACAAATCATACTGAAACGTATGTGTGGAGGTGCAGAGGGGGTGAGACTCTGGGCATTCGAGAAGAATCTGATGGGGAGGGCCATTTTCACCACCAGCCAGGCTAGGTCTTGGTGCTTGTTTGAAAGTTCTGGCGATGAGGCATTCTGCCAAATGACTTTTGACAGTCTGCTCAGTGAACCATCCAACAGGATCCACCATCCCTTTTTCCCACTAGGCCTCAAGGACATAATGTGCAGATCATTTCCTGATAGACTTGCAGCAAAAGGTGCTTTTCTGCAAAACCCTCACCATGTAAGGCAGGTGGTGCGACAAGTCCAAATGGATGGAGCATTCTGCAGCAACGTGGCCAGAGACATCCTTTGCCATGTTACAGAAATAGAACTTCAGTGAATTGTGACACTTGGAATTTATGTGATGAGGATCTACGCATCATTTGATGCAGCCACACACAAATGTGGCCATTAGGATGAGAGCTACATTGGGTTCTACTTTGTCCCCTTGGCTAAAGATTTACACATTGTGTCCTCGTGGACATGGTCCATTTTTGATCTCCAGGCGAATCAGAATATGGCTCCTGTGATCACCATGGAGCAGGAATGGGGTATGGGCCAGACCCACGGCACATACAGCAACAAAAACCTGCAGTTGTGACCAGCCCGTCACTGATGTGCCTTTGCTCCAATCATTATCTCAAGTCGAGCTGAAATCCTGCTCTTGGTTTTCCGAATGTTTTGGATACTGAATTTTTGGCACTTATTTTGGGAATTCTTTGGGACTCTTGTGTTGTGTTGTCTGTGGCTGGGGAAGTGCAGAGATAAGTTCAATTCAGTAGGTCCACACAAGTTTTAGTAATAACAGCAAGCAGGTTTATTTTAAGCATGCATTGCACAGGCTTCAGTACCCAACTGCCAGCAGGCTGTAGAGGCCCCAGTGATATCACTGACCATTCTCTTAAAGGCGTCATTCTACACACATTAATCCCCCAAATACACTACAACTTGCCAAGGGCACACTTTGGGCACAATCAACAATCCAAATTTTGTTCTAAACTGGACTAGAACTAATGGGTTTTTATTCATTTTTCCATCCAAACTCATTTGCACATAATTAAACACCCAGTTTTTCAATGAACAAGCACAACTGATGCTTCAGGAAATAATGTTGAACTAATGTACATTAGGAGCGGTAACTTTGTGTATTTTTATTAGTATCGCTGGGAATGGGGTTCATCACACAGAATACATATTGTTAAAGAGATGCTTTATATAGAATAATTTACAATATAATTAGCTGGACATATATATATATATATAGAACTTTAACAAAAATAAAATTTTTACTAAACAAAGGACATTGGTCGACAGCAGCTACTATGTAAAAGACACAAGCTGCTTGTCGCAAAGACTACTCAGCTCTTAGAGACAGTGGATAAGATAAAACCAGATTAAAACCGGAAAGTCACACACCCAGTTCTTGCCCATAAAATGTACTAGATTTTAACAGATAATCAGAGGTAGACTGCCATAGGGATAGAGGGATAACGGTCTTACCCCTCTCTCTTTCTCTGTAACATGTCTCATTAAAGCTGAATTGTTTGTGATTTAAAAACCCACATTGCTGCAAAACAAGAGCGATTAAAGGAGAATTTTTAATCATCAGCATTATCTCTAAGAGGAAAGAGAATCAACCAGCCATGATTACTTCAGTGAGAAACCCTAATACCAGCAGCTACCGTGGAAAGTGTTCCTTCAACTGCAAACAAACATCTGGACAATCAATTAATTTTTTTCCCCTGATTTTGATTTTTACTTGGCTAAATGTTTAACATCTGATATTTTGCAGAGTTTTCTTTCTTTTTGACATGTTTGGTGGAGAGGGTTGTTGTCTGTATGCGTTACTTTTGCATGAGTAGGCAGTTGGACATTTCTGTACATTTAAACATTGTTAATAAGTTCTGAATCTTTGCCTGGGTGAGTATTAGCAGTAAAACCCGGAATGTGGCTGGCTTCTTTCTAACAGCGAGCTATTCACAATTAAGTATAAATAGTGAATTGGCAATATCACCTCCTTTTTAAATTCAAACTCTGTTATAACCAGGAATGGGACAACGAGAGGAATCAGTTCACCCTTCTTAACCGAGTTAGTGTCTCATCCACCACCTGTGAGTAACCCAATTTTAAATCACCCAACATGATGTTATGCACTATACAAAGCTATTAGCTGGTTTCATTGCTGTTCAATACTCAATTTCTCAGTAGTTAGAAGTTCAATCATAGCAGTATTTTTGTGTTGTTTGAGCTAATGAGGTATAATTCATTCCAATTGTTGCCCTGCAGCCCAAGCAATCTGCATTATTCAGTTTACATGACACATTAGGGAATTTTGTCCATCTTTAAAGGTGTGACCAGAATCAAGAAAATACATCAGGAAAGGGCAGTCAATTTCATGGAACTCTTGGTGGACCCTGACAATATTCTGGCAACAGTACTGAAGACTTGTGCTCCAGAACATGCCGTGCCCCTAGGCAAGCTATTGCAATACAATTACAACACTGGCATCTACCTGGCAATGTGGACAATTGCCCAAGTGTGCACTGTATGTAAGAAACAGGACAAATCCAACCCAACCAATTGTGCCCCACCAGTCTACCCTTGGACATCAGTAAAAGTGATGGAAGGGCTATTAAGTGACACTTACTCAACAATAACCTGCTCACTGCTGCTCAGTTTGGGTTCCGCCAGGGTCACTTGGCTCCCGACCTCATTACAGCCTTGGTTCAAACATGGACAAAAGAGCTGAATGCCGGAAGTGAGATAAGAGCGACTGCCCTTGACATCAAGGCAGCATTTGACCGAGTGTGGCATTAAGCAGCACGAGCAAAGCTGGAGTTAATAGGAATCAGGAGGGAAACTCTCTGCTGGTTTGAGTCATACTTGGCACAAAGGAAGATGATTGTGATGGTTAGAGGTCAATCATCTCAGATCCAGAACATTGCTGCAGGAGTTCCTCAGGGTAGTGCCCTGGGCCCAACCATCTTCAACTGCTTCATCAATGACTTTCCTTCCGTTATAAGGTCAAAAGTGGAGATGTTCACTGAAGACTGCACAACATTTGGTACCATTCGCAACTCCTCAGATACTGAAGCAGTCCATGCCCAAATGCAGCAAGACCTGGACAATTTCTAGACTTGGACTGACAACTGGCAAGTAACATTTGCATCACATAAGTGCCAAGCAATGACCATTCCTAAGAAGAGAGAATTTACTCATCTCTCCATGACATTCAATGGCATTACAATCACTGAATCCCCCACTATCAACATCCTGGGGCTTACGATTCACCAAACATTGAACTGGACTACCCATACAAGATACTGTGGTTACCTGAGCAGGTCAAAGGCTAGGAATCCTGCAGCTAGTAACTAACCTCCTGACTCCCCAAACTCTGCCCATCATATACAAGGCACAAGTCAGGAGAGTGATGGTATACTGTCCACTTGCCTGGATGGGTGCTGCTCCAATAACACTCAAGAAGCTTAACACCAAGCAGGCCAAAGCAGCCCCCATGATTGCAACCCATTCCACAAACATTCCCTCAACCACTGACAAACCCATGGCAGCCATGTGTACCATTTACAAGATGCACTGCAGTAACTCACGAATGGTCCTTAGACAGCACCTTCCAAACCCTCAACCACTACCATCTAGAAGGACAATGGCAGCAGATATATGGGAACACCACCACCTTTAGGCTCCCCTGCAAGTCACTCACCATCCTGATTGGAAATATATTGCCGTTCCTTCACTGTTGCTAGATCAAAGTCCTGGAACTCCCTCCCCAACAGAATTATGGGTGTACCTACACCTCAGGACTACAGCAGTTCAATAAATGCAGGCCTATCCAGTGACGCCCGCATCCCATAAATGAATTTTTAAAAATGAACGTGCCACTGCCAAAAAATCCATAGGGAAAAGTGTTGGAATTACATATTTAACAAACTGAGATCAAATACTAGCAAACAGCAGGAAAGCAAATCTGTGCAAATGACTTCATCTTCATTACATTTTGGTGGATTGCTTATCTGAAAGGATTGAACAGGCATTCTGCTTTAATGGACTGCGTCCAATTCTTTCTTGTTAAAACACATTTTATTCTATGTATCTTATTTTGAATCTGTTACTTGTTTAGCTTTCTTGACACCTCCGTATTAGCATACACTATCTTGATTATATTAGGACTTTTCTTTTATAAAATCAGAAAACTTTGCAAACGTGTTTTTTCTACAAGCGTGATGTGTACATGCAGTGCCGGATTTAGGCATAAGCTAAACAAGCTACAGCTTAGGGCCTCACAATCTGCAGGGGCCTCACAAAATTTCAGAAGGTTTACAATGAAGATAGCATTTAAGAGCCGATACCAGAAAAGAAAAAGAAAGCACCAGCTTGAAGAGCAACTCAAAAAATTACCAAAATTACCAAAATCTATGAGAGAGATCAAGCCAGCCAAATGATAAACATGTAATCATTAAATGCATTCATTTGAAAATAATTTGTATTTTTCACTTTAAATACCTTGCTATTAAATAATTAAAAGGCATAATTAAAAGGTCCTGTTTTGGTATGCACCTTTGTGAGACCTTTTGGTGTAACTTTTTAACAAGGGGCCTCCAAGCTTTATATAGCTTAGGGCCTCACCAAGTCTAAATCCGGCACTGTGTACATGATTAGCTAAATAGTGAAAGACATTCTGCTCTATTATCATTCTGCCATTCCCTGCCCCTCAGTTTCTTCTCTTAGCATCCTTTGTTTCCCTCTATGGTACTCAATTCAGGCATTTGGGAAGGGATATTTTCAGTCAAATCTCATAAGCTTATTCACCTCAACTTTACCTTCCCACACACAACTGCGGAAAGCATAATTCTTTTGATCTGCAACAGTTGCTATAGAAACATAGACCAGGATTTTCTGGTCCCATTGTAGCAGGATGCATCATCACAAGAAGATTCAGTAATGTAGTCAAAAGTCCATTGTATTTCGGTGGGACTGGACAATCCTGGCAATGGACAGGGCTGGAAAATCAGGCCCATGGAAACATATGTTATGATCTCAATTGAGATCAGTAACTTTTTTTTTAACTGAAATCCCAAGCCAGAATTTTACGCTCCCCTGCCATTGAGTTCTACGGCGTGGGGTGGGGAAGAATAAAATTGCATGAAAGGGATTCCCCCCAGGATCCTGCCCAACCTGGCACAATTTCATGGTAAGGCAGGCAAGGCCTCGGATGGGAAGCCTGCTGTTGCCCCTATTGAGGCCGTTATGTAGCCACTAAATAGCCTTTTCCTGTCCAGCCTCAATGTTTAGGCCAGCAGGCACCAGCCAGAGAAGGATGGGAAACTGAAAAAGTCTCTATCTTGGGCGGGAAGGGGGTGCCTCAATCTGAAGGCCCCATTTCAAAGAACCATAGTATTTCCAATGTCTTAGGGACTTGCTTTTACTTCACTTCTCGGGGCAATACTTGACCCTGCCTCACAGCATGTCCCAAATAGGTTACTTTGGCCTTGGCAAACTCATGTTTTGTCAAATTGATTACCAAATCAATTTATTGACGGTGGTGTAGTGGTAATATGAGTGAGCTAGTAATCCAGAGGTCCAGCCTGATGCTCTGGAGGCATGGGTTCAAAATCCATCATGGCAGTTGGTAGAATTTAAATTCAATGAATAAAATCTGGAATATAAAGCTAGTCTCAGTTATGGTGGCCAGACGACTATCAACAATTATTGCAAAAACCCATCTGGTTCACTCATGCTCTTTCGGGAATAAATTCGCCATCCTTAGCCAATCTGGCTTCAATGTGACTCCAGATCCACAGCAATGCAGTTGACTCTTAACTATACTCAGTTCAAGGGAAAAGGGGAATGGGCAACAAATGTGGGCCTTACCAGTGATGTCCACATTCCATGAAAGAAAAAAAAAATCAGCTTTTTGTAGCAGATCAGATAGTGCACATAGATGTTCCACATATTCTTTCCAAGTGTTACTGTAAACCAAAAGATCAGATATACACAAAACAGTTGTGTAATCCAGCAATTACTTGGTTTATCAATCTTTGAAAGGTAGCTGGTGCATTATTCATTTCAAATGGCTTAACCTTACATTGGTACAGGCTGTCTGGGGTTAGGAAAGCAGAGATTTATTTCACTTGATCTGTTGGTGGAACTTGTCAATAACCTTTTTGCAAGTCAACCGAGAGGCTGCCTCCCCCTTCTCTCTCACCTGAAAAGCCAGCCCTGCCATCTGTAATTGGATGGCAAACCTGCTCTCCGGCTACTCATTAGTCAATTCAGTGAAAATAACTGCTGGGTAACTGTACCTCACATAGTGATAGTTTGTGAGCCCATTTGACCCTGACATCAGCCTCCTGACCCAAAACCCCATTTCCTGACCTAGGTGTTAGAATTTTGAGCAGGTGCAACCAACACCAAGGCATTTAACAGTGGAATATTGGGTTGAATCGGAAAGAACTTGAGCTCCAGATCAGGAGGGAGAAATGAGAGGGAGAAAAACATCTTTCGGTGTTCTAGTAATTTCTGCCACTTTTCATGAAAAGATAGACAAGGAGACTATATTGTGAATCTAAGAGACTATTAATCTATCAGTAGCATCTAGTAAAAATCAGTAGTATTTTTAGCAGATGTTCCTACACAGATGCTGTTGATCAGGGACAGCTTGAGAATGATTAGGCAAAGGAACCCAGGTCGATTCTTATTCCTCTGCCTAGTCCACCACTGCTGAGACTGATTTTCATACCGATACATTCGTATTTGTAAATCACTTTGCCAATATACTGAAATATGGAAGATATATGTTTATTTTTCATTCCAGGTTATATAACCACTCTTTTCAAGCTTTAGTCTGCCCCAAGCAATCCAGGAGCAATACATGATTAATTTTGGCCCAATTTTTCTCTTTCAGAACACTGAAAGCTGAAATTATCAGCATGCCACCCTCCTCAAGTGTACCGTCATTGAAATTCTATTTGATTAATATTTCATCAAAATAAAAGCCTGCATCTTTTTGCACCCCTCAAAAAATAGGCTAAATGTTGAGATGTAAACACATCTGCTTACTTAATTAGAGTTATTTGTCAGCTGGGGCAAAAACTTTTATAAAATATTTTATAGTTGCAATAACTGCATGGAGTGGCTGAAGGGTCCTTGAGTGAATTTGGCCAAAGGATCCTTGAGTGAATTTGGCCGAAGGGTTATTGAGTGAATTTGGTTAAAGGGTCATTGAATGAATTTGGTCAAAGGATTATTAAGTGAATTGAGTGTCCAGATGCTTTGTACTTATTGTGTTGCGTCAGGTACCTCAGTCATGTTAGGACTCCAAAATGAGGCCTGGGTCTGCTAATTGTGCCATTCATACGATTTTTACAAACCTGAATCAGGATAAATGTGATAGCTTAGAAATGGTTAGTGTGAGGTTGCAGTGAGCTTGAGTATTTGTGAATTTAATTAAGTTCAAGAGCATGGCAGGCAGCACCCCCGCCCTCCAAAACAAATTGAACATTTAGTTTTGTGGATCCTGAGTGGCAGGTACTCCAGATGTTGAATGAGCAAGGAGACGGCTCCCAGTGGATCACTAACCAGTGTTGGTGCCTGTGTGAGAGTATCGAATCAGGCCAGCTCCACACTTGGCAGTGGATTATGCTGCTGTTCTTGCTGCCTCTACTCCTGTCAGGAATGATCACTTGGAACAGAGTATTTAGGGCAGCACTGCTGCCTCACAGCACCAGGGACCCATGTTCAATTCTGGCTCCAGGTCACTGTGCAGAGACTGCACGATCTCCCCGTGTCTGCGTGGGTTTCCTCCCACACTCCAAAGTTGTGTGGGTTAGGTTGATTGGCCACAATAAATTGTCCCTAGTGTCAGGAGGATTAGCAGGGGATATATGTGGAGTTACAGGGCTAGGGGGGCTCTGGGTGGGATTGTGGTCGATACAGACTTGATGACCACCTCTTGTACTGTAGGGATTCTGAGCCTGAGTGTCAATGCATCCAGGGCTGAAGGAGGCCAGAAAAGATTGAATTGATGCCTGAGGAAGCCAAGCCTCCAACAGAAATTATCTTTATTTTCTTTAAACTTGAAGTGAGATTATGGTTTATTAACCCGACACCAGAGTAGCTGCTGTTATTGTGCACTGAAATTGGTCTTGCTTTGAGCCCACATTGTGGGGCGGCACGGTGGCACAGTGGTTAGCACTGCTGCTTCACAGCTCCAGGGACCTGGGTTCGATTCCCGGCTTGGGTCACTGTCTGTGTGGAGTTTGCACATTCTCCTCGTGTCTGCGTGGGTTCCCTCCCACAGTCCAAAGATGTGCAGGCTAGGTTGATTGGCCATGCTAAAAAAAAATTGCCCTTCGTGTCCTGAGGTGTAGGTTAGAGGGATTAGTGGGTAAAATATGTAGGGATATGGGGGTAGGGCCTGGGTGGGATTGTGGTCGGTGCAGACTCGATGGGCCAAATGGCCTCTTTCTGTACTGTAGGAATTCTATGATTCTATGGCATGCCATTGAGAGCTGGCCATTTTGAGCACTGAACAGAATATATATTTTTCACCAACTTTCGTTAAGAGATGTGAAATTTTTAAAAAATGGGTGGCTGAGTGCATTTGATTTTGGAACCTGATTTGAAATGTAACCCAGTTGGAAGTGCTCAAGTCCTTGCTTTCTGATGGATAACCTCAAAGAAAATTTATTTCCCATGTGGCAATCAGTGTTCTCTCTATTATTTGTTTGAGCATGGATGATTTCCTTAAGTTTGCTTTCATTTTTTTCATGCACTCACGCACACACCGTAATTTAAAGAGGGCAACTTGTGCACAGTCTGTGTGGGAAGTCCTGGGTTTCTAAGGATCTTAGAGGAAGTATTGGAGGCAAACTGTGCTGGAACTTACGTGGAGGCAGTGACTCTGCCCCTCACTGAAAAGCTGGGGAAAGCCCGTACTCTGCTTGCCCAGGTTGCCCTGCAGCCATTTAACAGCTGTTGGGGCATTCATTGGTTCAAGGCCGGACTTCCACCCCCATTCTGAGAATCCCCACTCTGAGAGCTACCAGCCAGTCAGATGAATGCAGCACTGTGGTCCCAGCAGCACCCACTGAGAGCATGAAAGAAAACCTATTGTACAATAAATGTGCTTGATTTTTGTTTTCAGCTTTCTTCCAGATAAATTTATCCTTTGTTTCAGGAAAAGTGATCACAGAACATAAATTCTATTCTGTTCTGTTCAATCACTCCTTCCTGGTATATCTCAGAATATATTCAAAGATGCCGAGCAAAATAAGTGACATTCGTATCTAAATGCAACTAAGACTGTAAAATTTAGACAAATAAAAAATCCATTTTAATGACTGTGCACAGAAGCACATTTATTTATATTAAAATAATACAGGTGAGAGTAGACTACAGATTGCTTCTTGCTCATTATTTTGTTATAGTTTAATTATTGCACAATTTCATTATAAACCCAAGTATAAAGCAATTTCCTTTCTCCCACACACCTTCATCATTCCTGTCGACTATTCAGCACAAATAATGTGATTGTGACTATGTTTCATTTAAATTTGGAACATTGCATATATGAGGTGCGTCTGCATGTGGGGAGTTGTATAACAAGACAATTACAATGGTAGCTCAGAACAGTCTATGATGTTACCATAGCAACGGGATCTGCAAAGCGCCAGCCTGGGTGTCAGGTCGGAAAGCTCCGCAAAATCAAGGATGGCATTAAATGTGTTTCTCTGACCTTTTCTCTTAATAATAAAGATACTTTCTGGCAGTGTTAAATTACATTCCTTGAATAAAATCCTTTTCATAAAAACCGCAGTTGATAAAGTTGACCCATAGCATCTCCCACCTCTTATTTTTATATTTATTATTCTGATCTACTTTAAATTTTTCTATGTTCTGCACTATTTTCTGGCTAAGTCGGTAAGAAAGTGAATGATTTGCTTCTGCCTATGATTCTGCCTATTGTTGAGTGACTATAAGGTGGAAGGCAAAAATTGCCTGCAGTGAGCAGTCTGCAATTTGCCCTTAATTCCACACTCTGACTAGATTGTAGACCAAGGATTTAGTGCAGGATCAACAGAGACAAGTAGATGTCCATTGCTTCTGTGGTACAGCGATACTCTGGAAATCATGAGGTACCTTTTTGGTAACATCTCTTTCTGAGAATGAGATGCAAAATCAACAGATGATGTGTTATCCATGGATACATATGAAACAATGACTTTTTCCCACGAACGCTACTATTCCAATCAAAAATTGCAAGTATTTTGCAAATTCACCCTTTTAGCTTAACAACTATTATTATCACATCTCTTTGTTCCTATACTTGCAAGCAGCAAATGTTTAAGGAGCAAGCAGTTCAAATCTGAAAGACACGTTACACTGTTGTCATGCACATGTAATATGGATTTATGGAGTATAAATTCAAAACGGACACTTTAAATCAGAATGGAGTCGAGATGTCAGGTGATCTTTTCTTTCCCGTCAATACACAAGACTCGTGAGCTAACCTTAATGTCTGGACAATTCATTAAAATGCAAACTAACTTTTGGGGCACATATATGAAGAGTCACCAAAATGCAACAGATCCTTCCAATGGTTAATGGCTGTCCTTCTCACAATAATTAAATAAACTGTCTTCCCAATACTACTGCAGACTTTATGACTCTGGAGTTGAAATCCAGAGAAAGGGTGCGAAAAAACCTATCATGAAGATGTTGAATGGCTGAAACTTGGACCCTATTGTTTGACAATGGCCTAGCTGTTAGGAACCATCTGTGGACAATGGATTGAAAACCTTTAGCCCAAATCCCCTAATCAGAGTCAGAATCATTGTGTCCAATGCAGATCAATCAGAATACTATGCATTTGTTTGGTTACGGTTGAATGGGTCCAACTTCTAATACAACCTCAGAGCAGGAATCCACATGGGGACCTACAAAGAGGATGCAGAAGACACATTCCCTTTTTATGGCACTAACTGCTACATGATAAGTGTAAAGGTCCAGTTTGAATGTTAGTGAATGGATGAATGTGAGTGGATTTATGGATGAATGAATGGGGTAATTAGGTGAGGTGGATAGGTGGGGAAAATTGGTGAGGTGAGAAAGTATGCTACTAGATAAGTAAGTGAGGTGGTTGGTTGGATTGCGTCTGGTCAGGGATAATCTGGTGGTTGGAGGATAGTTATGTGGTCGGAGTAGGAGGGATAGTCAAGGGGTTGGGTTGGATGATTAAGGAGTTGGTTTAATAGATACCCAGATGTTAGACCAGGTTTTAATCTGTAATTTCCTGGGTAACTATTCAGCTAAGTCCTACAGAACTGTGCGCAGTCTCCAACTCTAACTCAGAGGCAGAGGCATTTACACAGAGGGTCCTGGGGAGCAGGGGAATTGCCCATTGGAAGTTAAAGGTTCCCATGCAATTCCCACAGAGGTCTGCACATCAGGATTTTTTTAGGGTCTTGATGTGCATCTCAATTGATGCCTGGTCTCTGAAGATCCAAAGACCGGAAGATTTGGCCCTGTAGTCAATTGATAGAAACTCGGGACAGGATTTTCCAGTTCCGCTCACCAACTGGGTTGTCAGTGGTCCTTTTGCTGGACTGCCGAATCTCCCGTGGCTGGTTCTGCCATGATGTGGCTAGAAAGTCCCAGCCAAGGTGTCTGTTCAGGACATTTAATGGAGCACATTTTTGGAGCAGAAGCGAAAGATCCAGACCAGCAAAGGAACAAGACCCTGCTTTAGAACCTTCAAATTGCCCTTGACTTCTCCATTTGAGGAACTGAACCACTAAAGGGCTTCAACTGCACCTGACTGGAGTGGAAGAAGAGAAATCTGCTACTGTGAACAATAAACCACAGCAAATTTGTCTTCCTAAATCCCTTCCATAGTGTATTCCCCAGTGGATCAAAACTAAAGGGATTAGAGGCCTGCAACTTTTCCAGACCTCACCTCAGAGGAAAGCAAGTGTAACAGAGAACATTTGAACATTTAAGGCCTAAGTACATGCAACATTTTGTAATTGCAATCTTTTCTTGTGAATATGTCTGTATGAGTGTCACTTTCCTTGTCCCGTCCTGGGTTCCATTCTGATTCAAAATCCACTCTACCATAGGGTTGAATAGGGTTGCATATACATTCAGGTGTTGAATAATAAAACATTTATCTTTGTTTTTTCAAAAAACTTACAAGGAAACCTGTCAGCTCTTGACAGTCACGGCATTCGTAGTTTAAACACTTTTTTTCTCTTAAAACACATTTCTCTTGAGTGAATTGAAAGATGGGAAAAGGTGGAACCATCCTCATCGCTCCCCTGTCTGTAACACTGTGCATTGTATGTATGTTCACTGCCTTTCAGCATTTGATCTTATTTGCACTTGTGCAGTTTACTGATGAGGTAGCTTTAAATAAAGTGGAAACTTTTAAATTAGTACCTGGAGACTGAGAGTGATTGATTGAAACCTAATTGTCTAGTTGTTTGAGGGCTCTTTGCAGGGAAAACAAAAGAAGCTGGCCTAGTTTGCAGCTGCTTTTACTAATGTTCATCAACAGATTCCGTAATCAGTATATTTGTGAGGTCCAGATCAATGAAATACAGATGGACAGAGCAGGATTTGTGCCAATCCCATTGGCAAAGGACTGCCCTTACAAGAGCTCCTGGTATCTGACTAATTTTAATAGTTTCAGCATTAGCTGAATGTTTTTGCAGTGCTCAGTGGCAACTTATTTGAGCAGTGCAAGGTGGGTGGGTGGAATGGTGTGGCAATTGTTTCAGCAGCAATTAAAAGGCAGCTCACAAAGGACAAAAAGAACATTTTGTGGCTACATGTGCAGACATGGGCTGTGCTATCCTTCAAAAAAGCTGTGAACGTCTTTGAGTCAAAAGACTGGTTGTTAATGCAGTGGCTGATTTAAGAAAAGCCAAAGTCAGTGGAAATGAAATTCATGCTGGATATTAAATGGCTACTGATTTGTCCCTGCCCATTTAACACCATCATTAAGTGTAATTTCACCCCCAGTGTTGGTAGCCTCATGATGAAGTAACACTGCACAGAAAGTTTGATGAATGCTGAAGTGGTGGTGTTGCTTGATGAGGTGAACAAGATTGCCCAAGGTACTTTATCCCACTGAACAACAAGGTAATACATCTGATAGAGTACAGTTGCCAGGCTTGATGATGGAGACAACGTCCAACAGATGTGGGCACAGTTGCTGAGCATGATATTGCACTTTATGAAAGCTGTAAAGAAAGGTGCTGAATTCTCTCATTTTGAGACTAAATGCTGTGGCAGTGGTGGGAACATGGAGTATTTTCCACTGAGGCAGACGGCAGGAAAACACTCCAATTCCTCAACCTCATTAATTATGGAGCTGGGAGTTTTAAACTGCGTTTAGTGGTGTGGCAGGCCTAGATGATGCATAGCCTGCCATTGTGTCCATCTTGAAAAGGCATTTAACCTCACTGATCCACTGTTGGAGAAAGAAGATAGACCGCCTGAAAATGAAGATGGACCTCTGAGAACATTCTATGGGTGGAAGATGGACCTCCTCCAGATACCCCGAATCTGGAAGACCCACCTTCAGATGCTCCTCTGACCCACTGCTGTGGTGTCCCAGGGTCCAGGGTTGCGGGAGGCCTCAATCCTGAACTCTGGAGGCCGCCCTGGCCATTGTTCGGAGGAGTCCTGATATCTACATGCCATGTTGTATAAAAGCGTTTCATAATGGTGTATTTTACACTGGCGCCATGGAGAATCTGATGTGGAGGGGTTCGGGCCTTCAGCTGCATCCCATTAACAAGATGTAAATGAGGTCCAAACCATCCAATGGCAGGTTTTCCATCCCGCCATGAACAGGCACCAGCGGAAGACCCCGCTGTAAATTCACAGTGGCATGAAACCTATTTCTGTCCCTCCTGCCACGTTCTCCACCATGCCCGCCATCAAACATATTGGCAGAGGCTTAGAAGAATTCTGCCAAAGTTGCGCAATTGTTGAATTTAACATGTAATTTGCCAAAATTTGCATGTCATAAAATGTTGTCCAGCAGCCTGTTGCTAGTTATCTGAGACTCAAGTCACGTATGGACACAGGCTCACTTATCTTTTATTGCAATCATCAAAAGTCAATGTCCAGAATTAGAAATTGGATACTAAAATTGAACACATGGGGCATATATATTTTGTAAGGGCTTCAAGCCTAAAAAACTCTGTAACACTCTCTAACTGTATGGTGTATGGCCTCTAGATGTCACACAAATTAAGCAGAATTTGGGTGCCAGTTTATTACCTTACATTCAATACTTCAGCTTGTGATATAAAGGCTATTTCCCAGCCGACATTAGAAAGGTGGAAGCTAATATATGTGGCTGGATTTTATGGTCCTCCCACCAAGCATGTTTTTGGTAGGGGTGGGGGGGTAAGTAAAATATGTCGGGGGGGGGGCTAGATGTCCAGCCTCCACCTATTTTCTTTGTAGAGTTGCTAGCAGTGCCAGCAGTGCCCCCGACTGATTTCTGGCATTGCTGGGAATGCAAGAGCTGCCAGTCAATCTGATTGGTCGACTGAGATCCCACGGGAAGAATTCCTCCTACTCAGAGATGGACGTCCCACCCTCCGCTTGTTAAGAGCACCCGCAAGCTGCTGTCACTCCGAGGTGGCCTTTCCAACAGATGGTCAATTTCCAACTGACTTCTTTTCCAGTGGGGTAGAGGGTTGGGAATGAGCAGGTTCCACTCCCTCTTCATAAAATTCAACCCATTGAATCAGCTCCAAACTCAGTCGCAAGAAAAAAGGTTGCTCTGACAATGTTGTCTGTAATGACATGAATGGAATTACAAAAATGGAAATTTGCAAATCTCCTGTGAATACCCATTCAGAGGAAAAACAGCAATCTGCTGGCTATTGTCAAGGAGCCCCCTATATTTTTGCATAATGTTGCTGTGTGTTCAACAGTGGCAGGAATGTTATTCTGCCAGTCAGAAAAGTAATGGAATATGCTGAATGACTCATCCGTCAACTGTTTCATACATCTTTAAAGATAAGGGGTAAACCTTTCAGAACTAAGGTGAGAAATGTCTTCACCCAGAGAGTGGTGGATGTGTGGAATTCACTACCACCGAATGTAGGCCAAAATATTGTCTGATTTCAAGAAGAAATTAGATATAGCTCTTGGGGCTAAAGCAATCAAGGGACATGGGAGGAAGGGGGGATCAGGATTTTGAATTCGATTGTCAGCCATAATCAAGATGAATGGCGGAGCAGGCTCAAAGGGCCGAATGGCCTACTCCTGCTTCTAGTTTCTATGTTTCTATTTAAGGCAACATCTTGGTGATAATACTTACGATACGCACATTAGACTGGAATGGGACAGAGCCAAATAAATTCAATCCACGGATAGCCTTGCCTGTCATAGACAATGCCAATTCTTTGGTGCAGGTTGGCTGCCTGCACTTAGAGTAGGTGCCACAGCTTACCAGCTGTTCCCCAACTAACCTACAGCTTGTGGAGCCATCTCCCGACTGTCATCGCCAGGTATGTGTGACAGAGCTTGTAGGTATGCTTGGTAATATCGTGGTGGGTGCAGCCAGTCAACTGGGTCTTCTGTCATGTTTTATTTAATCTTCTATCCCTTGAGGCATAAAATGTTGTGATTGGAGTTTGCCAAGCATAGCACCCTACTCCCAAACAATAAAATACAACAAGTTCCCGAAGAAAAATGTTTTTAATATAGGTTTTAATTACATACAGTGGTGCATCCAGAGATTATATAAACATTGCTTTGCAAGAAGCATTTTAAAGTTCCCATCTTCTTTTAGAACATCCCTGCCCTGTAGAGTTCTTGCAATGATTTTTGGCAGTCAGTTCCTCTGTGATATTTCTAACAGTGAGATAATTTTGACTTTGGTTGACAGTGTAAAATGATCAGTATCAATGCAGCTGCCTATTACACATCTCTGTGGATCGCCATTAACTTAAATGGCAATGAAAGTTTAAAGATTACACTGTAAATGGGAGGATACTAAAGAGTGTAAAGCAACAGAGGGAGCCTGGAGAGTATGTCCACAGATTCCTGAAGTTAGCAGGACAGGTAGACAAGTTAGTTAAGAAGGAAATAAAAACTGAAAATGCTGGAAAGATTCAACAGATCCGGCGGCATCTGTGGAGACAGAAACAGAGTTAACATTTCAAGCCCGTATGACTCTTAATAGTTAGAAAGGAACACAGGATGCTTTCCTTATAAGACTATAAGACATAGGAGCAGAACTAGGCCACTTGGCCCATCGAGTCTGCTCCACCATTCAATCATGGCTGATATTTTTCTCATCCCCATTCTCCTGCTTTTTCCCCATAACCCCTGAGCCCCTTATTAATCAAGACCCTATCTATCTCTGTCTTAAAGACACTCAATGACCTGACCTCCACAGCCTTCTGTGCCAAAATGTTCCACAGATTCACCACTGTCTGGCTGAAGAAATTCCTCCTCATCTCTGTTTTAAAGGATCGTCCCTTTAGCCTGAGGTTGTGCCCTCTGGTTCTAGTTTCTCTTACTAGTGGAAACATCCTCTCCACGTCCACTCTATCCAGGCCTCACAGTATCCTGTAAGTTTCAATAAGATCCCCCCTCAACCTTCTAAACTCCAATGAGTACAGACCCAGAGTCCTCAACTGTTCCTTATACAACAAGCTCTTCATTCCAGGGATCATTCTTGTGAACCTCCTCTGGACCGTTTCCAAGGACACACATTCTTCCTTAGATATGGGACCCAATACGGCTCACAATACTCCAAATGGCGTCTGACCAAAGCCTTATACAGCCTCAGAAATACATCCCAGCTCTTGTATTCTAGCCCTCTTGACATGAATGCTAACATTGCATTTGCCTTCCTAACTGCCAACTGAACCTGCACATTAACCTTAAGAGAATCTTGAACAATGACTCCCAAGTCCCTTGGTGCTTCTGATAGCACAATCTTACAGCTGGTCAAAGGAGTATAAAAGCTGGGAAGTTATGCTCAAACTGTCCAAAACACTTGTTAAGCCACAGCTAAAGTATTTCATACATTTCTGGTCACTATATTAAGAGAATGTGATTGTACTAGCGAGGGTAAAGAAAAGATTTAAGAGGATACTGGAAAATTTCAACAATGAGCAAAGATTGGGGGGTTGTTTTATTTGAAACAGAAGAAGCTGAGGTGTATAACATAATGACAAGCCGCGATAGAGTTATTGGGAAGGAATGATTTCCCTTAACAGAGAGATTAATAACAAGGGGGCTTTGATTTACAGTAATTAACAGGAGGATTAAAAGGGATTTGAGGAGAAAATCTGACAGTGGGGTGTTTGGAAACCACTGTCTGAAAGGGCAGTCAGGGCGGTCATCACTTGGATATACACTTGATGTGTCAAAATCCACAGGGCTATAGACTAAGAACATAACTGTGGGATTAAACTGGCTAACCTTTCTTGGCTAACACTGACACGTATGTCCTTCTATGCCATAAATTTTCTTTCTTTCTTTCTATGAGCTGATGCCTGAACTGATATTATTCCTTTTATACTATCATCCTGAATCAAAATTACCCCATATGATTCAACTTCAGCAAATGTGCATTCATGTAGTGCCATATTTACCCAAATATAGTTTAGTGCCTTTATCTGTATTTTATTTTTATTCATTAATGGGATGTGGGTATCGCCGGCTAGGCGAGTATTTATTGCCCATTCCTAATTGCCCTTGAGAAGGTGGTGATAAGCTGCCTTCTTGAACTGTTTCAGACACTTTGGTGTAGGTATACCCACAGTGCTGTTAGGGAGGGAGTTCCAGGATTTTGATCCAGCGACAGTGAAGAAATGGTGATACATTTCAAGTCAGGATGGTGAGTAACTTGGAAGGGAACTTCCGTATGGTAGTGTTTCCATGTATCTGCTGCCCTTCTCCTTCTAAATAATCATGGTCATGGATTTAGAAGGTGATGCCCAAGAAGCATTGATGAGTTGCTGCAATGTGTCTTGTAGATGGGCAGACTGCTGCTACTGTGTGTCAGTGGTGGAGGGAGTGAATATTTGTGTGAGGGGAGCCAATCAATTAAGTTGATTTGTGATTTACCTCTACTTTCTCAGAAGACGAAGGAAATTTGGCATGTCCGCTATGACTCTCACCAGCTTTTACAGATGCAACATAGAAAACATTCTTTCTGGTTGTATCACAGCTTGGTATGGCTCCTGTTCTGTCCAAGACCACAAGAAACTACAAAAGGTCGTGAATGAAGCCCAGTCCATCACTCAAACCAGCCTCCCATCCATTGACACTGTCCACACTTCCTGCTGCCTTGGAAATGCAGCCAGCATAATTAAGGACCCCACGCACCCCGGACATACTCTCTTCCACCACCTTCCGTCGGGAAAAAAATACAAAAGTCAAAGGACACACACCAACCGACTCAAGAACAGCTTCTTCCCTGCTGCTATCAGACTTTTGAATGGACCTACCTCGCGTGAATTTGATCTTTCTCTACATCCTAGCTATGACTGCAACACTACATTCTGCACTCTCTCTTCTTTCCTTCTCTATGACCGGTATGCTTTGTCTGTATGGTGCGCAAGAAACAATATTTTTCACTGTATACTAATACATGCAACAATAATAAATCAAATCAAATCAAAAATGGATGGTGTCAAACTTCTTCAGTGTTGTTGAAGTTACACTCATCCAGGCAAGGGGCCTGATTTGCAATTTGTAGGTGGCGGGCTTCAGGGAATCAGGAGTTGAGTTACTTGGTGCAGGATTCCTAGCCTCTGACCTGCTCTTATGGCCAGTATTTATATAGCTATTCCAGTTCAGTTTCTGGTCAATGGTAACCCCCAGAATGTTGAGGGTTGGAGGATTCAGTGATGGTAATGCCATTGAATGCCAAGGGATGATAGTTAGGTTCTCTCTTGTTGGAGATGATCATTGCCTGGCACTTGTGTGGCATGAATGTTACTTGCCACTTGTCAGCCCAAGCCTAGATGTTGTCCAGGTCCTGATGCATTTGGACATGGACTGCTTCAGTATCTGAGGAGTCGTGCTTCTGTGCTGAACTTTGTGCAACCTTGAGCAAAACATCCCCACTTCTGACGTGATAGAAGGAAGGTCATCGATGAAGCAACTGAAGATGTTACCCTGAGGAACTCCTGCAGGTTTGTCCTGGGACAGAGATGATTTACCTCCAAAAACCACCACCATCTTCCTTTGTGCCAGGTATGACTCCAACCAGTAGAGAGTTTTCCCCCGTTTGCCATTGACAGCAAGTACTGGAGCACAAGTCTTCAGTACTATTGCCAGAATATTGTCAGGTTCTATAGTCTTTGCAGTATTCAGTGCCTTCAGCTGTTGTTAACATCACAGGGAGTGAATCAAATTGGCTGAAAAAGACTGACATGAGTGATGTTGGGGACCTCCGGAGGTGGCAGAGTTGGATCGTCCACTCAGCAATTCTGGCTTAAGATTATTGCGAATGCTTCAGCCTTATCTATTAAACTGGTGTGCTGGGCTCCTCCAACAATAAGGATGAGGATATTTGTGAAGCCTCCCCCTCCAGTGAGTTGTTTAATTGTCCACCACCATCCACAACTAGATATGACAGGACTGCAGTTGGTTGTAGGATCGCTGAGCTCTATCACTTGCTGCGTATGCTGTTTGACACACAAGTAGTCCTGTGTTGTATCTTCAAGAGGTTGAGACTCCATGTTTAGTTATACCTGGTGCTGCTCCCTCCTGCACTCTTCATGGAACTAGGGTTGATCAATCACCTTTTTAGTAAGAGTAGGGTGGGGGATATGCTAGGCCATAAGCTTATGAATTGTGGGTTGAGTATATTTCTGCACCTGCTGATTGTCCACACCGTCTCCTGGATGCCCAGTCCCAAGCTGCTGGATTTGTTCAAAATTTATCCCATTTAACCCAGTGGTAGTGCCACACAACACAATGGAGAATATCCTCAATGTGAAGATGGGACTTTGTCTCCACAAGGACTGTGCGGTGGTTCTCCGACCAATAATGTAATGGTACGTGCATCTGCAGCAGGCAGATTGATGAGGATGAGGTTAAGTATGTTTTTCCCTCAGTCACTACCTGCCGCAGTCCTAATCTTGCAGTTATGTCCTTTAACTCACAGGAAACACTCCAAGACAAATTAAAGAGAAGAATAAACACAGTGCAAATGGGAGAGTTAGGAGAGGTGACCCATAATCTAATTGATCAACTTGATTTGATTTATTATTGTCACATGTATTAGCATACAGTGAAAAGTATTGTTTCTTGCGTGCTATACAGACAAAACATACCGTTCATAGAGAAGGAAATGAGAGAGTGCCGAATGTAGTGTTACAGTCATAGCTAGGATGTAGAGAAAGATCAATTTAATGCAAGGTAAGACCATTCAAAAGTCTAATAGCAGCAGGGAAGAAGTTGTTCTTGAGTCGGTTGGTACATGACCTTAGATTTTCGTATCCTTTTCCCGACAGAAGAAGGCGAAAGAGAGAATGTCCAGGGTGCGTGGGAACCTTAATTATGCTGGCTGCTTTGCCGAGGCAGCGGGAAGTGTAGACAGAGTCAATGGATGGGAGGCTGGATTGCGTGATGGATTCGGCTACATTCACGACCTTTTGTAGTTCCTTGCGGTCTTGGACAGAGCAGGAGCCATACCAAGCTGTGATACAACCAGAAAGAATGTTTTCTATGGTGCATCTGTAAAGGTTGGTGAGAGTCGTAGCTGACATACTAAATTTCCCTAATCTTCTGAGAAAGTAGAGGCATTGGTGGGCTTTCTTAGCTATAGTGTCGGCTTGGGGGGACCAGGACAGGTTGTTGGTGATCTGGACACCTAAAAACTTGAAGCTCTCAACCCTTTCTACTTCGTCCCTGTTGATGTAGACAGGGGCATGTTCTCCTTTACGCTTCCTGAAGTTGATGACAATCTCCTTCGTTTTGTTGACATTGAGGGAGAGATTATTGTTGCCGCAACAGTTCACCAGATTCTCTATCTCATTCCTGTACTCTATCTCATCATTGTTTGAGATCCGACCCACAATGGTGGTGTTGTCAGCAAACTTGAAAATCGAATTGGAGGGGAAATTGGCCACACAGTCATAGGTATATAAGGAGTATAGTAGGAGGCTGAGAACACAGCCTTGTGGGGCACCTGTGTTGAGGATGATTGTGGCGGAGGTGTTGTTGCCTATCCTTACTGATTGTGGTCTGTGAGTTAGGAAGTTCAGGATCCAGTCGCAGAGGGAAGTGCTGAGGCCCAGGCCACGGATGTGTAATTCGTAGTACATTTGCTTTTAATTTCGCAATAGCTTGCATAATTTTAATACATATACAATAAATATCAAGACTTATGGTTTAGGAATAATAGTGTTGAAGGCTGAGCTGTAGTCAATAAATAGGAGTCTGGCATAGGTGTCCTTGTTATCTAGGTGTTCCAGGGTTGAGTGCAGGGCCAGGGAGATGGTGTCTGCTGTGGACCTGTTGCGGTGGTAGGCAAACTGTAGTGGATTCAGGTAGTCCGGGAGGCTGGAATTGATTCGTGCCATGACTAGCCTTTTGAAACACTTCATAATGTTTCACAACTTAGAGAATGTAGTTAAAGACATGATGGAAGAAAGCAAGATGGAGAACTTTAAAGAGGGAGCTCAGAGAGCAGGATAAAATGGTTCACAACTTGGCAAAGATGGAATTTATAAAACAAACAGGAATTCTTAGAACATCTGGCTTGGAGGAACAAAGGATTCAAGAAGGGACATAAGGTTAGAGGAGATCAAAAAGGCACAGTGGTGCAAAGCTTTGGCAGAACTCGTAGACAGGAGAAGATCTTTGGAACTTGTGTAACAACAGTGATTGGGGTAATAGACAAGTGGGCCTTATTGTTTGACAGGCTCTGAGCAGCAAATGTTTGCACGAGTTGGAACTGATGGAGGGTGACCTTGGGTTGAGGAGGGACTTTGAAAAGCCCAATCTGAAAGTGCCTAAATGTGGAAAAGAATTCAGCTGTTTCTTTCATCAAGTGCAACCATATGACTCAGCAAATACTGGAAAATATCAAGTATTAGATGAAGAATAAAAATAAAACACTAATTGTTAAGGCAAACCTTCCATTCAATTTGGGAACTTAAGCAGCTTTCCTTTAACATTGGATTATAATGAATAAAAGTGCCACTGGGTGAAACTTTTATCCAAGAACCTGGAAGAAAAAGAGAACTGTTGATTCATGCGTAGTGAGGCTTGGATTAAAAAAAAAGAGTGGTTGTTTTATTTGTGGCAAATGTATTGGAAATTCAACCACATTTCAGAGTTGGGTACCAATGGGACGGTAATGGGAATTATCCAACTCGGAAGCCATTACGCAGCCCAAAATTGTAAAGTTCAAATCTTGGTAATGTTGACTTGCAAACACAGAGGATAGCAATGTAGATTTCAAAATTGTGATCTAGGTGTGTGATTTTGTAACTGCAAAATATGGGTGTGTCTCAGCGTCCTTTCTGTGAGTTCAAACCTTATAAAGCATCCAGAACCTATTATCACTAATGGTTAAAACGCATAGCTGCATTCAGGAAAATAAGTGCTTACACAATTTTTATTACGGATCGTGTCTCTATTGCTATGGCAACCATAAGGTTGGCAGAATACCAAACCCTGGTGTCATGCAGCGTGAGCATTTATTCTAACATGACTCCAGTGTGAAAACATTATGAAGCTTGCAAAACTTGAGGTGAGTTACCATGCTGTTTTCACACCAGTAAATTTATTTGGCAGGATTTGTGTTTTATCCTGGCATGGCATCCAGAATGATATAGTTTGGAAACGTAAACTCTTCAAAGTCAGAATTATCTATAAATGTGATATCTAGAACATGCTACATCTTAAGATAAAATTTTTTGCCCTTGCTTCATCACTTGCTGAGTTCTTGATTGCAGACATGAAACTGAGTAAAAGCTGTGCTGTTTCTCCACATAAAGGAAGAGAAAGTGAAAGGGAGTGTTATCACACATCCATTTGTGTTTGGCCTCAGAAATATTTTGCAGCAAGAAAAAGTTTTAAAGAAGAGGGAGTCTCAATTTCAAAGGAAAGGAATCAATGTAAAGCCATCATAACACTGCATAAGCATGCCAGAGAGGGTGGTATAAATATTGATTGAATGAGACACTGGAGTTCAAGCACTTGGCATTTCAAGCATTTGGAGGTCAGAGTTATTTATCCAATGTCAAGCTTCGTCCATTGCTATCTAAATTGGAAGCCCTCAACCATGCTCACTTGTAGACAAACTGTGCTTTCTCTTTCTCATTTTTACACATTTGCTGCTGTAATGTATATACTTACAGACCTGTTAATCTGATTATGTCAATTGTGGGAAAATTCTTAAGGTGAAATTGAATTTCTGACCGGGTGCAAAAGGAGAAATAGCTGTTCAGCTGCCTATTATGCACCATGCCTAACTTTCCTGCCCATTAGGGGAATTGGAGAATGGAACAGGTTATATAATGAGACACTAATTTGCTCCTCCAGTTTTTGTTTAACTCCCACCAGAGTTGAATTTCTCTCTCTTGAAATCCACCATTCAGGTTCACATTCGTGAACATTAGGTGCGTTGGATAATGAAAGGCAGTCAGTGTCAATTTGTTAAAAGGTTAACATTATTTTTGACATACTCAAGAGTTTTTTTGTAAAGAAACAACCTGATGGTACAGATGACTGCAATGCAATCGATGTGCAGTGCCAACTTTACATCAGAGGTAATGTTACCATCTCTGAATCAGAAAGTTATATGCTGGAGGTCCACTGCAGAAATTAGGTGCAGAGGCTAAACTGACAATTCAGTTTGTGCTAAGGGAGTGCTACATTGTTGGAGGAGCTACCTGTTAGATGAAGCATTAAATGGTGGATGTAAAAGATCCCATGGTGCTGTTCAAAGCAAGGTAGTTGCTGTGATCAATATTAATGCCTCCACATACAGGAGTGAAACAGGTTAACTGATCGCTTGTCTCTGTTTCTTGTCGGGTCTTGCTGTGTGAAATTTGACAGTTACGTTTGCTACATAACAACAGTAGCTACACTTCAGAAAGTAAAACATTGGCTGTGAAATATGTTGTGATATCCTGAGGATAGAAGAGGCACAAAATAATTGTGTGCTTTTTATCTCTCCTAATTGCATGTGGATTTATCGAAAACATCTGATAAAATATCTCACACAAGGCTTGCTACAAATATTCTGATAGTTGGTGAAAAAAAGAAATGCAACAGTCTGGTAGAAAACTATCTTGGCTGTTAGGAAACAAAGGTTTGAGTAAATAGTTGTTGTTTAGATTGGAGAAAGGTTGGAGGTTGCATACTTCATGTATTCAGTGTTGAGTTCACTTCAGTTCTGTCTCTCTCTGTCTTTCTATATATTATACAGAAATTTTAGACTTGGAGCCAGAGAGTAAAATACAGATGTTTCCAAATGACACAAAGGTAGAATAAGGAGAGCTGGAAGGATGATAGACAAGTTAGCAGAATGGGCAGATAGGTGGGATACACAAGTGAATTATGATAAGTATGAGGCGATGCATCGCGAGAGAAAAACACAAGGAATCAGATCATGCAATAATTGTGGGTGACAAGGACATCTGGGGATAGATTTTCCTGGTCCCAATTTGGAGGCAGGTCTGGAAACAAATGGCTGCTCAGCAGTGCACCCACAGATCCCACCCTCGTATCTGCCATTTTCATGAGGACAGTGAAGGGAATGGGCCCTGAAACCTGCTCACACACACCTATCCAGCAATTATTCGACTGTGTTATGGACTCACTGAGAGCCTGCCCCAGATAAGCTTTCCTAATTTTCAGAGAGGTGGCCGGATATCGGCGGTGGTCAGGCTTTCCATCAGCTGCATGGAGGTGTGAATCCTGGTTTAGAGGGTAAAGTGTCTACAAGGGAAGTGAAATAGTTTTGCCTCCTTCACAGTTCATCGTGAAATGCAGTAGTATGAGTTGCATCTATGCTTAGTAAGCTGAGTCATGACAGCTCTCATCGGAAGACGTAACTACCCATTAAACTATGGGTCCGATTTTACCATTTTGATTCTGAGGGGGGAGTTTTACCATTTTGAGTCTAAGTGCCGGATTTTGGGCATCAAAATAGATCCGCGCCTGGAATCCTCTTTCCAGCGCGCCCGTACGTGTTTTGCCGGCTCCAACCTGATCTGCGCTGTGTGTGGGGCTTAGCGCTGGCGGACCGATCGGAGCTCTGAACTGCGCATGCGCAGTTTGAAAAAATTCTGACAGCGCGCCCGGGCACGGAAAGAAAAACAGAAAGTGAGAGAGCGACTCTCTGACGGTCATCCTCTGGTTGGGGGGGTGGGGTGTGACCGATCATCCCCTGGGGGGCGGGGGGGTGGGAGGGGGGAGGAGGGTGTGACCGATCATCCCCTGGGGGGGTGGGAGGAGAGGGGGTGTGACGTATCATCCCCTGGGGGGGTGGGAGGAGAGGGGTGTGACGTATCATCCCCTGGGGGGGTGGGAGGAGAGGGGGTGTGACGTATCATCCCCTGGGGGGGGGTGGGAGGAGAGGGGGTGTGACGTATCATCCCCTGGGGGGGGTGGGAGGAGAGGGGGTGTGACGTATCATCCCCTGGGGGGGGTGGGAGGGGAGGGGGTGTGACGTATCATCCCCCTGGGGGGGTGGGAGGAGAGGGGGTGTGACGTATCATCCCCTGGGGGGGTGGGAGGAGAGGGGGTGTGACGTATCATCCCCTGGGGGGGGGGGGGTGGGAGGAGAGGGGGTGTGACGGATCATCCCCTGGGGGGGGGGTGGGAGGAGAGGGGTGTGACGTATCATCCCCTGGGGGGGGGGTGGGAGGAGAGGGGGGTGTGCCGTCTCATCCTCTGGTCGGGGGTTCCGCTGCGTGTCTGCGGTCGATCCCACCTGGCACCATCACTGGTACACTACCAGCCACAGCCATCTCTCCCGCTCTCTCGCACATGCAGGGAAGAGTAATCTGTGGCTGGTAGTGAACCAGTGATGGTGCCAGGAGGGATCGGCCACGGACAGGCAGCGGAACCCCCCCCCGACCAGAGGATGATACGTCACACCCCCTCTCCTTCCCCCCCCAGCCCCCCCCCCCCCCCCCCCCCCCCCCCCAGGGGATGATACGTCACACCCCCACTCTCCCAACCCCCCAGGGGATGATACGTCAACCCCTCTCTCCCAACCCCCCAGGGGATGTAACGTCACACCCCCTCTCCTCCCCACCCCCCCCCCCCCCCCCGGGGATGATACGCCACACCCCTCTCCTCCACCCCCCCCAGGGATGATACGCCACACCCCCTCTCCTCCCACCCCCCCCCAGGGGATGATACGTCACACCCTCTCCCCCCCTCCCCCCCAGGGATGATACGTCACACCCCCTCTCCTCCCACCCCCCCCAGGGAATGATACCGTCACACCCCCTCTCCTCCCACCCCCCCCAGGGGATGATACGTCACACCCCCTCTCCTCCTACCCCCCAGAGGATGAGATGTCACAATGCGAGTCACAATGCGTTGCAAATGCATTTAAATTGTCGGGCCGCCCGATTCGTGCGCGGGCCAGACCCCACCCGAATCGGGTGTCGGTAAAGGCGCAATCTGCTCTGATTCGGTGCAGATCGTGTTAAAGGCCGACGCCTGGCGCAAAGTTCAGGTTAAATCAGCCCAACGAGTTGAATCTGGATGTGTTTCAGATCTGACTTTTAGACCCGTTCTCAGGTGCCCCCCTACGCACTCTGCCTGAAATAAATGCAGTGATTCTGAATGGTGTAGAGCCTGTGGGCGGACTTATTGCGGCCTTCAGCTGCGCATGCGCATTAAAAACAGTAGAAAACCGCTCCCCTGCCACATCGCTCCTGGGCTGGATAATGCCTCCCCCCCAGCCCCCACAGACATTGCCCCACCCCCACAATATAACTGACCCCCTTATCCCCACCACCCCCCCGCTACCCAGACCGATCGCGGCCCCGTACCCCCACCGATCGCAGGCAAATGGCAGCAGACCCCCAATCCCCCCGCCCCCCCGACCAGGAGAGCCATCTGACCTGCTCCCTCCTCCCCCACCAGAGAGTGATCTGACCCACCTCCCCTCCCACACCAGAGAGTGATCTGACCTGCCTCCCCCCCCCCCGCCCCCCCCCCCCCAACCAGGGGGCCATCTGATCCACCTCCCTTCCCCCCTCCCACCCCACCCCCACTCCCCACTCCCCACCACCCACCTGAGTCAGAGAGCCGCTGGAAGCTCTGAACTTACCTCCTCAGAAGCTGGAGTGCCCGAATCGGACCTTTGTAGACCATGTCTGTTTCACGCCGAATCTGGACAGGCGAATGCAGTGGTAAGGGGGAAATGCTCTTAAGTTCGGGGCGTCCAGCCCATCAAGTAATTTAATTGCATGCAGTTGCATTTAAATGGCCGTCGCACCCGTTTCGGGCGCGGTGCTGAGGCTGCCATTTTAGGCCCTTGATAAAGGGGGAACGGGCACGGAGGCAATAGCGGATCACGCTACTCGCCTCACGCCCGACTTTACCAAGTTTTCGTGCCCAAAAACAGGAGCAACTTGATGGTAAAATCGGGCCCTATGTGTCTGTCAGCTTGCTACTTCTGTTGACCGGCAAGCTGTCAAATGAAAGATCAATATTGTAAATGTGGAAAAGTCTTCAGATGAGTTAAAGAGGTCCAATTAATGGATAAAAAGGTAGAGTCCATTTCATACCAATGACTTTCAGCTGTAATAATAGGGCTTATGGTTAATGGATGAGGGAGGTGAGGAGCGAGGGTGAAGGAGTGAAGATAAGGCAAGTGAGGGTAAATGGTTACAGTGGGGAGGTATGTAACATTGTTTGGAGTTTTACCTGTACATCGATAAGCCACTGACTGCCACAAGAGAAGTGTGAAAGAAGGAAGAATTGCTCCAGGGGTATTTTCAACTGACTGTTTTCATCCATTGCTTTTATGGATTTGTATAGCATAAAGACATCCACAGCAAGATCCTTTGTGCAGTTGCTGTTTTCATTTGGTGCCGTTAATATCAATGATATAAAGGCAATTAAAATGCTGGTCTCAAAAGAGAGAAAATGTTACAAAATAATTTCTCATTTAAAGGGCGGCACGGTAGCACTGCTGCCTCACAGCTCCAGGGATCTGGGTTCGATTCCCAGCTTGGGTCACTGTCTGTGTGGAACAAAGAACAAAGAACAATACAGCACAGGAACAGGCCCTTCGGCCCTCCAAGCCCGCGCCGCTCCCCGGTCCAGGATTGAATCCAGGATCCCCGCCCAATTTTCCAGCCTATCTACATCCTAATATCCTATCCACCGAGCTGTCCCTCACAGCTACGATGCTTTGTTCATCACAACCTATTAACTCACCCCCACCCCCCCATTCCAGACCATGTGATCTCCAGGGAGAGGCGAAAACCCAGAGTGAAAACCCCAGGGCCAATATGGGGAAAAAAAAATCTGGGAAATTCCTCTCCGACCCCCTGTGGCGATCGAAACGAGTCCAGGAGATCACACTGGCCCTGATCAGAAAATGCTTCCCAACCCTATTCATTTCCACTTCTGCTTTACGAACACCATCTGAATTCCCTGCCCCCGAGACAGGTTCCCAACTATCCGCAGTCTCGCTCTGTACTGGCACCAGCAAGATGATCATAGAATGAAGCCTTGAAACGAGAAACAAAGAACAATTAGCCCGCGCCGCTCCCTGGTCCAAACTAGACCACTCTTTTGTATCCCTCCATTCCCACTCCGTTCATATAGCTGTCTAGATAAGTCTTAAACGTTCCCAGTGTGTCCGCCTCCACCACCTTGCCCGGCAACACATTCCAGGCCCCCACGACCCTCTGTGTAAAATATGTCCTTCTGATATCTGTGTTAAACCTCCCCCCCTTCACCTTGAACCTATGCCCCCTCGTGAACGTCACCACCGACCCGGGGAAAAGCTTCCCACCGTTCATCCTATCTATGCCTTTCATAATTTTATACACCTCTATTAAGTCTCCCCTCATCCTCCGTCTTTCCAAGGAGAACAACCCCAGTTTCCCCAATCTCTCCTCATAACCAAGCCCCTCCATACCAGGCAACATCCTGGTAAACCTCCTCTGTACTCTCTCCAAAGCCTCCACGTCCTTCTGGTAGTGTGGCGACCAGAACTGGACGCAGTATTCCAAATGCGGCCGAACCAACGTTCTATACATCTGCAACATCAGACCCCAACTTTTATACTCTATGCCCCGTCCTATAAAGGCAAGCATGCCATATGCCTTCTTCACCACCTTCTCCACCTGTGACGTCACCTTCAAAGATCTGTGGACTTGCACACCCAGGTCCCTCTGCGTCTCTACACCCTTTATGGTTCTTCCATTTATCGTGTAGCTCCTCCCTACATTATTCCCACCAAAATGCATCACTTCGCATTTATCAGGATTGAACTCCATCTGCCATTTCTTTGCCCAAATTTCCAGCCTATCTATATCCTTCTGTAGCCTCTGACAATGTTCCTCACTATCTGCAAGTCCTGCCAGTTTTGTGTCGTCCGCAAACTTACTGATCACCCCAGTTACTCCTTCTTCCAGATCATTTATATAAATCACAAACAGCAGAGGTCCCAATACAGAGCCCTGCGGAACACCACTAGTCACAGGCCTCCAGCCGGAAAAAGACCCTTCCACTACCACCCTCTGTCTTCTATGACCAAGCCAGTTCTCCACCCATCTAGCCACCTCCCCCTTTATCCCATGAGATCCAACCTTTTTCACTAGCCTACCATGAGGGACTTTGTCAAACGCTTTACTAAAGTCCATATAGACAACATCCACGGCCCTTCTTTCGTCAACCATTCTGGTCACTTCTTCAAAAAACACCACCAGGTTAGTGAGGCATGACCTCCCTCTCACAAAACCATGCTGACTATCGTTAATGAGTTTATTCCTTTCTAAATGCGCATACATCCTATCTCTAAGAATCTTCTCCAACAACTTCCCCACCACGGACGTCAAGCTCACCGGCCTATAATTACCCGGGTTATCCTTCCTACCCTTCTTAAATAACGAGACCACATTAGCTATCCTCCAATCCTCTGGGACCTCACCTGCCTCCAGTGACGAGACAAAGATTTGCGTCAGAGGCCCAACGAGTTTGCACATTCTCCTCATGTCTGCGTGGGTTTCCTCCGGGTGCTCCAGTTTCCTCCCACAGTCCAAAGATGTGCGGGTTAGGTTGATTGGCCATGCTAAAATTGCCCTTAGTGTCCTGAGATGCGTAGGTGAGAGGGATTAGTGGGTAAATATGTAGGGATATGGGGGTAGGGCCTGGGTGGGATTGTGGTCGGTACAGACTCGATGGGCCAAATGGCCTCTTTCTGTACTGTAGGGATTCTATGATTCTATGATTAACGCTCAGCCAACAAATCAGAATTATACAACCACAGGAACTCAGAAAAAAAACAGTGGTAAATGATTGTATTCAGTGATATATTTAAGTCCTTCGGTACTTGTTTCATTAAATATCTAATAGGCACGTCAATAGTGTTTATGTTCATATATTATTGAGATCTTACAAAAAAATGCAGCTATCATTTTAAGTGAATGAATGAATAGTTGAAACTAACTCATCCTCGCCATCCTTTCTTTCAGCCTCCTTGATCATTGCATTTTCCGCTCATCTTTGGAACCTTAATTCACCATTCAATTTTGGTGCACTTCATTCTCATCTTTCTATCCTTGGCAATCGTTTGCTGAGACATGTGTCTTTCTAACTCACCAAATGTTTTTTTTAAGATTCACAACAACTTTTATTGTGCAGAGGTGCAGCCATCTTGCGGTGATATGATTGCTGCCCTTTTCAATCAATGAACACTAGCTTCTGGAGTCACTCACTTAGCAAATGGGGCCACTATAGACCGACATTCATTCCTGTAGATAAGGCTACCTTTTTCTGCACTGCCAGGCTAATCAGGTTCTTAAGGCATTAAGGAAAAGATTAAGGCTATATCACCCTGTTGGTTAAATGTGTGGTTCTTGTCAGTTCCTTTATGAACAGCAGGATTGGCATGTAGGTGGGAAGTGTGGAGCAGGAATGATAAGAAAATGTATTGACTGAGGAACAGGCTTCAAGTGTGTGAGCAGGCTGCAACTGTTGAAAAAGACGAGGACCATCTTCATGTTCAGGGTTCTAATCCACAACTATAGTGACAGGCAAGACAAAATACTAATCTGTGAATAGACCAAATAACTGCCGTGAAGCTATTTCTCATTATAAATCCATTCAATATCAATATAAAACTAAGCTTATCCATGTTGTGAAGTAAAGAAAGCTTCATAAAACAACACACTATGTGATCTCAGTATGACAAATGCTGCAGTATTTTTATGATTAGAACTGATCAAAAGGTAAATCCACGTGTTAAGTGGGATAGCTGTATAATCCTCCTGTTTCATGAGAACAGTGCACACTTTAAATCTGAATTTAACTTTTTCAAAATGAGTACTTAACCTCTTTACAATGCTTAAATGGTATTTGGTCTTATTTTTAGCAAGTTGTTGAAAATTGCCACCATCCTGTTTTACACTTGGAGGGTACTCCATTCTTCAAGCAATCAATCAAACCATCAAAAGAAGTCTCTCCATTTCTAATTAGAAGAGTTAAAGTCAAAACGGTAGCACTTTTTTATAATCTGAGAAAAAGTGGTTTGTGGAGATGGAAAAGCCTTATTTGTGCTAGTCTGGTGACTGATGAGGGAGAAGGACATATCTTTGGTTTCTGAGAACAAGGTGCTAGCCCGTATGTGGAGAATTAAGGAGAATAAATCTCATTTAAACATTGTAAAGAGGTTCAATACTAATTCTGGAAAAGTTAAATTCAAGTGTGCATGGTAGTGGTAATTGGATATCTAAAGTCTTTTGTCTCAGGATAATGTTGGGGAAGAAATACATATGGGAAGCTTATGAATCCTCCTGTAAATGACTACAGTCATTTTTAAGGACCAGTTATGAGATTTCCTTCCTTCGTTCCCGACAAATCCTGACTCATGTTGTGGAAGGATGCTAGCAGCAATAAAAAGTAAAGCCGTCATTGCCCCAGATGACCATAGGCTAACTGGTGGTGATTTAACCTGAGGGTCACCACAACTCAGGTGGGGCTCAAGGTTGAGAAGGTGGGTCTTCATAAATAACCTCAGTTGGTATGGGAATTGAACCTGCACTGTTGGCGTTGCTTTGCATCACGAACAAGAGGTCCAGCCAACCGAGCTAACCAACTCTAATGGCTCATTCAACTAGAATCTTGTGTTTGATAGGCATTAGGATCATTTGAACTTTTGGAGATGGTGTAGGATGGGCTAATCAAAATAACCATCCATTATACACCACATTCATTCTTCCTTTCCATTGAAATCAATGGAAGACAAAATCAGACGAAACATAAATGGGGTGGCCAGTCGAAATCACTTGTGAATGTTTTCAAACTGTTCAGTTGCACAGGAGACCGCATTGGGAGCAGCGAATACAATAAACCAAATTGGAGGAAGTGGAAGTGAAACGCTTGTTAATCGGTCTGCAAGCATGACCCCAACCTTCCCATTGCATGTCACTTTAATTCAGCACCTTGCTCTCATGCCCACACGTCCACCCCTGGCCTGCTACAGTACTCCAGTGAAGTGCTCAAAGTAAAAAGAAGTTAAACATAAAATATACAAAACAACGCTATGCATGGATATTATTTTCTACTGAATATTTAAAATGCAATTAATATAGTTGCATGTAGGATAGTAGATGACCGGGAGTGAGGTATAAGGCAGTAGATAAATCTGGTGCTGAGTGAAATTGAAAAGGCTATCTGACAGCTGAAAAACAACAAGGCCTCTGGAGCAAATTGAATGCCTGCTGGAATTCCCTCATCTGGGAAGAAGAGCGCATGCTCGAGGAACTTGCGGACTCTGATTATGATTATATTGAAAAAGTAAGACTAAGTCAAATTGCTGTAACTATAGAGGAATCTCCCTGCTGTCTGCCACAAGGAAATTCATTGCAAAGGTCCTCCTCACTTGCCTCTTCTCAATGGCCAAAGAGCTCTTTCCAGATTCTGAGTGCAGTTTTCACATATTAAGAGACACCGCAGACATGATCTTCACTGCGTGGCATACTCAAGAAAAATCCAAGGAACAACAATCCATGTATGTGGCCTTTTTCAACCTGAAAAATACTCTAAAGACTTGTGCAACATTCTCTACAAATTTGGCTTCACCCAGAAATTTGTCATCATCCACCTCCTCCACGGTGACATGCAAGCCATGGTCCTCACAAACAAAACCACCACAGACCCTGTCTCAGTGAAAACTGGGGTCAAACAAGGTTGTGTCATTGCACTGATCCTCTTCTCCATTTCTTTGGTTCCAATGCTGCATCTCACCTCCAGCAAATTATCCATAGGCATGGAAACAATCTACAAAACAGACCTGTGCCATCTTCAATCGAAAATCAAAATCACTCCAATCTCATTGAACCTCAATATGCAGATAGAACCTCTGTGCACTCACTAAAAAAATATTGATTGCTTCTCCCAAACATATGAGGAAATTAGCCTTTTATTAAAACCCAGAAAACTAAGGTCCTCTTCCAACCAGCTCCTACAATACAACAATTCTCCTATCACCTAAGCTCAATGCCAAAATCCTGGAAGATATGGACCATTTTCCATATCGTGGGAGTCTCCTCTCCCCAAAGACATAAGCAATGAATTTCATTAACACCTCCAATGCTACACCTTAGCCTTCAGCTAACTGAGGAAAAGAGTATTCGAGGACTTGGCTCTGAAACCTAAGACTATACTCTCGCGTTACCGGGTAACAATGAACGGCGCACTCTTAAAGCTTCAGAGACTTGGGCGATATACAGCAGTCACCTCAAAGCACTGGAGAAGTACTGTCACCCACGCCTTCACAAGATCCTCCAAATTTGGTGGTAATAAAGGTGCTCCAACAGCAGCATCCTCTCCCAAGCCAACATGGTCAGCATAATGCACAAATCACTCAAAATCCAGCTCTGCAGGGTTGGACATGTCATTCATACAGCAGACATCAGACTCCCAAAGCAACTGTCCTCCTCAGAACACAGTTATGGGAGGAATGCCAGGAAATCCACAAAAACACTTTAGGGGTTTGCTCAAAGTATCACTGAAGAGATCAAATTCCTCGTTGACTCATGGGACTCCCTGGCTTGCGACCAACCAAAATGGGGAAAGTTTATTCAGCAAGGCACCAAACACAACAGGAACCTTTGACAGGAGATAACAGAAGCAAAGTCACGGGGCGGAAATTTATGAGAAAAATGTGAAATGTCCAGCTAGCGTGAAAATGGGAGAGTTGCAGGCCTGCTTTTTACTCTCAATCTTATGCACATCGTGCTCGAATAATGGGCTAGACTGTTTCTAGCCACTTGAGGCAGTGGGCAGGGCTGAACTCATCAGGCAGCTCGATCAACCAGCAGAGAGACCTATTGCCCATGTGCAGACCTCTGAGAGAGACAGCTTTCAGGCCTCTGCTACTGTAGCTGGCTTCAGTTCAACGCCCCCCCCCCCCCCCCGCCCCCCCTGCAATCGCAGTGCCCCATGGCCAATTGTGAGTCCCACAGCGCCCAGAAATATGGCCCTTGCCGCCTCCCCCCCAACAACCAGACCGATCATGTGCCCCTCACCAACCGCAGGCAGAGCGGCAGCAGGTCCCCCCTCCCTCCCCCACCAATCGCAGGCAGAGTGTGCAGTGTCCTCCTCCCTCCCCAATTGGACCACCCTGGTCTCGCCCTGCCTCCTCCAGGCCCCATCTCCATAGGCCCTCCCCCTTCAGGCCCTGCCCTGACACTGCCCACCAGGCACCTCCACCCTTGCCCACAGCCTTCCCAGGGCGGCCTCAATGGCCTTTGGTTCCACTGGCGAGGCCAACACGACTGTCCCACGTTCATGGGGAGCAGTGTTTTCTTCGCCAGAGAGAACCTCTCCTGCTGAGGCCATAAAGGCAAGCAAGCCCAGACAATTGAGCACCGGGCTCGCTAAGCAGATGTAAATTATCATTTAAATAAATTTAAATAATATATTCAGCCTCTTGCTGGAAATAGACGAGAGACTGATCATGCCGGAAATCCAGTGCAGTTAAGATTGCGATCCTGCTCAGCTCTTGCGCGATTTTACCGGCTATTCCACACATCAATGGCTGGGGGCGAGCTGGTAAAGTCACAGCCAAGATGGTAGAAAGAGCACATAAGCCTCCAGACACCTCATATGTCAAGCCCTTCAAGCAGCCAGTCATTCTCGAAAGGAATTGCCTAAAAAGAGTGAATGCATCAAGAGGTTCTGACGTTAAAAACTAAGAGAGCAAATCTTGAACGGTTTCTCTCCAGATCATCAGCAAGTCAGTTACTTTGCAGTGGTCTGGGTTTTGCAGGGTGGGCTGGGCTGTACTGTGGACTCTCAGCCTTTGTCATTATCCACCTGAATCTGACCACAATTTCAGGATGTCAGGCATTTGCAGATTAGTGTGGAAACCTTGAAGTTGCAGCCTCGCACTCAGTGTTCCATCGCAGGCTGTGCTGTGGCCCCGTTATAACCAATAATATTTGAAATCGGTGAGAATTCCAATTTTCCCACTCCCATATCACAGTTAGAAATCCCTTAATAAATACACTTTGATCAATTAGGAGTAACTGGGTGTTTAATGAGGATGTGATTAATAAAATTTGAACTAACCCTGAAAATAATTTTAGAGTTATGGAGTACTGTTAAATAATTAATCAGTAAATTTCTTCAGCTATTTTTTTTAAAGTTGAGAATATTTTAACCTTTACCTTCACCCCATGTATATGTCCCAATCTTTAACCTGCATTATATAAACATTTGTAAAGTGCTTTCATTTTATTGTTTTTATTCCGGCTTGTGTAAATCTTCTAATATGATTGGCTGCTTGGACAGCCTGATCACATGACTCCAGCTCCATTCTGGGTGAGAAGAGCATGGCAATCAGCTGGAATATCAGTGCAGAGGGGGCAGAGACAAAATTCTCACCAGAGAGATCGCCAGACCTCTTCGCGAAACTGAGGTCACTGCGAGTAGACTTGCTTCACAGTTAGCCACAGATATTGCACCATTATATTGTCGTGTTTATTTATCATGCCTTGTTTCAGTTTCTAACCACAGACGCCTTGTTCTTCAGTTCCAGAGAGGGATCCCTCTGACATGATTGTGATAAAGTAATTGAGATAATTGTTGCTCGCCCCGAACTGTTTAATATCATCTGTTATAATGGTAGTTTTGACAGAGAGGCCTGGAGGCTTGTGTGGTTGAACATTAATTTATGTTGTTCATTGGTCACCCAAAACTATATACATATCCCAGATAATGCTTCCATGCTGGCTCCTTCCAGAATCTTCTCTAAAGATGGTCTACTATCATGTGACTCTCTACATCGTACTGTGGGTGGTACTGTTCTCCAGTCCCACATTAACCCTTTCTCTGCAGAACACCCTTATCCTACACCTTCCCCCCCGGTACATTTACAAAACAATCTTTAATTGTTTGTTAGTACAGAACTTGAGTTTGCTTGAACAAACCATTTTTTTTGTCGAAGTTTTTTGTCTTGCACTATTTGTTTGAATATCAGATGTAAAGGGAGCAACAATTTATGTTGTATGAGATGAGTCCTGATTGGTTGGCAATTCTAGCAATTGGAGCCTTAACTTGTTTCAGTTCTGTATTTGCGCTACTCATGGCTTCATTGACCCCTCACAGCTTTGAAACTTCTACAGTCTTCCATTTCACTTTCTCCTTTCCATTCAGCTGATTCTTCAGCTCTTCAGTCTGTTTCTTGTACCTCTCGGCTTCCTCCTGAAACATAAAACATTGCTGAGTCTTCTCCGCCAACTGATTCTTCAGTTTGTTCGGAGTGACGTTAAAGTTACTTTGTTTCTCTTTGTAATCTTCTGAAGAAACAAACGTTGACCTGAGGAACACTTGTGGTGTGAAGATCCTTCTCCACATTTTCATTTTCTTTGCAAAGCTCAATTACTTGAGTTTCCCTATACTTCAGCAGAATCTTTTTCTAGTGTTCTTCCAATCTTCTATTCAAGACAGTGTCTGGGATCTTTTGTCTCCTTCTCTCTCTCTCTCTGGGTTTTTTTGTCCTTTCTCTGGGTTTTTTTTCTCTCTCTCTGGTTTTTTGGTCCTTCTTTCTCTGGAGTCTTTTGTCTCCCTGTCTCTGGGGTCTTTTGTCTCTCTCTCTCCCTTTCTGGGGTCTTTTGTCCTCCTTTCTCTGGGGTCTTTTGTCTCTCTCTCTCTCTCTCTGGGGTCTTTTGTCCTCCTTTCTCTGGGGTCTTTTGTCTCCCTCTCTCTGGGGTCTTTTGTCTCCCTCTCTCTGGGGTCTTTTGTCTCCCTCTCTCTGGGTCTTTTGTCTCTCTCTCTCTGGGGTCTTTTGTCTCCCTCTCTCTGGGGTCGTCTGTCTCCCTCTCTCTGGGGCCTTTTGTCTCTCTCTCTCTCTCTCTCTGGGGTCTTTTGTCTCCCTCTCTCTGGGTCTTTTGTCTCTCTCTCTCTCTCTGGGGTCTTTTGTCCTCTCTCTAGGATCTTTTGTGTCTCGCTCTCTGGGGTCTTTTGTCTTCCTTTCTCTGGGGTCTTTTGTCTCCCTGTCTTTGGAATCTTTTGTCCCCCTCTCTCTTGGATCTTTTGTCTGCCTCTCTCTGGGATCCTCTGTCTCTCACGATACTTGAGAGGGGGTGTTCTAGCCCTTTTAAGGTCTGCGCTTCAAAACTTGGAGATTAAAATATTTGGCATACTTTTAATACCTCACCAAATGTGGTTCAGGATTCATCTATACCTTATTTTAGGAAAACTATACCCACAAGTACACCAAACAAGTAATATCTGGAATTAAGGATCTACTGATGACCATGAAACCATTGTCGATTGTTGTAAAAACCCATCTGGTTCTGTAATATCCTTTAGGGAAAGAAATCTGCTGCCCTTACCTGGTCTGGCCTACATGTGACTCCAGAGCCACAGCAATGTGGTTGACTCTCAACTGCCCTCTGAACAAGAGCAACTAGGGATGGACAATAAATGCTGGCCAGCCAGAGACGTCCATGTCCCACGAATAAATTAAAAAAAACTAACTTTAACTTCTTCTGTTTCTGTGCTTCGACTGATGTGCTCCTGTAATCTAATAGTTTAGCAGCATGGTGGCACAATGGTTAGCACTGCTGCCTGACAGCGCCGGGAACCCAGGTTCAATTCCGGCCTTGGGTCACTGTCTGTGCGAAGTTTGCACGTTCTACCCGTGTCTGCGTGGATTTTCTCCAGTTACTTCAGTTTCCTCCAAAGATGTGCAGATTAGGTTGATTGGCCGTGCTAAATTACCCTTAGTGTCCCAAGATGTGTAGGTTAGGGAAATTAGTGGGGTAAATTTGTGGAGTTATGGGGATAGGACCTGGGTAAGATGCTCTGTCGGAGAGTCGGTACGGACTTGGTGGGCTGTATGTCCTCTTTCTGCACTGTAAGGATTCTATGAATTTCCTTCTATAAGACTTCCAATATTGGGTCTGGTTTGACTCTGGTCTTGAACTAAGTTGGTCTTATAGCTTTAATTTTCTACCCAAGGCTGTTAATTTTTGTAACAGGTTGTGCCTCTAACCTTTTTTCCCTTCCTTCAAGATGGCTCCACAGATGCCAAGCTCCTCTCTTTGTCCTCCCCGTGCTTTGTCAGTTTCAGCGGGCTCATGTTGCAGTGATTTTTAAAACCTAATCTTTGCACGTGAACTCTTCAAAATAATAATTTTGGTCAGCTATTGGATTTTTAAAGCAAAATAAAATGCTGGAAGGGGATTTTTAAACTCTGCCTGCAGCTTTTTTGTTACTTTTTTTTCAATTCAGCTTAGCCACCTCTTGTTTTAGTGTAATCTGTGGGCGTTTGCTATACCTTTCTTCTAGCTATACTCTTGATGTGCCAACCCTGATGGTTGCCTGTTTTAACGATAAGTTCAGCTTTTTCCCTATTTCTTTGCTCACCTTTTGTGTGATTTGGCTAGGACTGTTGACTCTGCTTTCACTCAGGTCTGGCTTTACATCTGTACAGTGGATCATTTTATTATCAGCTTTTTTTTCTAATATTTGAATTTTGCCCAGCCTTCTTGTGATTTGGTTAAGTGCTTTGACTGCTGCTATGTCCAATCAGGTGTAGCTTTTCGTTTGCATTGTGGATTATTTTGCTTCCTTTCAGCTGTTTTTCCTTATATTTCTGAATTTTACTCAGCCTTTTTTGATCTGGCTAGGTTCCTTGACTCTGTGGTTGATCAGGTCTGGCAATGGACCTCCATGTACCCATTTGGAGTCCTTCAGCCTCCATATCTACAATGGAGTTATTTATTTAGCTGCTTCCCAGTTGTGTCTTCAGTTTCTTTTTAGGCAATCTTCAGTTGTGTCTTCAATTTAGGAGCACTTCCCTCAGCCCGGGTTCAGCTTCTGTGGGCAGTGCTGTTTTCCAGTCCCATATTAACCCTTGCTCTGTCGACCATCCTTATCCTACAATCTTACTGTTGTTACGGTAATGTGTAAGTGTTCATAATGTTTTTAAAAGGAGGTAAAAGTTTATATTTGCATATCAAAACAGATCTGTAACTTTCACCCTGGCATTGGATGCCATGCTTCAGTCACCTAAGCCATAACATCTTGTGTCTTCTCCATAAACCTCTCCGCCACTTAATCTTCCTCTTCTCCTTTAAGATCCTCCTCAAAAACTACCTCTGAAACAATGTTTTTGATCCGCCATTCTAATTCTTCAGCTCAGTGTCAACATTTGATTTAGTCTGCTCCTTTGAAGTGCGTCAGGATGTTTTCTTTCTTCAAAGGGACCATATCCATGTAAGTTGTCGTAATATTTTGGAATACTCTGCTCAAAATATGGTGCACTTTGTCAAATTATGTTAATATTGCATCCTGTCTCCTATTATGCAATGTGCATTGCAAAATGATGAGAGTTATAGTAAACAAGGAGACATTGGACAGGGTTTTAAGGCCTCACTCATTCTGAAACCGTAAAATCACATCCGAAGTCAACGGACCTTCCCATGTTCTGCCCCTCGCCCGCTCCGATTCCCGTGGTGGGCAGGGCGGTAAAATTCCAGCCATTGTTTCTGTTGGAAGGAAGGTCAGTAACTAGAGGTCACATGTTTCGGGTACTTGACAAATGAACCAAAAGAAGATAAGCAGGAATGATTTTACACAGCAGGTTATTATGATCTAGAATGGGCTACCTGAACGAAGCAGATGCAATAGCAACTTTCAAAAGGAAATTGAGCAAGTACTTGAGGGGGATACAACTAAAGAGCTATGAGGAAAGTGCATGCACAGGCCTGATGCATCAAATGACCTCCTCCTGTGCTGTATGATTCTCTGATTCTGAGGTTTGTAGGGTATAATTCCCGCGAGTTGAGAAGAAACATTTCACATAACACATTGTTCTCCAAAAGTGGCCATGGTGCTGATCCTTTCTGATCGATTTTTGATCATTTGTTGGCCTGGTTGGTCCAACTGTTTCTGAATGGAGAGAGGTGCTTAATGTGCATTCTGTTCTCTGGAACTGGAGCTAACAAATGACAAAAGAACCTGTTTGTTCTGTATCACATGCACAGCAGTCACTGAACTAGCTGTTATTATTTTGACATTAAGCTGCATTTACCTTTGCTTTTACACACTCCAAGAACAAAATCAAAATGCTTGCAGCAAACTGAAGGGGCATACCCATGACTGCAGTGCCCATTGTACAGCTGTTTTAATGTCCTTTACAACTTCAAATATTCATTATGCCACTTTCTAAATATGTTTTAGCTGAGAAACAGAATCATCTCAATGTAAGCTCTCTCACACTGCCCAATCATGCTGCTGTGTCATTGTGCTCCAGATTAAACAGATCCCTGTGTAATCAGGTTTGGACTCTTTCCCTAATAAATGCTAATGTATGCAGGCTGCCTATTCAGTCCTGCAGAAGGTGAAAGTATTGCAGCACAATGTGGTGAAATTGAATTATTATAGTGTTGGTTTATGTAATAATCCACTTATTATCATTGAATGCTAAAAGGCCAAATCATTTCTTCTTCTTTTCTACATCATTTATCCCATTTGGTGTCACAAGAGAGACTAATTAATTTGTTGTAATTTATTTTGGTTTCAATTATCTCCATTAGCCCCAACTAATCCGTATTTAGAATACAAATACACCCAAACCTTGCCCTACCTGGTCTACGTATTGATATCAAGAATACATCAGCTTTTCTTGATCTGTGACAATTGAGTAAATCCTTATAATTTATAAAAGTATAACATTTGTATGATTTTTTTTGCAAATCTTATTTTATCTTTACTTGTTTGCTCTGTCCCACGTTTTTGACCAATTGCCAAGACAAAAATCACATCCTAAGTGTGACAGCAAAGTTGGCCAGAACATAAGAGGATTTGACCAGTGTTGTCCGAATGTTGTAATATGTGCAAACACTAACATGCCACAGCAATAAAAAGCTCAATCATAATTTTCACCAGCCTACCATAAAGACCAACTATTTCCATTTTGTATTGCATTGGTAACGCACAGAGTTGTATGTAATGCAGGAAAACACTCTTTGCAATCAGGAAAATGGATATCACTGAATAAAAAGATTCATGCTATCTATCCCTAATAATGCTTATGGCTATACATTGCACTGCTTTATGCAGTCAGTAGCTGATGCACCTCAATGAGCACCCGGAAACAAGGCTTTAGAACTGAAGGCTTTAATACATTAACAATGAAACTACTAACACAAATTCACCCGTTCAGACTGAAGGGGTCCTGCCGGAGCAGGGGGTCTTATACCCTGCCACCGGAGGCGGGACCCCACTGGAGTGTGCCATGATAACACCCAGGACAGGTAAACACCCTATCCCAACAACATAGTACAACCCCCATAACAACAACACCCTAGCCCAACAGTAATACAATAACAACCCCAGTGGTGAACCAACGATGGTTCACCACATTCACCCCTCCTTTAGGAACCAAAGGTGGCGGGGTGGATGAAAACAGACAATGACAAAAAAAATAACAGGATTCACAAGTCCAGACGGTCTGGAGGACCACACCGACGCTGCGATCTTCTCAACACCGGTTGCGAAACCGGAGCAGGTGCTTGCGGTGGCTCTCTCAAAACAACATCTGGCTGTCCCCTCAAAGACTCCCGGGCCGGCCGGCCCTGATGAGGCGATGGTGTAGGGGATCCTGGAACGTTTGGTGGTGGTGGTGGTGGTGATGATGGTGGCGCCGATCTCCGAGTCTCAGGCAAGCTGTACATGGGAGTAAAAGTGTTATGCACTGGTCCCGGTGCTGACCGCGCCACGTCTGGGGAAGTAATGAGGAGTAGTGGATCTGTGACTGGGGGAATAGGAGCGACAGGAGTTGCTACGTCCCCTGCGGGCGCCAGGTCTCTAATGGAGACAGTGTCCTCTCGCCCGTCAGGATATGCCACATAGGCATACTGAGGGTTGGCGTGGAGGAGTTGGACCGGTTCGACCAAGGGGTCGGACTTGCGAGCCCTCACATGGCGCCGCAGAAGGACGGGTCCTGGGTACGTCAACCAGGCTGGCAATGAGGTCCCCGAGGACGACTTCCGAGGGAATGAGAACATCCTCTCGTGGGGAGTAGCATTGGTTGCCGTACACAGGAGGGAGCGGATAGAATGGAGCGCAGTTGGAAGGACCTCCTGCCACCGGGAGACTGGAAGGCCCTTGGATTTCAGTGCCAGTAGGACAGCCTTCCAGACTGTAGCATTCTCCCTTTCCACCTGTCCGTTACCCCTAGGGTTGTAGCTCGTGGTTCTACTAGAGGCAATCCCGAATGAGAGCAGGAATTGCCTCAAGTCGTTGCTCATGAACGACGAGCCCCTGTCGCTATGAATATAGCAGGGGTACCCGAACAGGGTAAAAAGCTCACTGAATGCCTTGATGACGGTGGCAGTCGACGTGTCCGCACAGGGGAAAACAAACGGAAACCGGGAAAATTCGTCTATTATGTTAAGAAAATAGACATTCCGATCCGTTGAGGGAGGGGGGCCCTTAAAATCTACACTCAGCCTCTCAAAAGGGCGAGTGGCCTTGACCAAATGTGCCCGGTCTGGTCGATAAAAGTGTGGTTTGCATTCTGCGCAAATCCGACAACTTCTAGTAACTGACCTGACCTCCTCCACCGAGTAGGGTAGGTTGCGGGCTTTTATGAAGTGGTAGAGTCTGGTGACTCCAGGATGACACAGATCATTGTGGAGAGCCTTCAAGCGGTCCTCCTGCATGACGGCGCATGTTCCGCGCGAGAGGGCATCCGAGGGCTCATTGAGCTTCCCTGGACGATACATAATATCGTAATTATAGGTGGAGAGCTCAATTCTCCACCGCAAGATCTTATCGTTCTTGATCTTGCCCCTCTGCGTGTTACTGAACATAAACGCCACGGATCGTTGATCCGTGATCAGGGTGAACCGCTTACCTGCCAGGTAATGGCGCCAGTGTCTGACTGCCTCCACAATGGCCTGAGCCTCCTTTTCCACCGCTGAGTGCCGAATCTCTGGGCCTTGAAGGGTGCGGGAAAAAAACGCGACGGGCCTGCCTGCCTGGTTTAGTGTGGCGGCTAGGGCGAAGTCCGATGCATCACTCTCCACCTGGAAAGGGATGGATTCATCCACCGCGTGCATCGTGGCTTTCGAGATGTCGCTTTTCAAAACCTTGAAGGCCAATTGGGCCTCCGGCGTAAGTGGGAAGGCCGTGGACTTAATGAGCGGACGAGCTTTGTCCGCGTAGTTGGGGACCCACTGTGCATAATACGAAAAGAACCCGAGGCATCTCCTCAGTGCTTTCGTGCTAGCGGGCAAGGGAAGTTCAGTGAGTGGGCGCATACGGTCTGGATCAGGGCCAATGACCCCGTTTTCCACCACGTATCCGAGGATGGCTAACCTATGCGTACGGAATACGCACTTCTCCCTGTTATAGGTCAGATTCAGGCGAGATGCAGTGCGTAGAAAGTGTTGGAGATTCGTGTCGTGGTCCTGCTGGTCATGGCCGCAGATGGTGACGTTATCCAGGTACGGGAAGGTAGCCCGCAACCCGTTCTGGTCCACCATTCGGTCCATAGCACGCTGGAAGACCGAGACCCCATTGGTGACACCAAATGGAACCCTGAGGAATTGGTATAGACGACCATCCGCCTCAAAAGCCGTATATTGTCGGTCCTCTGGGCGGATGGGGAGTTGATGGTAGGCGGACTTAAGGTCTATGGTAGAAAACACTCGGTACTGCGCAATCTGATTGACCATATCAGAAATGCGCGGGAGAGGATACGCATCCAGCTGCGTGTATCTATTAATGGTCTGACTATAGTCGATGACCATCCGAGGTTTGTTCCCGCTTTTGACTACCACGACCTGCGCTCTCCACGGACTAGCACTGGCCTGTATGATCCCTTCCTTGAGGAGCCGCTGAACCTCAGATCTAATAAAGATCCGGTCCTCAGCGCTGTAACGCCTACTTTTAGTAGCGATGGGCTTGCAGCCAGGTACCAGATTTTTAAAAAGGGATGGTGTCGTGATCTTCAGGGTGGATAGATTGCACGCGGGGCGCTTTGGGCAATTTGGAGGCTGCGGCTGGTTCCCTACTGCCAGTGAAGGGAGTGGCCCACCGTACTGTAGGATCACACTCCTCATGTGGGCCATAAAGTTTAGTCCGAGGAGAATTGGCGCGCAAAGGTGAGGTAGCACAAGGAGCCTGTATTGCTCGTAAACTGTGCCCTGTACCTCAAGAGTTACCATACATCGTCCTTGGATCGGTACAGACCGGGACTGTGATGCCATGGAAATTGTCTGTTTGGCAGGGAGAACCCGGAGTTCACACCTTTTAGCAGTTTCAGGGTGTATGAAACTTTCGGTGCTCCCACTGTCAAACAGACAATTCACAGTTCTGCCACTAACCTTTACCTCCATCATAGAATGTTCCAGTCTGTAATGCCTGGTCTGATCCAGAGAGATCGACGCCACCGTTGGCCCCTGGGCGTCACTGCATGCTGCCGATGTGGATGCTGAGGACCCCTGCTGGTCGCTGCTGCATGCTGCCGATGTGGATGCTGAGGACCCCTGCTGGTCGCTCCTAGTCGTCGTGGACCATGATGGCCGCCCCCATGAATCGCATGTGGCCGAGGGCTCCAAGCGCAGCGACTCCTGGTGGTCTTCCTCCTCCTCTGTCTGCCACGATGGCGCCGTCCTGAGATCGCACGTGGTCGGACCTCGTGGGTACTGCAGCGCCGAAGGAGATGGTCTCCGTTCTGGAGGGTTACAAGCTGCACTGCCGTTTTTAGGTTTGGACCTGCAGACTTTGCTGTAGTGGCCTTTTTTACCGCACTGGCTGCAGATTGCCGTTCTTGCCGGACACTGTTGCCGTGGATGCTTAGCCCCACCGCAAAAATAGCATCGCTGGCCACCTGGAGCTGCCGCCGTCGTCGAATCGATCTGGGAGCGCGGGTTCGCGGGGCGAGGAGGGAGCAGAGCTTGCTCCAACCACGTTGACTGCACGTGGTCCTCGGGGTACAGCGCCAAGCTCTTCGACGCCGCCTCCAACCTCACGGCCATCCCCATTGCCTGGGTCAAGTTGAGTTTCCCCTTTTCTAATAATTTAAGTCTGATGTACGAGGACCCTACCCCTGCTACGAACGCGTCTCGGGCGAGGTCTTGCATGTACTGCTCGGCGGAGACATCCTTACAGTCACAACCCCTGGCAAGCTGCAGGAGTTCATTGGCGTAGTCTTCTATGGTCTCGCCCGACTGCCGACGTCGTGTAGCGAGGAGATAACGAGCGTGAATCTCGTTGGGTGGCGTAATGTACCTATTCTTTAGGAGCTCGACGGCACCCTGGTAAGTGGAAGCTGCACGAATGGCTAGGTAAATCGTGTCGCTTACCCTTGCGTGGAGGACCTGGAGTCTATCACTGTCTGTAGTGATAGCTACCGAGGCTGCCAGGTAGTCCTCGAAGCACTTCCACCAATGTTCGAACGTGTTAGCTGCACCGACCGCACGTGGGTCCAGTGTCAGACGATCCGGTTTTAGGATCTGTTCCATATTCTCAGTTAATGTATTAAATTGATGCACCTCAATGAGCACCCGGAAACAAGGCTTTAGAACTGAAGGCTTTAATACATTAACAATGAAACTACTAACACAAATTCACCCGTTCAGACTGAAGGGGTCCTGCCGGAGCAGGGGGTCTTATACCCTGCCACCGGAGGCGGGACCCCACTGGAGTGTGCCATGATAACACCCAGGACAGGTAAACACCCTATCCCAACAACATAGTACAACCCCCATAACAACAACACCCTAGCCCAACAGTAATACAATAACAACCCCAGTGGTGAACCAACGATGGTTCACCACAGTAGCACCATTACAGTTAACAGTATAAATTACTTTTTAAAAGAATCTGTTCAAAATATCTTCGTACTTTCAACCCTATGCATTTCCAATTAATGCTGCTTTCAATTTCCATTCTTCTTTTAACTGGCCATCCTTGCTGTGTCAATCTGTAACTGCAGCAACAATGTACCTGAAATGAAATGTACATGTGCGCATGACCTGCAACTTAATTGTGATGAGGGTGTTGGGGGGAGGGAAAAATCCAGTAATTAAGGGCAACAAAATGTATCACATTTGGTTGACCTATTACAATTTTTAAATACCAATACAGGCTGGTAAGAGTCACAGGATCCAGCATGTTGTATCAGTCTCAATATTTTCTCCCACAATTTAGATAAGATGGATTTTAGAGATCGTCACAACCTATTTTTGGCAATGGCGGCAACCATTGTAACAAGAGGCAATGCTTTGCATGCTGCGTGCATGTCTTACCCCATTTATAGCTCACAGTGTCTCCAAAGACAGGGAACAGCAACATATTAGAGGGTGCTATTGTTCCGTATCTCTCAGGTAAAGGAAGGGGGAGGGTCCCTCCTTACCTTCAGCCCAGTCCTGTATCATAAATTTAATATTGCTGTTTTATAGGCCCATGCCAAAATATTAGGGAAGGCTCGTAGCTAAAATGCCGAAGTAATGAACCCAAGCTTAGAGAAACTGCAGGATACAAAATTTCGTGCATATGGTTATTCTGTTTCTGCCAGATCCCAAATATACTCAGCTCTCCAACTGGGTGCATTTGCAGCAAAACCCATATTGCAGATATATTTCTGCGAGATGTTTATGAAGTCGACAGGAATGGATGCAGGTTTGGGGAGGAAGATGTAGTCAGGCAGAGAGATCAATGCTGTGGATAGACCAAAGAAATGGCAGTCCACAGCACAGAGCAAATGTTACCACAAACACCACCATTGTCTCAGCTATGCTTCCTCCATCTTGATCACGTAGTGTGTTTTTCACAACCTGGTAATATTGCAAAGCAGTTTCACCCATTGAGCTACAGCAGTAACATATATCAACAAATAAATCAATATCAGCACAGCACACAAGGTCCTATAAACAGCAATGGAATTAATGCTAAGATAATCTGCTTTTAGTAGAGTTGGTTGAGGCCTTGGTATTGGCCAAGTCACCTCTCTTTGTGAAATGGATGGGATCTTCTATATCTACTGAAAGATGGCACGCACGTCAGTGCAACACTTTCTCAGTACTACACTGCGATTATGAGTTCAACCCTCTGGAGCAAGGCTTGAATCCTCGTGACTCAGCGGAGAGATTGCTCTGACCAATCCAAGGCTGATACAAAATGGAGCCTAATGGGAGACTATGGTTCTCTTACATCAGGACTAACTTAAGAGTGCAGGGTTCATTGATTTTGTGCTATTGATGAGAGACTCAAAAGTAACAAATCTTGTACTACTTGCAGTTGTAAAAAAATCCAAATCCAGTCAGGGATAAGTATTTTATTTCTGAAAGAAAAATGTGCATTTGTATAGCACCTTTCACGACCTCCATCACAAAGCTCTCCAAATCCAGTTGTAAATAGTCACTGATATAATGTAGAAAATCTCAATTTGCAGGCAACAAGGTCCAGTGAACAGTGATGTGATAATGACCAGATACCAATTTTTTTGTGATGTTTGTTGAGGGATAAAGATTAATCAGGATACCAGGGAGAGATCCCCTTCTCTTTGAATAAGTTGAAAAGAAAATCATTGGATATGGCAACTTTTGCAAGCCCACCTCTGACCCACATGAGATTGCAATTAGTTGGCAGTTACAGTCCTGTTTATGATGCTCAGCGTGACTCTTGACATTGTAATACCAAGTATTGTACTTCACTACCAACCACAGAAACCACAGAGGAGTCTAAATTGTGCTTGATCTTCAGAGTTTTTCACTTGTGCAGCAAAAGTTCTCTGCTAATGCTATCACTTCCAAAGCTATAATAGCTTAGCAAATTTGACCCTGTCAAAAATTCTCATGTGTGCCTAATGATCAAATTCAACATGTGTAAGTATAGGCATTGATGATCAAGTATTTTATGGAGCATGATGGCTCCTGTGCTGCTGGGAGAATGGAAATGTCATCTGTGGAATTCAGCTGGTCAGGGTTGAATAACATAGATTGTCAAGTTAAATTGATGTCCTGGAGTTTTGCTAAATTACCTCAGAGGCTCAGGAAGAAATTTGATCAAGCTTTCTCTTCTTGCAAGTGGCACCTGTTAGTTGTTGTCAGCTTCCAACTGAAAAAACCTGGACAAATAGGGCTGGTCATATGGGGTCGGCAGAAGAAATAGGCTTGATAGGACATAAGCCCCTTATTGGTCCATGCTTTTGTATGTTCCTTTACATTTTCTGCATAACCACACTGTTAGCATAAGTAGGGCTTGTGTTCTTCATAAGGCTGCAGTCCTAAAGGGGTTCTGGAGTAATGATTAAGTAATTCTCTCACACACACACATATATACATATATATATATAGTATTTCCAAACTGAAAATGCTTCATGCAATGAATTGCATTTTTAAAAGTTTTAATGATTTGTACTTTAGGCTCTTAGAATAACCATCGAAGCAAATATTGTTTTCCTGAGAAATGCTTTGCCTGATTCCTGTGCTGGATGACTCAGTGAATGTCATTTTGACTTTGAGTAATTGTGAGCGATAATCAGCAGCCTTTTTTTATATCCATTGAGGTCTAAGGTAGGGAAGTAAATTGATGAGGAAAAGCAATGACATATCAATGATTTCTGAATATGTCATCAACAAATTTTAGCAAGATGTGTTTAACTGAACTTCATTCAGACAATATAACTAAAGAAAGAAATACAGTTTAATATCGCTGAGTACCCATCAGTTTTTGGAAGGTCGTATATGAAAACAGCATGAGATTTAGAGACTGGAGATAGGATTTTCCTTGCAGGTTACTGGGCTCCACTCAGCTCAAACCCCACACTCTCTGCAGAACAATACTCAGCTGTGATTGTCCTAGAATTGGAAAATTAGTGACCGGACGTCACATTCATTGTCCAGTTAAGGACTGCGGATGTGTTATTGAAGCAGGAGGGCTAGTAGGAAGTCCTCTAGCTGGGAGGAAGCAAGGTAAATGAGAGATAGAGAAACCCCAAGAGAGAGGCACTCTCCCACTCTCCAGTCTTTGTAAGTTTAATCTAAAAAAAAAGACCGAGCAGCCTGGCCTCCACTGTGAGGTGGGAACCCCTTGTTAAGGACATGGCTGATAGTAAATGCCGAATTGTCCCAAATCGCAGAAGGGAACCTTAAAACACCTGCTCTCGACTGTATTTTTGCAATTTGGTATAATGTGAGGAAAGATTTGAAATCCAGAGAAAGATGTCCCAGGAAGGATGTGGAAAAGATTGAAAGGGTGCAGAGGAGATTTACAAGGATGTTGCCTGGATTGAGTGGCATGCCTTATGAGGATAGGCTGAGGGAGCTCGGTCTTTTCTCCTTGGAGAGACGTAGGAGAGGAGACCTAATAGAGGTATATAAGATGTTGAGAGGCATAGATCGGGTGGACTCTCAGAGGCTTTTTTCCAGGGTGGAAATGGCTGCTACGAGAGGACACAGGTTTAAGGTGCTGGGGGGTAGGTACAGGGGAAATGTTAGGGGGAAGTTTTTCACACAGAGGGTGGTGGGCGAGTGGAATCGGCTGCCGTCAGTGGTGGTGGAGGCAAACTCAATGGGGTCTTTTAAGAGACTCCTGGATGAGTACATGGGACTTAATAGGATGGAGGGTTATAGGTAGGCCTAAAAGGTAGGGATATGTTCGGCACAACTTGTGGGGCCGAAGGACCTGTTTTGTGCTGTAATTTTCTATGTTTCTATGATTTTAAATAAAACAAACATTTAAAAAATAAAACAAACAACAACAAAGTAAACTAGAAGTGCACTTAACAAGGACCAATGGCTATACATAGTATCACTAATTTAAACTGTTCCAAACAATCTTCACTTAACTCCCTTCAGTGCTAACTCTCCCCAAATCATTCCACAACACCTTACAGATTTTAAAATGCGTAAAAATCCACAGTAAGTAGTTATATCACTTTGGGGTTGCCTCTGAGGTAAAACCAGCAGCTTACTTTCTCTTAAATACAATTTTTCTCTTTGATCTTTCCTTATCTGACCTAACTTCTTTCAACATCGGACGTAATTACCTTAATTTTATGATTTTAGCTTTTGGAGTGTAAATGCAATGTGTACACACTTTCTGAACTTTTCTTCACACTTCCCTTTTCACAGTTTGTATATCTTGCTTCGAAACCCTTAACAACTTATTCAAATCATGTTCTGTTCCCTCATTGTTACTAACTTGCCTTGGATAAACATCTGTTTGCAGTGTTGCTAGGCTCATCAAAATATCAAAGGCACTAGTTTCATTAACAGAGCCATGTTGTCCCTGCCTTAATTAACTTACATTTTCCCACAGTTTGTAAAATATATAACCAGCAGAAAATATTCCAATTTCTTAGATTTCTCTGATATTTTCATGTCACTAATATCCTGACACCCTGTACAGGACAGCCTGCAGCGGCCAGGCAGGCAGGGATGGCCTCCAAGCATGCTTGGACTCCTGGAACCCCCAGTCTGCCATTGGGAGTCCACCTCTAGCCAACGACATTCCCCAATGCCTCTAGGGTCCTGGAGATTGACTGGTAAACACCAGTCACACTCCAATAATAGGTCGTAACAGGCTCTATCAAGGTCAATTGGCTACACGGCAGTTGAGGGGTGGGTAGCTCTGCTTCCCTGCACATCCTGTCCCCATTTTTGGGAAAATGGCCCAAGTGTGAAACAGAACCAGCAAGCCAGCTTGCAGTGCAGGTTTAGCATCCACCTATCTCTATGCCCCATCAGGCCCTCACCCTCAGAAAATGAGTTTTCAATCATGGTTTGCACTTGGAGGTTTCATACTGCAGTACATACGTAACTTTCGATTTAAGTGCTCCATTTTGATGAAGAATTGATAGTATTACTTGAGTAGTATAATACAGTGATATAGACAAGAAAAGTAGCACCTGATATGAATGCATTCTTTCTAAACTGGAGTTAAAGCTGTACTTTCAGGATTGTTAAAGGCATATTTATTGGCCTTTAGCCTATGCCTTATCAGTCACCAGCACTTTATACTCGCATCAGCTTGTTTAGATGTCCAGAACTAATAACTGATATACAGAAATTCTCATCTAAAAAAATTGAAGTTGTTGACAATCTAGGCTTAAGCGCATGAAATTGCAGTCTCCATCAAATCCTCCTTGAAACTATTGAACAGTGGATGAAGCAGAGATGGCCTTTACTGTTGGTTTATTCTGACAGATGGTCTTCTAGTGATAAAGTTTAACTTGATCGGAGTTTACGTGGCAAATGACTATTGTCAGGATTTTTTTGTTGGAGTTTTAAGTATCTTTTGAAATACATGATTGTCAGTTCGATAGCAACTGAGAAGCGTTGAACAACCTTAATTACTCCATTTACACTGTGCCCAGGAAGGCTAAAATGCATTCTATGCCACAAATGCCCTAATTTATCTCAGATTGAGTTGCAATCTCAGAAATAGATGTGCATGTAACAGTTCTGAAATTGAAGAATGCCACGACCTGGTAGAATATGCTAGTCAAAGGCATGTTAACTTCTTGACAAACTTAAAATCATAGGATCATGGAATGATTACAGCACGGAAAGAGACCATTAAATCCATTATGCCTGTTTTCCAAGAGCAACTCACCTAATCCCACTCCCCTACTTTTCCCCGTAGCCCTGATTTTTAATAAATCTTCAGATGATTATCCAGTTGTATTTTGCAGGCCTTTATTGAATCTGCATCCAGCACATTTGATACTGTAGTTAAATTAATTCAGCGGTTAAGTGAATAAAGCGACTTGTTGTAATCAGTTTCCCTCTGCAATATAGGCAGGTGCCCTTTTGAACTCACAGATACCACATAAGCTCAGAGCAGCATCCTGCTTCTCACAGAGAGAGAAAGAGAGAGAGTGTGTGCACCAAACTTCTATGGGGCTAAAGATACAAAAGGTGTTGATTTTGTTTAGTTCTCTCATGAGGTTTAAAGTGCTAGATAGAAAGCAATATATATATATATATATATATATATATATATATATAAGGTTCCAACACATATAACTTCCACTGGGCCAAATGTGTATCTGTTGAGATTCCTGTCGAAGAATACTGAATTGTTAAGTGTTTTGTGAAGTGCAATGTTCATTTTGTTCAAATTGGTATACCACAGAGAATTGTACCAGCAGAGGGAGTCTATAAACAGGAGCTGAAAATATGCAGAAACCATTTTAATAAAGGAGTCATGTTGCTCATGCACTTTCAATTTTTTTCTGTCTCTGACTGTTTCTAGTCTCAAGAACTTCAAAATATCCACAGTCTTGTCCCTAACTATTGAAAGGATGTAAGGAGGATGGGCAGTGGAAGTACCCACATATCTCCTCTCTCATCCAGCTACAGTGATATTTGCTTGCCATTTCAAAAGTAGTTGGCCTTTGTCACTATAATGTTTATTGGTTTTATACAGTGAATATTCAGTGAATGAGCATGGAAGTGTCAGGCTTGACATGAGAGTATGAGGGGTCATGGGGGTGGCTAGGGGACATAGCATGGCATGGGGGACATTAGGGGCCATGGGGAATGTTTGAAGGAGCATAGCTTGGTATGAGGGGCATGAGAGACCATGTGGGTAGGTGGAGGGGAATGAGGTGGCATCGAGGGCGTGTGTGGTCATTGAGGGTGTGAGGGGTGAGAGTCTTTATTCAATTTAACTAGGGCAAAATGCCATAGCACCAACATGGACTTTTTAAACAGCCCACTTCCAGATCCATGTCAGCTGACCTGACTGTAGCCCACATCCACCTCCCCACATTGAAAATCCTGTCTATGCGGGAACTTTCTCCCAAGATGGGCATGCTGAGCCAAGAAGTTCCCTGCTTCAAGGTTGAAAATCCAGGCCAGAGAATATCCATTTCATCTGTAATTGACATTATCTCATTAATATTCTGTTCCTTAGTGCATTGAATAAATGAGCTACCGCCAAGGTTCTGAAGATTAATTGTTTAAAAAGGACTGTAGAAATTGAGATGTTGAATGCAATTGCTGTTACCACTGTCAGTGAATGCTGAGTATTGTATGGCATTCTGACAATATCCCTATCCTTCATGGGAATCGGAATTGCATTCTGTTTGGTCACCATCCTAGCGACAACAAACCCAAAATGTACATTAAGATTACTGATGCATGTAAAGGACACCCAATATTATCCCACATCAATAAGATTGATAGCCCTTGCATGGAATTTGAATATCTCCAAAAGCATGAAGCGCTATTTAATCAGGGCATTGGGTTAATGTCATAGAAGAGTAAATACTAAAGGTAAGTGATTAAGGATGGCACAGTAGTTAGCATTGCTGCCTCGCAGCGCCAGAGACCCGAGTTCAATTCTCGGCTTGGGTCACTGTCTGTGTGAAGTCTGCACATTCTCCCTGTGTCTGCGTGGGTTTCCTCCGGGTGCTCCAGTTTCCTCCCACAATCCAAAAGGCATGCTGGTTAGGTGTATTGGCCATGCTAAATTCTCCCTCAGTGTACCCGAAAAGGCGCCTGAGTGTGACAACGAGGGGATTTTCAGAGTAAGTTCATTGCAGTGATAATGTAACCCTACTTGTGATACTAATAAATAAACTTAACCTTAAGGAGGTCACTGAGCAGTATAAAAATAGTTATCCCTGGCCCTTCTCAGAAGCCTGAAATTCAAACACCGCAGCTGTTAATTTCTAGCGCCAAGCATTAGTATTAATTCAAGAAATGACATTCTGAGACAGATGCACAGTCATGTGTGAAAATCTTTATTGATCAAAACCTGATAAGATTAAATGGCTAACAATGTACAAGTAGGATTTATTTCCAGTAAAGCATTGTACGTTTTATATTAATCTTTCGCTAGTAATTAGCCTAAGCAACATTTAGGACAAGATATTTTACAGCAAAATACCCATCAAAGTTTAAAAAGTACAAAATCTACATTAACTCGTAAATAACCATTCACTTAACATGAAAAAATATATGCTTTTGGTATCAGCCACGAGTGCAAAGTTATGCTTAACAGAAGTTAATTTTGTTCTTTTCATTCAAGGAATGTGGACTTCACTGGCTCGGCCAGCATTCATTGCCCATCCCTAGTCACCCTTGAGATGGTGGTGGGGAGTTGCATCTTGAACCGCTGCAGTCCTTATGGTGTAGGTATACCCACAGTGGTAATAGAGAAGGAGTTCCTGGATTTTGACCCAGCAACAGTGAAGGAACAATGATATATTTCCAAGCCAGGGTGATGAGTGGCTTGAAGGGGACCTTCCAGGTGATGGTGTTCTCGTGTATCTGCTGCTCTTGTCCTTCTAGATGGCAGTGGTCATTATTCAATGCAAGAAGCAATGTACTATTAAATGACCAAAATATAGGGGGTAGACTTTCATTTTCAATGCTATAATCTGGTAGTGAAAGGAACATTAAATACCCAAACCAATCTTTCAAATTCAATGGAAGTGTTCATAGGCCAGTCAGGTTGTAGTCCCAGAGATTTCCCAGGTAATTGACTGTTGGTTCCTGATTGATGGACCCATAATGGCATCGATTGCTATTTGGTTTCAAATACGGGGGCGCACATATGGCCTGCTTAGTGTTGATGTACACACTGGTGACCGGGAATATATCTAGTGGATTTCCAAAGGGATGTAGGAACCCTCCACCAGTCAGAAGCTGACAATGAAAGAAATGCCCATCCCTTTAGAGTTTAATTTGGTGATGATTACTGACTAGAAATCCATTGAAGACAGACTGTGCCTCAAATCTAGTTCTTCCATTCCCAGGCTGACTAACTTTAACCCAAAAGGAATGGACATTCTTGTCCAATATATTTAAATTAACAAAAACTGCAGAATTATACATTGTTTATCACAGATTTTAAACTGAAAGAAAGTAGTGTCATGAAAAATTGTTCAGTAAACAACCTTTGTTGTGATGAACTATATTAAGATGTTGCATAATTCACACATGACATCATCAGTTTTTTTTAACATATTTTCCTTGCCAAAGAAAAGCTTGTTGAACATTTTCATAAGATCAACATTGCTTTAATTTTGTACAGCTTTTAGTCAGAGGGAGAACAGTCATAAAATAAAATAGACCAGCATGATGGTTAGGTTGTCACAGTAACAGGAGCACCATAGCAACAATATTCTGCTATGCTTTTGCATAAATGAGGATGAATGGTAATTTGGCAAAGCAGCAATGTTGAATCAATTTGCCAATGAATCTGAGGTCAATTAACTTATGTTATTCAATAGTACCAATTAGTCCATTTTGGGGGGTAGAGGGATAAATAAGATTTTTTTTGTCTAGTTCACACTTTAAGGTTTGCAGATCCTTAAAAAGAAAGGCTCTGAAATGACGCTGGGGGATACTATTGTTAAACGCATTAGCATCCATCTTCTCTGAAATTCCTCTTGCTGCTATTTTAATGAATCCTAACCAATTCCAAAAAAAGGGTTAACAGCTCCATTAGAGGGCTGGGGAAAGGTATTTCAGAATGATGTATTTTGTTTGTGAATTATATCAGATGGCTCAATTTCAGCACAGTGATTCTGATGAGCAAGCACTGAGCATGTCTACTGTTATTTAAGTCCGCCATCAATAAATTGACTCGGGTGGGTATTCACTAATATCATTTCTAGTATCAACTGAGTTTATAATAATCTTTGACAATTCTGCTTTTACCAGTTGTTTAAAAACAATTTCTAAAAAAGGAATACTGCAGACTAAAACACTAAAACATTTGCTTCATCAAGTACTAATTTAAACCAGGATTACCTGTATATAATCTGTCATAAGTAAGTTAAATGTGACAATCAAAACCTGTCCTGAAATTATGTCTAGAATAATGCACATGAATGATTAATCCACTCATCTGAAATTCTTCTCTCCTCTTTAACAAGAGGTAGATAGCCCATTTATTCTCAAGTTTCACTGTCAGTAAAAAAGCAGAGAAGAATATCAGTTGAACACATTCTAATACGAGCATTGCACATGAAATTTTCACACTAATATTCAGGGTACTTCAATTGGCAAATGATGCTCTTGCACGGAAAACTATCTTATGAGTTTTAAAATGTGATTTGTTTTATCTGCAATTTAAAAAAATACAGGGGTTTATTATACAGAGTAACTGAATATAGAATGATACAGGGCTTTCTGCTGAAATATTCCTTTAAAGCTAAACCATTTGGTTTATATACCCCTCTCACATGTGGCGGTAAGTACAATAAGGATTGTTACAAAAAGTTTTGTAATTCAAAACAAATATAACAATTCAAAATTCAAAATTCTCTTCAGGCTGAAACAAATCAAATTAACATCTACCAAAGTTTAACATATTCACAGTGGGTGGACATCACATCATTAAAGATTTGTAGACAATAGTTGCAACCATAATAATACTAATAGCCTTTCAGTAAAATTGAATGTCACATCAATTAAGAATTGACTGTGTAGTGCAATCTGCGTAACACTGGTAATGGGAATGTGCTGATTAAGTAAGGTCCAGTATAACTAAATCATAGAGCAGAATGTTAACTGCCCTGGGGTGTGTATTTGTGGGTGGGGTGAGGGGGCGAGTGGTGGTGCCAGGGCCTCGTGTCGAAGCCCTCAAAACTGGAGTCTTGGCTTGATCCGTCCACTTTCGGGTTTACCCCGAGCAAGTCTGCAGACAAGGGGGGAACTTTGAAGTAGTAATCAAGAATTCAAAGAGGCAATTAACTCGGAAAACGCTGTCTTCTGACTTTTATAGCTGGTGCATGGGTTTCTCTGAGCTGTGTGGAACTTGCCAGGATCAAACAAGCAAGTGCACGATGAGGAGCGCTTGTTAAGTGAAACTAGGGGGGGTGGGAGGGGGGCGTTGGGGTTTAGACTTCAAAAGGATAGCTGAAGCCTGTCTAAGTGATGCCTCCAATCCCGGCCTCTTATACATCCCCAGTTGTCATTGCTCCATCACTGATAGCCCTGCTTTCAGCTGCTGAGGCCTGAGGCTCTGGAATCCCCAATTTAAACCTCTCTGTCTCTCTACTTCACATTTCTCCTTTCAGAACAAGCTTTATGCTGCGAATTTTGTGGAAAAAATGAGTGGAAGGTCAAATATATTTTCCCACTTGTTGGTTCCCTCACCATCTGTGCTTTAGGACTCATGATGTGGAGATGCCGGCATTGGACTGGGGTAAACACAGTAAGAAGTTTAACAACACCAGGTTAAAGTCCAACAGGTTTATTTGGTAGCAAAAGCCACACAGGCTTTCAGAGCCTTAAGCCCCTTCTTCAGGTGAGTGGGAATTCTGTTCACAAACAGGGCATATAAAGACACAAACTCAATTTACAGAATAATACACAACCCTGCTACAGCAACCTCTGCAAGATGTGCCGGATCATCGACACAGATGCCATCATCTCACATGAGAACACCATCCACCAGGTACACGGTGCAACTCGGCCAACGTTGTCTACCTGATACGCTGCAGGAAAGGATGTCCCGAGGCATGGTACATTGGGGAAACCATGCAGACGCTGCGACAACGGATGAATGAACACCGCTCAACAATCACCAGGCAAGACTGTTCTCTTCCTGTTGGGGAGCACTTCAGCGGTCACGGGCATTCGGCCTCTGATATTCAGGTAAGCGTTCTCCAAGTCGGCCTTCACAACACACGATGGCGCAGAGTCGCTGAGCAGAAACTGATAGCCAAGTTCCGCACACATGAGGACGGCCTAAACCGGGATATGGGTTCATGTCACACTATCTGTAATCCCCACAGTTTGCCTGGACCTGCAGAGTCTCACTGGCTGTCCTGTCTGGAGACAATACACATCTCTTTAGCCTGTCTTGATGCTCTCTCCACTCACATTGTTTGTATCTTAAAGACTTGATTAGCTGTAAGTATTCTCATTCCAACCATTATTCTGTAAATTGAGTTTGTGTCTTTATATGCCCTGTTTGTGAACAGAATTCCCACTCATCTGAAGAAGGGGCTTAAGGCTCCGAAAGCTTGTGTGGCTTTTGCTACCAAATAAACCTGTTGGACTTTAACCTGGTGTTGTTAAACTTCTTACTGTCTTTAGGACTCAGCCAGCTTGGTCTGGTGGGGATTTTTTTTAAATTTCAGGTTTATTTATTGAATTTAAATTCCACCAGATGCCATGTGGGATTTAGCCATAGAACGTCTTTAACTAAACTTCTATGACTGAACCTCTGTCCCAGCATTAGCCTGAGCCTCAACCTTATTAGTCCAATGACATTACTGCTACACCACCATCTGCCCTGATATCAACTTGTGCAGATTCCTATTATCAGTAGCTTTAAATATTTGCCTATTTGTGGCACAATCTACCTGTCACAGATGCTTCTGTCCATGACGATAATGGTGGTGTAGCAGTAATGTCATTGACCTTGTGCAGGCAAAGTCCAACCTTCACATTGAGGCTACCCTCCTGTTGTGTGGCATTACCATTGTGCTAAATGGATAGATTTCAAACAGATCTAGCAGCTGAAAAGTGGGCATCCATGAGAAATAGTGGGCCAACAATAGCAGCAGAACCATATTCAACTGTATTACAATCTGTAAATTCATGATCCAGCATGTTCCCCGCTTTACCATTACCATCAAGGTGATTGATCAAATCTGGTTCAATGAAGGCTGCAGGAGGACATGCCAGGAGTAGCACCAAGTACACCTAAACATGAGGTGCCAAATTGGTGAATCTAGTACACAGGACTAATTGCATGCCAAAAACCAAGGGCAGTGTGTGAGAGGGCTAAACAATTCCGCAATAAGGAGATCAGATCTAAATTCTGCAGTCCTGCCACATCCAGTTATGAATGGTGGTGGACAATTAAACAACTGACTGGAGAAGCCCAGCACATTAGTGCAAAAGGCAAGGCTGAAGCATTTGCAACCACCTTCAGTCAGATATGCCAAGTGGATGATCCATCTCTGTCTTCTCTGGAAGTATTCAACCTCACAGATGGCAGTCTTCAGCCAGTTTAATTAATTCCACATGATATCAAGAAATGGCTGAAGGCACTGGATGCTGCAAAGACTATGGGTCCTGACAATATTCCGGCAGTAGTACTGAAGACTTATGCTCCAGAACATGCTGCACCCTGAGCCAAGCTGTTCCAGTACAGCTACAACATTGGCATCCACACAGCAATGTGGAATAGTGCCGAGGTATGTCCTGTACACAAAAAGCAGGACAAGTTTAACCCGGCCAGTTACCATCCCATCAGCCTACTCTCGATCATCAGTAAAATGATGGAAGGGGTTATCAACAGTTCAGTCAAGAGGCACTTACTTAGCAATAATCTGTTCACTGATGCGTTCTTTGGTTTCCGCCAGGGTCAATCAGCTCCTGACCTCATTATAGCCTTGGTTCAAACATGGACAAAAGAGCTGAGGTCCAGAGCTGAGATGTAAATGACTGCCTTGACATCAATGCAGCATTTAACCGAGTGTGGCACCAAGGGGCCTTAGCAGAACTGCATTAAATAGGAATTGGAAAAAAACCCTTCACTGGTTGGAATCATTCCTATCACAAAGGAAAATGGTTGTGGTGGTTGAAGGTTTAGCATATCAGTTCCAGGACATCTCTGCAGGAATTCCCCAAGGTAGTATCCTCGGCCCAACCATCTTCAGCTGCTTCATCAGTGACCTTCCTTCTAACATAAGGTCAGCAGTGAGGATGTCCGCTGATGACTGCACAATGTTCAGCACCACTCATGACAAATCCGATACTGAAGTTGTCTATGCCCATATGTAGCAAGACCTGGGAAATATCCTGACTTGGGCTGAGAAATGACAAGTAACATTCACATCACACAAGTATCAGATAATGACCATCTCCAACAAGAGAGAAACTAACCATCGTCCTTTGACATTCAATGGCTTTACCATTGCTGAATCTCCCACTGGGGAGATCCTGTGGGTTACCATTGACCAGAAACTGAACTGGACTAGCCATATAAATACTGTGGCTACTAGAGCAGGCCAGAGGCTGGGAATCCTACAGTGTGTAATTCCTCTCCTAACAGTCCAAAATCTCTCCACAAGGCACAAGTCAGGAGTGTGATGAAATACCCTCTGCTTGCATGGATTAGTGCAGCTCCAACAACACTCAAGAATTGGCAGCAGTGTGTACTATCTACAAAATGCACTGCGGGAACTCACTAAGACTCATTAGACAGCACCATTCAAGGCCATGATGGCTCCCATGTAGAAAGACAAGAGCAACAGACACCTGGGAGCAGCACCACCTGGAAGCACCTCTCCAAGCCATGCACCATCCTGACTTGGAAATATATCACCATTCCTTCACGGTCCCTGGGTCAAAATCCTGGAACTCCCTCTCCAACAGTACAGTGGGTGCAAGTACAAGGCACAATCTGCAGCAGTTCAAGAAAGCAGCTCACCACTACCTTCTCAAGGGCAATGAGCGATGAGCAATAAATGTTGGCCTAGCTAGCGATGCCTATATCCATTAGTGAATTTTTAAAAAGCTGGGAAGGCTAGCTAAAGATTTCACAAGATAGGTACAGCAACATTCCAGAAAGATGCTTCAGGAGAGTTGATAAAGCAACTCAGAAACCAAACACTCTTTCCTTCCAATATGGTAATATGTCCAACTTTCAGCGGATGGAATCTGGGACGAGGTTATAAAGTATGATGAATCGTTTCAGGGGTGATATTCAGCTGTAAGCAATAAATGCTGAGCTTGGCACAAACTAAGAAAGGTAAAACTGCAAGTGATTTACAGGCAATTTAAAGTGCAAGAGATTTGTAATGCATGGTACCCTCGGGCCTATCACTACTCTTCTGTAATGGGAAACAATATTTTGGTGAAAAATGATGTTTAATTTCAAAGTCAGGTAATAAAACTCAAAATTGTCAATCTGACCCATGAAGATGCAACGTAGCACATTGATATTGCTGGTGATTGTTAGCCATGCTGGAGACAGCAGAACACTTTAATTGATAACAGTTACAACTATATGTGTGTCGTCGTTCAAGATCTTTTGATAATCTTTTCACAAAGGATTTGAAAACAAAGTAGGTTTAAGTTCTGTATCTTAAAGCACAGAGTATTGTAAGTTTTTAAAAGGAAAGTTTGAGCGGATAGATTGTTAAGTTGTATTTACTTAATTTTTTGCATATGGACCATAAATGATAAGGAATTATGAGCTTGTCTAGGTAATCAGTGAACATCTCGTACTCATTTTTGGAAAGTCTTCGATTTCATTTTGCAGCTGCGCACATTGAAAGATAAAATACAGAAACAGGAAGGTTGCAAGGACAGCCAGTTTTGTTAAAAAGTGATTAGAACTGCTGGCACATAGTTAGAAGCAACATTTTTAAGCTAAGATGACAAACTGATGTGAGATGGCATGTCAATGTTTGCATAATTATGCAAATGTATATTGTAGCAACTATTCTAAGACCTCTAAGTTTGATCTCCTTGCCCTAGAAAGCACCTTCTTTTATCCCATCTTGTTCATTCCCTAGTATGGCCCTGATTTTCACTCTCTCAAGTCGAAGGGACACAAACCTGATCATATCTTGTACAAAATTGCTTTAACCAGATCAATCTCGATCTCATTGAGTGATATCAGACTATTCCTATTCCAAAATTAGGAATTTTGGGCAGCCCAGTGTTTAGCACTGCTGCCTCACGGTGCCAGGGACCTGGATTTGATTCCCGGCTTGGGTCACTGTCTGTGCGGAGTCTACACATTCTCCTTGTGTCTGTGTGGGTTTCCTCTGGTGGTCCGGTTTCCTCCCACATTTCGAAAGATGTTCTGGTTAGGTGCATTGGCCATGCTAAATTCTCCCTCAGTGTACCCGAATAGGCGCTGGAGTGTGGCGACGAGAGAATTTTCTCAGTGACTTCATTGCTGTGTTAATGTAAACCTACTTGTGACACTAATAAATAAACTTAAACTTTAAAAAAAAGTTGTATAAAACCCGAGTTAGGCCCCACTGAGAGTACTGTGAGCAGGTATGGGCACCACAACTTAGGAAGGATGTTTTGGCCCTGGATGGAGTTCAAAAATGATACCTGGACTTCAGGGGTTAAGTTACGAGGAGAGATTAGACAAATTAGGTCTTTATTCTCTCAAATTCAAAAGGTTGAAGGGTGATCTGATAGAAGTCTACAAAATATTTACAGGGAAGGACAGGGTGGATAAGGATAAACTGTTTTGACTAGTTGAAGACTCGAGAACCAGGGGTCATAATCTAAAAATTAGGGCCATGCTATTCTAGAGAGATATGAAGAAACACTTCTACATGCAGAGAGTGGTGGAGGTTTGAAACTCTCTTCCTCAAACAGCAGTGGATGCTGGTTCAATTGTTAGGTTTAAGTCTGAGATAGACACATTTTATTGAGCAGTGATGTCAAGGGATACGGGCCTAGGGCAGCTACATGGAGTTAAGCCACAGATCAACCATGATCTTATTGAATAGCGGAATGGGCTCAAGGGGCTGAATGGCCTATTCCTGATCCTATGTTCCTAACTCTGGGACTTCTTTGTCACTTGGGAAATTGTGAGTGGCTATTCAGTTGCCTATGCTGCTTCCCCTTTTGCCATAGCCATCAGTAACAATCACTTGGAAAGTGTGAATTACTAACTGGAATGTCTCTTGTTCAGGAAATAATAGTGAAGGTCGATGTGACACATATGGACTTTCAAAGGATGTTTGATAAAGTGCCACTTCAGAGACTTGCCTGTAAAGTTGAAGCCCATGGAATAAAAGAGGAATAGGCAACATGGATACGAAGTTGACTGAGTGACAAGAAACAGAGTATGCGAACATTTACATTTTCGACTGGAGGAAGATATACAGTGGGATTTCCCACTGGGATCATTCCTTTTCTTGGTCTAAATTAATGACCTAGACTTCAATGTACAGTGCATCATTTCAAAATGTGCAAGTGACTGTACACAACTGTCCCATGTGCCAATCCACTTCATATTGAAAGCTATCCAAACATGATGGATCTTACTTTGGGAAGTCAGGTTGCTTCTTCTCCTGGGCTCTGCTCCCCATACTTGGAGGCAGGCATGCCTATTTCTCATGATCTAACAAGTCCCCAGATTGACCTTCTTGGCTTCCATCTGCCTCATTATGGAAGGTGAAGGTCTGCCCCTTTCAAGGTTGACCAGCAGCAAGGAAAGGGATAGAATCTGTGGAAAAATGTGGATGGCAATTTCATTACTTAAAATGTAACCTTTCTGAGACTTAACTGAAGGAATTTTTTGCTACATGAGACTGAGTGTCAGACAAGCAATTTGGCAACACAGAGGAAGCAGGTTGGAGGCCGAGACTGGTAGTGGAGAGATAAACTGGGTTTGGTCAGCATGTGTATATGGCAATGCTGTCTGATGTTGTTACCAAGAGGTGTGTAGATGAACTGGACAGAGCTCCTAAGGTAACACAGTGGGTGCATAAATCAAAAGCATTTCAGGAAAAACTTTGGCTATTTTGGAAAAATAAGGATGAAACCAAGTGACAACATCCCTGCTGAGAAAATGGTGAAGGGTGTTGTTTGGGATGGAAATGCATACTAAATGTATACTAAAGATCCTATCTGGCTTGCCACAGTCATGTGACCTCTGCCATGAGGCACCGACTGAGGAAAGCCATGTTACATTCAGTTCTAATAAAGACATTGTACGAGAAGCACTGTAATCTTTGAGCTTGTGACAAGAATTTTATGTCCTTTTGAAAGAAAGATGCCACTACCTGAGATGGTTGACCCATTTGCAATGTTAACTAGCATAAGGACCAGGAAGGAGAGTTGGGTAATCAGCAGTTAAAAGGGCATGGAAGAGGTTCTGGGCCTCCTTGATGAGATGAACTCAGGCTGGCATGACTGGGGAAGGGAGAAAAACGAGAGAGAGGGACAGGGGAAGTTTCACAAGGTGCAAATTGGGTTCGGGTGCAGGGCAAGAGTGACAGATGCAGCTGAGATTGTCTCACATTGAGTGACAAAGAAACCTGTGAGTTGGACTCTCCAAAGCTCTTTCATTTTAACTCCATGGAAATATTTCACTCTGCTCGGGAAGGTCTCTAGTTTGTTTCCAACTACTGAGTCAGCTGATCCACAGCTAGGTTGACGAGCCTCAGAACTCCTGGTCTCAGAGGTAGAAAAACATTAGTTGAGGTCCTCAGGCTGCTCACTTGGATAGAAAATTGTGCAGACCCCAAGTAAAGACAAACTGAACTGGATTGCGATATCCCCATTGGTAAATAGTCAACTGAGATTTTCCACATGTAAAATGGTGGCACCATACCACAGGATGAGTCATCTCTCACTAAAAAGAGGAGAAAAATGTAGAATATAATTGGAGTGCAATGAAAAATGAGCTGTTGGACTCATTGGTTATTGGATCTGAATTACTCATGAAATGAAAACTCATACATCATTCTCTTGCAAGATAATATCGAAGCTTTACTCCAACTAAGAATATTTGTCTTCAGAAAAAGGTTTGTTTTTTCAATGAACACATTACATAATATTAAGGTTCTATCCAACTGCCTTTATCCACAGTTTAAACCAGTTGATAGATTTTGTAGTCGATTCAAGTATGGGTTTGTTCGTGTACCTGGAGAGAGATGATCGGCCTTTTTCCATTTAACATGTTGAAATGATTGTCACCCAGCCATTAGTCATACATTGGGCTATGGTTGCCAAGATAATGCCCACCCATCCTTCTCTGTGGATGCAATTCAGCAGAATTTGAGGTAAACGTCTTGTATTCAAGGAGTTAGAGCAAAGATGAAATATCGGGCGGGATTCTCTGGCCGTTAACACCAACGGGATTCTCCGCAGTGAACAGTGATTTGGTCAAATTCTTCATCCTCTCTGGCAGCGGCGGCAGGGCCTGAATGCTCGGAAAATTCCAGCCATCATATTTTACGAGAGAGAGAAAATTACATTTGTCATAGCATAATTCAGCAGCAGTTATCTTTACTGGTCATTAAAAGTGCCAGCACATCATAAGGAAATACAATTTGAAGCATTAGGGTCAGAAAGAGGATATGTAACTGGTTTACTGTCTTCTAAATCTGTATTTTTAAATTGGGATTCATGAGTGTGGAGATAGAAGGGCAGATGAAATAGAGTTGTTGGAGTTGATCAATATTATAATTTAAAATTAATTTCAATTAAGTGTTTTAGATAGTCTCCTCATTCTCGACCTGTTTTCAATTTTGTCATCTCAATTTATCTTTCATCTGCTATCTCCACCATTTCTCACACCATCAGAGAGGGGGAATCTTGTGGCATGCCAGATCTTCCTTTGTTCCAGAATCTTTGCTGAGTTTATATTATTTAATGTGCTGCAAAAATTGGCATCTATGACTACATTTGAAAAATTCTGAGGTAAGCAAGCTGGAAGCATGTTAGCAAGCTGAGTCCAGATAAAACTTAGATTCAGTTATTAAACCAACATTAGGTAAATTGGCTCAAATCAATAAAAAAATATTGCCTGAAAGCCAAATATCTCCCCTCTATGCACTCTCAAAGACACAGAGCTTGCTTTTGCTTAATCTCTCCAGGTTCTTAAGAGTGAAACCCACGACGATTTGAACTAAGTTAAAGAAAGGATAAAGAACTTGTATTTACATAATGCTGTGCACAGTATCAGAATGTCCAAAGTGCTTTCTGACTAATTAATACTTTTGAAGTGAAGCCACTGTTGTAATGTAGGAAACACAGTAAGCGTTTTAACAACACCAGGTTAAAGCCCAACAGGTTTATTTGGTAGTAAACACCATTAGCTTTCGGAGCGCTGCTCCTTCGTCAGATGGAGTGGAAATGTGCTCTCAAACAGGGCACAGAGACACAAAAATCAAGTTACAGAATACTGATTAGAATGCGAATCCCAAACACAATAGCCAGTCTTTGCGCAACAAGATATCACAAAGAACAATGAGATCATGACCAGATCCACCTTCACCTGTGAGGATAAATGATCATTGACTTGAATTTACTGCTCTCCTTGGTGGCAAGTTTGGTGATGGGGGCCATTTAATCAGGCAGGAGGTTGGCAAGTGGGAACCCCACCACGTTTCAGTCTCCACCCCATCTGCATGACCAGATGGCCCATGGCCGGCCTCCCAGCCCTGTTGTCAATTGAGCTCATTAACTGGGCAATTAATGCTCACTTATGGTCCTAATCTCGCTGCCACTGGTACTAAACCAGAGGGAGACATGATCTTGCCATGCACGGAGCACAACTAGCAAACCCGTTCCTTTGCTCTGACTCTATTCGCTGGGATTCTCACCCCACGAACTCACTCCGACTAACACTCACCTGTGGCCTCGGTCCAACAAGGATCCTGAGCCTCAAGTGGGTGTCATCCAGCAACAGACACCACCTATCTGGTAGCACTGCCATTCAATATAGTTACCAGCCTTTTAAACAAGAGGGAAAAACCTGCTGGACTTCAATCTCACCAATCTATCTATCACCGTCACATCTGTCCATTACAGTATCAGTAAGAGTGACCACTACACTGTCTTTGTAAAGGTGAAGTCCTATCTTCACACTGAGGACACCATCTATCCATGTAGCCTGGAACTACCACCAGTGCTAAATGGGATAGATTCAGACCAGGTCTAGCAACTCAAACTGGACATCCATCAGGTGCAGCAAAATTACATTTAACCACAATCTGTAACCTCATGGCCTGTCATATCTCTCTCTCTACCATTACCATCAGCCAGAGTTTGGTTCAATGAGGAATTTAGGGAGAATGTCTTTAACTGTTTGCAACTGCTGATTCTACTCAACTCCAAATCCTATACCTCCCCTTCGGAAATTCAATCTCCCACAATATTCTCGGCTCTTCAGAAAGGCGTCTTGTAGATATAAGGGTTTTCTTTTGAATCTGGTAGGACATCATCATCTGCAGAACAGGACAACACTTTATCAGCTGTCAACATTGCTGGGGAACAGTACGTAGGTTGGTGGTGACTGGACTGCAAGGACAATAAAAACTTTTTAACAAAAAGCTGATTCTAAAGCAAAGGCTGAAGAGAATCAACCTTTGGACTCTCTGGGACTAAAAAAAAAGCTCAGCACCTTAAGGAACTTGAAGGTCTCTTGATGGATGCTGGGACAGAGTCACAGAAGAGGAATGATCTTAAACTCTTGGGAAGACTATCACAACTGTATAATCATCTTCTGTATCAAAGACTGAAAAGGTGTTGGAGATCTGAGATTTTAATGGACTTAATGAAGGAAAAAACATTCAACTTCCTTTAAGGCTGTCAGGAAAATAAGAGATGATTTCCCAATGATTGTCCGGGAGGACTGTCTACTTTCTGGAGGCTGTGGTTGGAGCCACTGTTCCCTCTGTACGAGGTTGCTAAGGGAAATGGGAAGAATTGCAGTGAATATGAAGATAAGACAGCCTCATCTTCTGGAATGAGAGGAACTTCCTGGAGAGAATAGGCACAGGGACTAGATTGATGTACAGACTGAGCATTCTTAGTGGGATGTTCTTCTTGGACAACAGGAGGTAAGGTAAGCAATAACTTGGTAGACTCAGTGGAACTAGGATCTGAATGCTGCTCAGTCACTAAAAACACAGCTGATTCTTCTAAAGGACAACAGCGACTTCGTAAGGTGCATCAATCAACAGGAAAGATTAATGATTTTCGAGGATCTCAACCTTCAAGTGATCACTTAGTACTGCAATGAATTCTTCCTCGTCACTCTCCGGGAAGAGCCAATTCAGATCCAGCAGGCTGTCATGGTGATTGGCACTGTCTGCTACAGTGGCTTCTATATCCTCCACCTTTGGCCTTACCCTGTGAAGAACTGGGAGATTCATAACTTCCACGTGTGGTCTGGGTCTAGTAGATGGTGAAAGAAGGAACTTACTGCTGATTATATAAACTCCCTTAGCTTCTGAAGGCTGAATTTCCACTGCTTCTAAATAAAAGGTTATAGATTGTTGCATGAAAGATAGAGTTGTTCAAATGATGAGCATAATTTGTTTCTTCAAAGACTCCTAGAAATATGCGAACATCACCACTCAATGAATATGTATGTTCATCATGAAAAACATAAAGAGAATTGACAATCTGCTGTCCCTTGTAACTAAGAGGAATAATAATCCTGCCTTTGAATGGAAGGTCAGTGCAGCCTGCACCTTGTAATGATGTTTGTATAACCCCCACTGCTAGCCTCAGGGCAATCAAAAGGTGGGACAAGGACAAGGGACTGCTCACTTGATATGCCTCTCTCCAATGCTTCTCCTTCTACGGCCAACATTTCCAGCTGCTTTCAAAGACTTCTTCACTCTGTAATTCCTTCAATAACACCTACCATGTTCTGAGATTGGGTCCTTCTCTCTTGTACTCCAGGCGTGGGACTTAGTTCTTAGACAGCCTGTAGACATATCTGGTATGTGCTTAGCATTTTAGTAGTATTAAATCTATACAGGTTACAGAGTAGGCATGTTGCTCCTAGGGATGATTCCAACCACTATCTCTTGACTAACATGATTGACTGATGTCAGTTGTACATCATCATCTACATTATACATTAGCATATCCCATCTGTTAACCCTTTATACTACAAAAGGGAATGCACTTGACATCAAGGCAGCATTTGACCTAATGTGGCATCAAGATGCCCGAGTTAAATAGAAGTCAATGGAAATCAGAGAGAAAACTCTCCAATAGTTGAAGCCATATCCAGCACAAAGGAAGATGTTTGTGGTTGTTCAAGACCAAGAATCACTGCCCAAGGACATTGCTGTAGGAGTTCCTCAAGTATTTCTCTCGGCACAATCTGCTGCTTCATCATGACCTTCCCTCCAATGTAAGGTCGGAAGTGCAAATATTCACATTCAGTATCATTCAGAACTCCTCAAGTAATGAAGCAGTCTGCGCCCGCGTGCAGCAAGAAGTGGACAACATTCAGGCTCAAGCTGAAAAGTGGCAAGTAACAGTCACTCTCACAAATGCCAGGCAGAATCCATTTCCAACAAGAGGAAATCTAATTATCTCCTTTTGACAGTCAGGAGCATTACTATTGTAGAGCTCTCAAAATGGCCACTTTTGCAGAATTGTACAGCATAAGTGACAAGAAGTGTGTACAAAGACGTATCCACATTTATCATCTTTATTGCAGAATCCTCACAGCTTTGCTCACTTGTTAGTCAGAAGAAATACTGTTTTATAACAGTATATCATATAACATACAATGAATTATTATCGGGTCCACAAAAATAATTGGAATTTTGTTTTTATTGCTTGGAATTCAATAATTGTTGGGGATTTAATCTCATAGCTGTCCATTTCTCTCTTAAAACTGTAAATCAATGGTCATGACTTTTCTCATATGTTTCTTTAGCTACATACATTTGTTTTTTATCCCTCAACTTAATAAAGCCCAGGATATTCTGTGAAATAGTCGACAGCCTGGCAATTAGGAGGCAGAAGTGTAAGATTTGGTATCATTGCAAGATTAGGGGGATGTGGAATATGGAGTTTGGTTAACTGAAATAAGAAAGCAGTGTGGAGATGGTCCCAGTCTTCACTCGAGGAAGCATGATGGAATCTGGAACAGAGAGAGACCTAGCTGTGCTGGAACCGGAATTGCACAGGGTGATGTCCCAACATTTCTTCCACTGGAATAGTACTCCCAGAATCTGGGAACATTGTGTACCCAGATCTGAGATATTTGAGAGAGACCTCTGGAACAGGGTGATGTCCCAAGATTTCTTCCACTGGCCAAGCAGGAGAGCCTCACGGGGGTCTGCCCCGGGGCCGCGGCCCTTACGCACGCCGGCGCCCCCACGCGGGTGGGAGGTCACTCCGACACTTTCGCTGTACCCGTCGAACGGAATCTGGGAACATTGGGTACCAATGTCCTTAAGAGAGACCTCTGGCTCAGCCTGGATTCATAATATTTCTGAGTCTAGAATTTTGGAGCCTGGCTGAATAAAAAAACGAGGTGCTGCAGTTACCTAATGCCCTATCACCGCTGTGCTCACTGACCTCTAATGGTTGCCAGTTAAGCAACATTTTGATCTTAAAATTTTCAGACTTGTTTTCGATCCCTCTCTTTCTCTGTAATCTCCCCCAAACCCCATAATCCTCTGAGAAATTTGTGCTCCTTTAATTTTGTCCTCTTGTGCATTAACAATCAAAATCGTTCCACCATTGGATGCCTTGGTCTTTGGAATTCTCTACTATTGTGTTAGGTGTTCAGGTCTGAAAGGGTTAATGGGTGGGACTGGAGAAAGAGTACACCCACATGAGAATGGTAGGAGAGTCTGGTAGAAGAAAACTCATGGTTTAATCTGAATAAAACCTGCATTCTTGTACATCTGTGAATCGTTGCCTTCATACGATAAAACAGTTATCGTTCAGAAATTGCTATGTCTCTGCTTGCAGTTGTTCCTTAGCCATCAAAATTAACATGCAACATTTCCTGACACCCCTCCAGCTCTCTACCATACCTTTCTGCTTGTAGGACACTTTTTAAAACCTACCACTTTGACCAAGCTTGTGGACATTTGACCTAACATCTCTTCATAGCTTGGTGTCATCATTTGTTTTGTCATTCTCTCGTAAACTTGGGGCGTATCTTCTGTTTTAAGGGCATTAAATAAATATGTTTTGTTGCTGTTGTTTACATCATTGGGAACAGAAGATTAGCACAGTTGAATGAAAACAAAATACTGCAGATGGAAATCTGAAAAAGAAATAGGAAATGCTGGAAATAATCAGCAGGTCGAGCAGCATCTGTGGGGAGAGAAACTGGGTTAACATTTCAGACTGATGACCTTTCATCAGAACTAGCACAGTTGACATGGTTTGATCAAGTCTTGTGAATGACTTTAATGCAGCAAGCATATTATGTAAAACTAGTTTCAATTTGATATTTCATTATGTGTTCTTATTAATATTCAGGGCAGCATATTTCATTCTCATATTATAAAACTGCCGATTGAGACAATCATAAATTCTTGTATGAAATATTTTATGATGTTATTAAAACCTTTTTGTCTTCAGAAGAATGCAATAGGCTTGCTCTGGCCATATGGGTGTATATTCTAGGCTGAATAAAATTCACTTCAACTGCATTCGCAGACGTTAAGCTCCTGAATTTTAGGTTTTACTAAGCTGGGCAGCAGCCTCTGCTGGTTACTTTAAATCTAACCACACTGTCTATCATCATTAAAACTCGGATTCAGTGTTGTACCATGTAAAATTTGCTGTGTCGAAAGAATGTATTTTTGTTTTATTTTTATTCATCATTTATCTTGATTCTGATCACAGACTTTGCCTGCAAAAGCATGACAAATATATTTTTTCAAACAAGTCATCATAAGGCTTCATCAAAATCTTTAATTATAGGAGTTGTAGGTGGGAGTCAAATAATAATTCACTAAATGCATATGTTGCACAGAGGGCAGAAAAGGCATTATTTTTCGTCACGATCTTCATGTGAATATGCTTTATATACTTGACACCAAGTTACTAGGCAACAGGATTAGTCAACAATAATGTTTCATTTCTATTTACATAATGTGTGTATTTGAGGATAAATGTAATTTTGTGGCTTGAAATGGGAGCAACGCCAGAGTTAAGTAAGCACTGTGCGGTATTAACGCATTGGCACCAGTGAAATCCTCCGTTCCCTGTTTAACATAAGCAAGTCATCCCCTTTGCTAAAATGGACATCCAAGAAATCTGTGACTTACATTGTCCAGTACATATCCAAACCTCATCACAGAGATTGATTTTCTACTTATTTAGTCACAGTTCACATTTCCCTCCATCACTACAGTTTATAGCAGCAAGCAAATTTATTACTTGTGTTAATAAAAATAATTTCCTTCATTGTTGACAGATCAGTTTCACATATTAGTCATATTCAGTAATGCTGAGTAAGATCAACAGATCATTTTGACCCACTGCCGCAGTGATAAGTCTTTCAATACTTATTTTTGCATTTTAAACATTTCAGAACGTGCCTTGAAACCAGCGACTTAACTGAATTAAGTTAATAAAATACCAGTTCAATAATATTGGCATGACTTTGTTTCCTTTTGTGAAATTCTTATCTACTCTAGTTTTACAATTCCCGAGGTTCAAGGGGTTGATTGGAAGTGGTTAGGAATTTGGGGTGAAACCTGGTTTACATCAGGTTTTTTGCCCTATTGATGTTGGCCTTTCTAGTTGAGGTGGGCCATGGGAGGATCTTCTCCCTCTGTTGCTGAATCGCCCACCAACCCCACTGCAGAGGAGCTGGCAAGTGAGTGCCCTGGGAAATAGCACCACAGCCTCCGATGGTGTGAGTACTTCAATAAAGGTAATCAATGTCCGGGAAATGTGTGCAGTGACAGTGATTTCAGTGGGAGCCAAAGATTTTGGAGATGGGTCTCAAGATATCTTGGGCAGAATGGCTGTCGACCTTTCCATCTTCCAAAGACATGTCTGTTCACATGCAATTGAAACTACAAAGGGTCGTGAACAAAGCGCAGTCCAACACTCAAACCAGCCTCCCATCCATTGACTCTGTCTACACTTCCCGCTGCCTTGGAAAAGCAGCCAGCATAATTGAGGACTCCACGCACCTAGACATTCTCTCTTCCATCTTCTTCCGTCGGGAAAAAGATACAAAAGTCTGAGGTCCCGTACCAACCGACTCGAGAACAGCTTCTTCCCTGCTGCCATCAGACTTTTGAATGGACCTACCTTATATTAAGTTGATCTTTCTCTACACCCTAGCTATGACTGTAACACTACATTCTGCACTCTCTCCTTTCCTTCTCTATAAATGGTATGCTTTGTATAGCATGCAAGAAACAATACTTTTCACTGTACACTAATACATGTGACAATAAAAAATCAAATGAAATCAAGTCAAAAATGAAGCATCTCTTCAGGTCAGTTTCAGTGCCTCAGTCACACAAATGATCCCATCACAGCAAGTTGTGACAGAATTCAAAGCGGAGTGTAGCCCAATAAGAGAGCGGTTTGTGTGGGATGGTGGGTGGGCAGGAGGCTGAGAAATCCACTTCCCAAACCACATCTGCTTCCAAGCTGCCCATTGGATGAATTGAAACTTTGAATATAATAGTGGGGCTGTAAACTTCATCAGGGCAAGAGGTTAGTGAATTCAGGAGATAAGTGGTTTCACACCTACTACCTGGATCCATATACCTGCCTGAGAAGCCTCTGTGATCAAATACCCCACCACCGACCTTCTCCCCCCAGGCCTCTGATCCCACCACATGGCCTCTGAATTTTTCCACCCTTTCCCCCACCACATGCCCACTAGTCCCATCCCCCTGGTCTCCAGTTCCATACTGGTCTCCAACCCCTAGCACCAAAGGCTTCAGATGCTCTCCCTCTGGCCTCAACCCACACAGGAAAGACTGCAAGCAATTAGATTTGGTGAGCATTCTATTGGACGTGCCTGTGATGCTCTGCCAACATTCAATGTTTAGATTAGCATCTGAAGAAAGAAAATGGGGAAAGAGTGGGGTGGGGGGGTGGCACTAGCTGAGAGAGCTTACTGAGTTAGCACAGAACCAGCACAGATGGTACAATGGGCTGAATAGCCTCCATCGATGATCACTTTTCTAGATAAATAACCAGCCAACAATAGGTCTCAGTTCATGCATGAAAGACGTCCATTTTGATCAAGTTACCAAGAAGCTGCTGGCCTTAGGGACACTAGGGGAAAGCACCAGGGAGTGGACGTTGTTTTCAGCCTATTTTCTGGCCTGAAATGAGCTCTGGGCATTGAGTGCCCACCCCAAGCGGGTGGCCTGAAACTGGCTCTTGAGGCTCATTATCATTATGTGGATGAGTAGCAGGTACTCATCACAACTCCACAGCTCACCCATTTGATAAAGATGAATTTTGAACTGAGGCCTGAGACCATAAGACCATAAGACCATAAGACATAGGAGCGGAAGTAAGGCCATTCGGCCCATCGAGTCCACTCCACCATTCAATCATGGTTGATTTCAACTCCATTTACCCGCTCTCTCCCCATAGCCCTTAATTCCTATAAGACCATAAGACATAGGAGCGGAAGTAAGGAACTGAGGCCTGAGGATAAATCCCAGGAGGTGGCTGCGGGGAAGAGGGAGTGAGAGGGGGGGCGGGGGGGGGCGGGTGCGGTTGCAGACAATGAGATGGGGCAGGGTAGCAAGCCATTGACAAACTGCAGAGCTGAAGGAGCACTTTTTAAAAATCTAAACTCAGCTTTTGATAGTGCCCATTGCTGAAGAATCCAGATTAGACCCTACTCATGATCTGCTCAGCAATTTCCATTTTCTCAAAGCAGACCAAAAATAGCCTATTGGCTCTTGTTTCCATTCCAAGGATCTTAAATCTATTTTATATCCCTGCCAGGCATTCCTAATAAAATGTCCTGAGCTTAATATTGGATCAGTCATCATCCAGGCATCTTCTCAAAGCAAAATGTTGGTCCCTGATATTGGCACCCTTTGTTCCCATTTATTGTTCATAAAGTAGATGTAACAAGGTCCAGTTTTCATCCCCCCTGTCCCCAAGGAGACAGCCCCTTCAGTGGAGGAGGCAAGAAAAGGGGAATAAAACAAAGAATGGCTTCTGAGCGCAAATAAGTGGCTGTGATCCATCTAAATAATAGATGGTATATTTATCAGTAAATAGAGCATAAAACAACAGTGGTATAAAATGGCTATTAATATTAACAGTGTTACATTAAATAGATCATAAATAGACAACATTCTGCTCATACAACTATGATCTATCCCCAGGCCCAAAACAATGGATCAGACAATGACTGTTTTACTGAATTACATTTTGTAGTGTCATGGTTTTATCACAACATATTACGGTGAGTGACTGTGCCCTAGTGTCAGTATTTACATCAGCTTGATAAAATACTTTTGGATAATAAATCAATATTCTTCCCCTTAATCCTTACAATGCATTTTATATTTTAATACTGCATCACTCTTCCCATTAACAAGATTGGTAGTTGCCACCAATGGATAGTATTTTTGGTCATAAATGTCTGTGTGAAAATGAAAAATATAAGTCTATTTATCACCCTAAAAATAACTACAAGAATTTTTGGGTTTACATTAAAGATGCCTTGAACCCAGCGGTGAGGTGATGTTTCAAAAATGACACTGCAGCAACTCACTTTAGTAGAACCTTTCAAATGCGTGACCTCCATAGGAGTTTGAGGCTAAGAACAAGGGAATACCATCCCCTGCAAATTCCCCTCAAAGCCACATAATGTTCTATCTTGGGCACTTCCTTCATTGTGGCTGGGTCAACATATTGGAACTTGCTAACTAATAGCAGTGTAAGAGTGCCTACACCACATAGGCTATAGGCCCAACACCACTTTCTCGAGGGAAAGTAAGAATGGCCAATGGAAACTGAGCTTCTTAGTGACACCTACATCCCCAGAATATATTCAAAGATGACTGTATTGGGTAAAAAATTATAAATTAATTGAAGCAGAGATTATAGCAGTTACAGAGTTAACTAGTCTTTTAACTTTAGATTAGTGAAGATAATCCTCAAATCTTCTGCAGCAACCTATAATGTAAGCTGAAAAGTGACTGGGTCTGGTTGCTATGACAAAAAGTGATCCCTTTTACCCCCATTTTCCAACACAAAATAGATGCTAAGAGGAACAATTTCAACTCCTGTTGTCTGGTTGGTCAAAATCACAGTTTCTAAAGAATAGCAGTTCAAAATATTATCAGTATGCATTGTACTCATGTTTACAGGCATAGTACAAGTGAAAAGCATGTTATTTGTAAGTGGGGTGCCTAGCGCCCAATCTGCAAGGTGATTTGATCATAAATACGTGATAGCTAAGTAGATGGCAAACAGGACTTGGGGATTCAAGAGTTGAGTTACTTACCGCAAAATACCCAGCCTCTGAAAAGTCTTGTAGTCACAGTATTTAGGTGGCTGATTCAGATCCAGTTAAGGTAAATCTGACAGTAAACCAACAGTGCAGCTGCCTCCATAAGCACCATGGTTTGATGTATGAACATGGTGAGGTGTTTATATTGTTGTTTGCTTCATTTATCTTGCCACTTTTTCTCTAATGGCTAACATTTCCACAACCATATGTGGCATAAACTCATGTCACACATGACTGCAAAAGCTGCCCGGCAGTCTGGCATACATCATGTACACAATTAAAATGCTGCAATATTGCTTTCAGCCTCGAAGAGCTGTAAAGAAAGGGCGGATTAGTGGTGCTTTTTTTACAAAACCAACCATGGCTTGAGATTAATTACCTGCTTTTGTGCTCCATACACTTACTGTTTGAACAGGTAGTTATATATAAAGATAAAATGGTGAGAAATACTTAATAAGGTGCTCAATATTTCCGAGAACCCTGATCTGAATACCAGTTTTTCTCTAATTGCAGTATGTCCTGGCCGAGCATTGCTCAATTTGGAGTTGAACACCTGGCAGTTCAGCTGCAAAAGCCGTGGTGCTAATTTACAAATAGTAATTAGTATGCATCTTTGTCACTTGTATTATTGCAACATGCTATTTAACTTTCCAAAATTTGTAAATTATCTACGTCAAAATTTATTAGTTCATCGATAGCGAAATTGTCAACTGTTATATGCTGCGTTAAATGATGCTTGCATCTTGCACAGCAGTTTCTGTAAAAATGTGTGCTCCATTATGTTAGAGTAAGAGCAATTCTGGGAGGACCACAAGACATCCTTTTGCACAACCTCGAAACTACAGAATCTTTAACTCCTGCAGTTTTCTTTTCATCCTACAGTCGATGGCCTTTTAAAATCCTAGAGCTGTCTATATTTGCTTTGTGATTTACTAAGTCTTTTGTCCTGCACTTTTCAACCTTGGTGGTGTCCTTTGGGCTTTTGATCTTTCACCTACAATCATCAACAAAATCTGTTTGACCTTTTGTGATATGCCCTACATCCACTTGATGTGTATTGACAAGGCCATTAGTATATAAAGAATTCAATAGATTTTTGTTCAGTAAGGGTATCAAGGGATGTATTGTTAAGGCTGGACATCAAAATAACGTACAGATCAGCCATGATTATTTTTTAAAATAATTAATGGAATGTGGGGGTCACTGGCTAGACCAGCATTTATTGCCCATCTCTAGTTGTCCCAGGTGGAGTGTGATGTGCTGCCTTCTTGAACCACGGTCGTCCCTGAGATGTAGGTACATTCACAGTGCTGTTAGGGAGAGAGTTCCTAAAAACAAGAGAGCAAAGTTCCTTAAACAACAGAGCAGTCTTGAGGGGCTGAATGGTCTTCTCCTTCCTGAACACATGCTTCGAATAGATCCACATAAATTAAGTGTTTTATTCATTCATGGGATGTGAGCACTGTTGGCCAGTCCAGCACTTATGGTATATCCCTAGATAACTTTGAGAAGGTGGTGGTGAGCCACATTGTTCAAGCATATGGGACATAAATGTACCCATAGTGCTATTCACAAGAGAGTCCAGGGTTTTGGAACCAATGACCATAGAGGGACGGCGACGCAGTTCCAAGTCGGGATGTGTGTGACTTGGAGGGGAACTTGCAGGTGGTTTTCTTAAAAGACCACTATAATTATCATTGCAGTTCATGAATATCTGATTAAAACTGTACTTTTTAACACTTTTTTGTGATTTTACGAATTTATACATCATTTAAATTTTTGCAACCAGATGCATGTGGTACGGACTGTTCCTCTTGACTGCTGACTTGTAACATCAGAAGTTTAACAGCTTGCTATAAAAAGCATGGTTGCCATTGACAATGACAGAGTGGAGGAAAGAATAACATGCCAATGCACAGTCATTACTGAAAAATAGGCTCCTTGTATTTCAGATTTAGTCCATTTTGTTAAAAGTTTAAATGTAGAATCTGTTGAACTTTGCTGCAAGAAATGCTAATGAAGGCCATGAATCACAGTGCCAACAGTCCATGTGCTCCGCACAACACTTCATTTATTATATTGCCATTGACCATCTGCCCAACAGAGCCGTTTATTTGTTTGGAGGGGAACAACATCAATTTTGACTTCATTAAGTTTTAAGCTATGATTGTTTTTTTTTATCCATGGGATGTCAGTGTCACTGGCAAGGCTAGCATTTGTTGCCCAACCCTACTTTGCCTTGCGAAGAGGGTGGTGAGCCATCTTCTTGAACTGCTTCAGTCCATCTGGTGTAGGTACATCCATGGTGCTATTAGGAAAGGATTTCCAGAATATTGACCCAGCAACACTGAAAGAACTGTGGTACAGTTCCAAATCAGGGTGGTGTGTGGCTTGAAGTGGAACCTGCTGACGGTGCTGTTCCCATGGTTTGGGAAAATCTTTTACAGGTCCACCATAGAAAGCATCCTTTCCAGATGTATCACAGCTTGGTATGGCTCCTGCTCTGAACAAGACCGCAAGAAACAACAAAGGGTTGTGAATGTAGCCAGTCCATCACGCAAACCAGCCTCCCATCCATTGACTCCATCTACACGTCCCGCTGCCTTGGAAAAGCAGCCAGCTTAATCAAGGACCCCACGCACCCGGGACATACTCTCTTCCACCTACTTCCATTGGGAAAAGATACAAAAGTCTGAGATCATGTACCAACCAACTCGAGAACAGCTTCTTCCCTGTTGCCATCAGACTTTTGAATGGACCGACCATATATTAAGCTGATCTTTCTCTGCACCCTAGCTGTGACTGTAACACTATATTTTGCATCCTCTCCTTTCCTTCTCCCCTACGTACACGATGAACGATATGCTTTATGTAGCGCACAAGAAACAATACTTTCACTATATCCCAATACATGTGACAATAATAAATCATGCAATCAATCAAAACTGAATGGGCAGCAAACAGCACAAAGGAGGATGCAGAGGGTCCTTGAATGAGGATTTTTGGTTTGAAATATGATGTGAAAGATTTGATTTTGTTTGCATGAAGGAACAAAGGTTTCAATTTTCTCATTGTGTACACACAGGCTATTATATTAAAGTTAATTATTTTCTCTTTTTGAATAAACTAACAAAACACACAGGTTTACTCGTAATGCCTCATTGGAGCTCAGATATGTTGCAACTAAAGTACAACTGAACGAGTGATCAGAATCACCCTGCAATCATTGTGCTTTATTTACCGACCAACCTCTTTAATGGATATGACAGCATTATAAATAATTCTTAGTGATTCAACCCAGCTGCGGAGTGTGCACATTGGAGGAATGTCAGGTGCAGAATGACCTGATGTGCCTTTGGCACCCCTTCGATTACTGCAGTTAGCATTAGAAATGGAACATTACCCTCTGTGGATCAAGAGGATGACTGGCCCATTAAACAGAGGGTCCAGATGGGACTGAAGGCCACCCATGAACTTGCATAACCCACTGCACTTCAAAACAATGTGCAAATAGGCATTCAAAGAAAACGGGAAGGTAAGCAATGTTAGTCACTGTGAATTATGCCATACTGCTTCATATGGGTGCAGCGATCAGCTATTTATATTGCATGTTTTGGATGTGACTGTCAACTATCTGACACTGGTCGAAATGACTATCCAGAACACAGCCATCTTGTTTCATTAAGCCAGAATTAACCAATATCTTGATGCAAATTAAGCACAAAAGTAATATAACTGATTTTAACTATTTCTGATCTGCAGAAATGGTAGTTAAAACTGAAAATGGGGCTTACCACCACTGTCCATCATGAAAGCTCTGATTTGAACCTGCTCTTCTAAGCAAATGAGAGCGACAGCCACCAGAAACCAGTGGGGTCCTTACTTAAACATATGCATCGAAGTCTGATGACAACATTAAAAGATTTTCTCTTTCTTTCTGCTATCCTTGTCTGACCAGGAGGAGCAAGAGCATTTACCCATGGCCAATGGAGGAATTCTGGTCCACCCTACTTCGTGCCCCCCAACAGCTGCTTCTGCTTGTCTTTAGTTTTAGATGCAAGATCAGCAGAGCCCATCAAGATAAGGTTTGAGTAGAAACATCACAATAACATCAGGTGGTTTACTATTGGCCTGAGTACCCTCACCCCCACCAACCACCTTGGAATTCCTGCATTGAGATAGAATCCAACCTAGTGTTTCTGTCTTACAAAAGGCAGGGCTACTTAGTGTAACAAGACTATCCACTATCTAGATACAAGTAAAGACACAAAGGTTCCATCTTTAACACAGAGAGGTACTTTACATTTCTACCAGACCTGGAGAGTTGTGCATCTTTTTCTTCCCTCCAAAATAGCAGTGCAGGTAATAAATAGGACAGAAGTTTTACCACCTCACCATGCCCAGCGTTCCGCACGGCACAGTGGGAAAATAGTGTGTGAAGCTAGAAATCTCCCGGCGCGGAACGATTTACGATCTTCCCGGACCCTTTCAAATGCTTCAAAATGCTTCACTCCAAGGAAGGGCGCAAGGCCGATTGGCATATTTAAAGTAGCATTTAAATATGCACAGCCCACTCAAATCCCAGTGCATGGAGTCTTCCGGGCTTTGGGCATGGCTCCATAACGGCAATAACTACTAGTCTTCACTAGCGTAGATCTGGTGTGATGGTCAGGCCAGGGGGCTTGAAGGTCATTGAAGCCCCCCCCCCAGGTGATCCAGGGCATTGTTAGGCAGTGCTCATCAGACAGTTTCCCCAGTAGTGCCTATTGGACATCCTGGCAGAGCCCACCATGCACCCCATCAGTGACCACCAGGCACCCTGGCGGCAGCAGTTGGGCACCTTTGGTGTGCCAAGAGCAGTGCCAGAGGGGTGGTGGGCATGATGTGGGGGGTTAGCAAGGGTGGTTGTGCAAAGGTGGATCATGGAGGCAGCCATGGGGGGGAGGCATGTTGGGGGTCTGACAAGGGCACCTGTCAGGAGTTCCCTGATGCCCCAATGTGGGGAACCCGTGTCGGGCAGGGTGGGGAAACATGCAGGCAATGAGTGGGAGGTGCCGATGTCTGTGAGGGGTGGGATGGGGTCTCCCAGCGCACTGTGAAATCGGGGCACCTTTGTGAAAGGCACACGAGCTCTCTTGCAGCCGGCTCATTGGTGTGTTTATGTCCCGCCCCCTCAGTACCGGCATAAAACTCACCACTCTCCAAAAACGTGACTGAGTATTGAAAAATTGCGATGCGGAGTGCGCCCGAGAGATCAGTGAAATTCACCTCATTTTCCTCGCTGTTATGACACTCAGAAATCTTTTGGGAAAATTCTCCCCATACTGTTTCTTTTTCTTTATTCATTCATGGGATGTGAGTTTCACTGGCTAGACCAACATTTATTGCCCATACTTAATTACCTTTGAGAAGGTGGTAGTGTGCTCTATTCTTGACCACTGCAGTCCGTGTGTTGTAGGCAATCCACAGTGCTGTTAGGAAGGGAATTCCACAATTTTGACCAAGAGATAGTGAAGGAACAGTGGTAGAGTTGCAAGTCAGAATGATGAGTGATTTTCAGGGAAACTTGCAGGTGGTGGTGTTCCCATGCTTCCACTGCCCTTGTTCTTCTGGGTAGTCGAGCATGAATTTCCTGCAGGAACTTCTACTGGCGCTCGCCATGGTGGATTGGGAAACCCACTGGTGGCCCGCATAAAACTGAATGAAGGCCTGACCATAATCACTCTCCCACACCTCATTCTCCATGACACAGCATGAAAACACACCACAAAAACATGTTTGGAGCAATGCGGCATGTAGAAGTTGTGAATTACTTGAGAAATGCCTGGGGCTGCGTCCAAAGTTCAGGATGGAGGCCAACAGTGACCTGGACCCTAGAAAACCACAGCAGTGGCTGAGGGAGCACCCCAGCTTCAGTGTCACCGTGAAGGTCCATCTTGCAGCCTCAGATCCTGGAGATCCATCTTATTTCTTCAATGGTGGGTCAATGTCGGACGCCTTTTCAATATGACACCCAGGTATGACAGTGGGACACGAGCAATCAAGCTCACCCCACCATGCAGTATGGCTCTAAATCCCTGAATGAGGTTGGGGCAAGAAGATATGGTGTGGTTTCTTGTCTCACTCTGCAGCACAAAATGTTCCCTGTCACTGCCCCACTTTCCCATGCGTCTGAATCCCAGATAGGAGAATTCAGCCCGTAGTCATTATTCAACACTAATTTATTTGCCTTGTCTTTTAAGTAGACTGTTTGAGTCTTGTTTTTGCCTCTACACAATAACATGTCACCAATTAAAACTGACTGGAATTCTTTCAATAAAGTTTACTGTTTTTACTGACCGTTTTATTGCATCTCTATTAATAAAGTAAAACAAGCCTATTTTAGGATTACACTTTCATCCTTCTATCAGAAACTCAGTCAAGTAGCTAAAACTAAAGGTTAATAGCACTCCACTGTCAGTAGACTTCAAGATAATCCAATGAACCATTTTCTTACCATCAAGACAGTTTCTTCCCATCGATCTGCTTTTATCTATAGCTCAACGACAAGCACTTCCACCACAGTGGCGTCTCTCTATGTTTTTGCACTCCAGACTTATCATGATGCACTCCTTGCTATTCTTTCATTATCCAGACTGTAATTTTCCAGTTTCCTCCCACAGTCTGAAAGATGTGCTGGTTAGGTGCATTGGCCATGCTAAATTCTCCCTCAGCGTGCCCAAACAGGCCCCTGAGTGTGATGACTAGGGGATTTTCACAGTAACTTCATTGCAGCGTTAATGTAAGCCTACTTGTGACACTAATAAATAACATAAATACATTCCAGCTTGTCCAAAACATCCACATTACTTTTCTCCCCATTTCTGTCAACCGACACTTTACTTTTTCTCAGTACAATTCATTTAAAATCTTTTACTTTGTCTTCAAATTCTCCCAGCTCTCTCATTGTGCACCTTCTTCCAGCCATGCATTCTTCCCACATCCTTCAGCCCTACAACTTTGAACTCCCACAACTGGGTAGCTGATTTATCAATCATGTCAGGTTCTCTCTTCCTTAATTCTTCCCCTACTCCATCCTCCTCTCTGTTATTTCAGTGACACAGGGTATAGGGTGATGCTTCCTATTAATATCTCGCCATGTAGAAGTTGACTGTGGTGATTATTTCTACTTCCACTGAGAGTTTTGTACGAATGTTGCTCCATAGCTAAAGGTCTGAATCCAGGTGCTGACACAAGTCCAAGATCATATCTCAATCAAAGCCAAGTAGCCCTTGTACACTGTTTCTCATTGAGCTCCAGGTAGCTAACATAACAGCAATAATTGCACTGGATTGGTTTGTGTCAAGTCCCACAATCTGCTTTGTATGCTCTCAATCTTCTTGGATTCTGGTTTCCTGCTGTTATTATTCTTCCTCCTTTGATATATTTAGCAACAGCAAAATTGAAATAAAATCTGGACTGCAAAGTTCATTAAATGGTTCATTTCTGGGCAATAATTCCAGCTCGACTGACCACTAAAACATTTGGCCCCTTCCATGGTTTTGGTGCTGGCTTTAAATGGGTGATTTAGACGGCATGTTGCCCTGCTCCATGTCCATAACCTGCATTAACCTGGGAATGACACCATGTGTGGTAAGGACCTTATTTGATTGTAAAAACATGAGGGAGGGTGATGTGATTCCTGAATGATTGGCATTTTCAAGTTAATTGCCACTTATTAACCACTCAGCAAACACAAATGTATTAACACTGTACTGTGCCTGTGTGTTAATCTACATGACAAACACTTACATACATGACTAAATTTAGGTCTATGAGAAAAAGTTCTAACGGCCAATCATTTGATGCAAATATCACAGAGCGAGTGAAACATTGAGAGCGAGATCAGACAGAAAAACTGCTTCACCTGTTCAAGCCCCTCATTAAAACATATCTCTATGACCAAGTTTTCAGTTTTATTGCCCCTTTGGCTCAGTGTCAGTTACATTCAGATTATGCTTCTGTGAAGCACTTTGGAATGTTTTCCCACCTTCCAGGCACTATATAAATGCAAGTTGTTGGCATTGTTCATCAAACCAATAATGCTGACGTAATACTTACTGAACATTGTGACTTTTCAGAGGGAAGTAGGGAGTGGCTAAAATGGCTGGGTTGTATAACTGAAATTTCACCAGGATCTCTTCCAATATGTCACCTTAACTTTGGTGGAATTTTTACAACTCTCCAGATTTTCTAGCAATCTTTTGCTGAACCTGCCGTGTGATATTGGGAAAAGCAGCAAAAAATTATTATACAATTTGATCGAAGACTCCTTTTTAAAGAGCTCAATTGTTCTCAGCGTATTGACGGGGTACCTTATAAATGACTGCACTGTATATGTTGTGAGAGATCATAGATTGACAACCCAGCCCAGTCAGATCATTCCATGATCTGCCTAAGACACTAGAGAGTGCAGCAATACCTATTTATTCCATCCATAAAATAAGTTGGATTTTGTAAGGTTAACTTGCTCTGTACATAAAACAAACTGAACTACTCCGGCCGTGAACCTCTTCTCACTAGAGGAAAGTGTGAGCATGTCTGTGAAAGTCACCTGCCCTAGGCAAACACATCCTACTTGCTATTTTGCACGTGGATTGTTTCTCAATGTGTGCAGACATCAGGGATGTACTATAAACCCATGAGTGGTGTCTGCTCCTATTTCATCAACTGGAAGGTGACAATTGTCGTCTAATATTTGTGTTAGCTGTGATTTAACTTATTTTGGGAACTGTATTTACTGTGTTATACTTTTGATGTCCTTAGAGGTTTATAAAATCATGAGGGGCATAGATAAAATAAATAGCCCAGGGCTTTTCCCCAGGGTAGGGGAGTCCAAAACTAGAGGGCACAGGTTTAAGGTGAGAGGGGGAAAGATTTAAAAGGGACCCGAGGGGCAACTTTTTCACACAGAGGGTGGTGCATGTATGGAACGAGCTGCCAGAGGAGGTGGTAGAGGTGGGTACAATTATAATATTTAAAAGACATTTGGACAGGTACATGGATAGGAAAGGGTTAGAGGGTTATGGGCCAAACGCAAGCAAATGGGACCAGTTCAGTTTAGGAAACCCAGTCGGCATAGATGAGTTGGGACGAAGGGCCTGCTTCCGTGCTGTATATCTCTGACTCTCTATGACTCTGTGACTCTATACATTTTATAAATGCTGCCACTTCATTTACCTCCCTTCTCGAAGTTGTAATTGTCTTAAATGCAATTTCTTACATTGTTAAGGAGCAAGGATACAATGAAAGCAGCACTTGTTAACCCCTTCAGCCCCACTG